>NW_026261527.1:0-600000 GCF_024610245.1 Lodderomyces pseudojiufengensis | reverse complement strand
AAATCGTACGTTTGATAGACTAAAAAGTCTAATAAATATCTCGAGATTGAACAAAAGTGTAATGAAAGGTAGATTTGTAATATTGAAATCGACGCGTCCATGATATATTTAGTTGCAGATAGGTTTGACAGCTTTTAAGGCAAATACAGTTAAGTCAAACGCCAAATTCGAGGTCCAAACCAGTTGTTTTCAGGCATGCGAAATGACGTCTAAATTTTTAATCGAACAATTGACTAATCTAATGATACAGTTTTCAAAATCAATACAAAATTGCAACCAATTTTTGATGAAAAATTGAAATTTATGAAACAATGATTTATTGGCAGAAAAATTGATTTTCCTTTAATTTCATTTCTTTATCTTCCTGTAATATTGAAACTGTAATATTACGACTGTATGACAGCATTTTGCTCTGTTTCAACTTCTGTGCATTGAAGTTATTGTCAAAAAAAAAAGTTTGTCTGAAAAACTAAATTAATGTCAAATAAAATATTTGAAACATCAAAACATCTGAATTATCAGATCTTTAAATTTAATAAAGTAATTCGACTTAACCGCTGTAATACGATAATTTCACAACATCAATGTCAGCGTCAATACCGGTCCGACTTCTAAATGAAGCTCAAGGTCATATAATTTCAATAGAATTAATAAATGGAGATACATATAGAGGAAAATTATTAGAAAATGAAGATAATATGAATAGTTCATTATATGATGTTACAATAACTTCTGGAAAAAATAGTTCAATTACTCATATGGATCAAGTTTTTATAAGAGGTAGTATGATTAGATTTATAAGTGTACCGAATATATTAAAAAACGCTCCAATGTTTTTTATGAAACCTGGTGATAAACCAAAACCACCTATTCGAGGGCCACCACCGAAAAGAAGAAAAATGTAAATGAAGAAAGTAAAAGATCGTCTCAAATTCAATATTATAAATTATAGAAAGAAACCTACACTAATGAATGTGAAGCTGACATAGCAAATTCAGGTACCAAGTTGAAGTGATTACGACATCAAACGTTCATTCCTTGTAGCGACATAGAAGTCATCTACAGGAAAAAGCTTCAATTTTACTCAAGTTACGGGAAAGGCAGACTCGCTTAAAGAAAGAAAAGTTGTATGTACTTCATAAAAATCTATATTCAATAACTCATTTCAAGTGTATATATATATATAAGTATCATCAAAATTTTAGAAATTTTAAGTCATTGTTACTAATTCTTCAGCGGAAGTTGGATGTATAGCAACACAATTATCAAAATCTTTTTTAGTTGCACCCATTTTAACAGCAACTCCAAAACCTTGTAAAATTTCAGCACTACCATCACCTACTAAATGTAATCCAACAACTTTTTCTTCTGGTCCAGCACATACAATTCTATAAACAGTTGGTGATTTATCTTTATCATCATCCATCATTGCATAATACATTGCTGTGAATTTTGAATTATATATTTTAATATTATCTTTTCCATATTTTTCAATAGCTTGTTTAGTAGATAATCCAATTGATCCAGCTTCTGGATGTGAAAAAATTGCAGATGGAATATTATTATAATCTAAATGATCATCTTTATATTGTTCACCTCCAAATAATCTATTCGATAATTTTCTACCTGCTGCTATAGCAACTGGAGTTAATTCAACTTTACCAACAACATCACCTAATGAAAAAATTTTCGGATTTGAAGTAACTTGATATTCATTTGCTTCAATTTGTGAACGATCATTTACTTTTACACCAACTTTATCTAATCCAATATCGACTAAAGATTTTCTACCAACTGTCCAAATTAATTCATCAACTTTTAAAATTTCTCCATTACCTAAAGTAACAATTTTTTTATCACCTTCTTTTGTAACTTTAACAACTCCTCCACTTTCTTTTATAATATTTATACCTAATTTATCAATATAATAATCAGTTATAGTATTTTGTATAGTTTCATCAAATGCTCTTAATACTGTATCACCTCTTATAATAAAATCAACTTTTGAACCTAATCCATTAAAAACTCCTGATAATTCAACTCCAATATATCCTGCTCCAACAATTGCAACATCTTTTGGTTGATAATCTAATTCAAAAAATCCATTTGAAGTAATACCTAATTCGGATCCTTCAATTTTAGGTGGTATAATTGCTGTACCACCAGTTGCAATTAAAATCTTATCACCACTAAATATTAATTTTTCATCTTTTTTATATTCTTTATCGGATGGTTCTAAAAATGGTAAATTTTGATCACCAGTTAAAGTAACTTCAACATCACCATTTGAATTTATAAATTTAGCGAATCCAAATATAAAATCTACTTTTTCCTTTTTTAAATTATTTGCATAAATTCCATTTAATCTTGTAACATAATTATCTCTTTTTATTTTGAATTGTGACCATTCAAAATCTCCATATTTAACTTTTTCTTCCTTTTTATCTAATTTATAAGGATATAAATCAGCTTTTTTATGAGCCATATCAGAAGCATACCACATAACTTTTTTGGGTACACAACCAACATTTACACAAGTACCACCTAATTTATTAAAATTTGATTCAATTAATAAAACTTTTGCTCCATATTTTGCTGCTCTTCTTGCTGATGCTACACCACCTGATCCTCCTCCAATAACTAAATAATCGAAATTTTTTAAACTTTGAGTATTTGTTGGTGCCATTTTTGAAGTTGAAGTTGATAAATGTTTATTTATTTGAATTAATCTTTGAGTTGTTGATCTTAAAAGATTATTCATAACTTTTTAAAAAAAGCAAACAGAAAATTAATAAATATAAATGAATATATAATCAATCGATATATTATATATTATTTATAAGTATTAAAAACACTAACGTAAGTATGAATATACTATAACAATCTATCCTTATTAGTATATGTATTGTGGTTATAAATTTTACACTAAATAAATCTTTGATTACTAAATAAATTTCTAGATGCGAATTTTATGGAATTAGAATTAACCTAAATCTTGGATTGCTTTCAAAGAAGAGCAACGTTTTTACTTCAAAGATTATTCCATATAGTCTATCTTGTATATAATTTGAAATCGTTTTCTTCAGCAAAGTAATAGATGTTTTTAAAAAGATGTTTATGGGTGGGTATCTGCAGAATTTAGAAAAAAATAAGAAGCATTTACTTACTCTAAGGAGTATGTTGTGGCATTGCGATCATTACTATCATCACTCATTATACATTACTACTTGCCTATAAAATTTTATCATTCAACAACCTTTATTTCAGTTGACCAATTGGTATTTTCTTCAATAATTGATTAATTTCTTCATCTTCATCATCTTCAAATATTAAGTTTTTTTCAGAATTTTGATTTCTTAATTCTCTAAATTCATCCATTGATGTTTTAAATAAATTATCTTCTTCAATTAAATGTTGAATTTCTTCTCTATCTTCATTAAATACCATTTGTAAATTAAAACTATTACCAATTGATGAAATTTCTGTATTATTTGTTATATATTCATTATTAAGATTATTATGATTACCAAACATTTTTGTTAAAATTTCCTTTTTTTGAGTTACTTGTAATTGTCTTCGTATACTCAAAGAACTTGTTTTCATGAATGATCTTTCTTGTTTTGACATTTCTTTTCTTTTATGTTCTTGAAGAAGTTTTTTTTCATCTTCATGATCAAGATTGGTTTGACTGTTGTTTATTAATAAAGTTAATTCGCCTTTAGTATATCCTGGAATTGAATTGACGGTTTTCTTGAAATATGATTCAAAATCTTCATCATCTTCATCCATTTCTTCATTTTCATCATTTGTACTTAATTCCTCATCACTTGATAACTCGGGAAATATGACAGTTCGAGTATAATATTCCGCATCTTGTATCAATTTTGAATTCTGTTGTTGTTGCTGTTGTTGTTGTTGTTGTGATGGTTGTTGGGTTTGTTGTGATTGAATCGGATTAGGTTGTAAAACTTTATGAGATTGATGTAAATTAAGTAATTTATTTTTAATTAATTGTCCACTTCTTGTTATTCGACTACTATGTTTTTCATCTTTTTCGGTGTTATGATGACGATTGTGACGGTTTTGATGATTATGAGCTAATTGTTTTTGATTTTGAGATAATTGATTTGAACTTTGATGATTTTGTTGTTGTTGCCGCTGTTGATATTTTCTAATATTATTACTTGGTGTACTTAGTATGGATGATGATGAACTTACTGTCCTGTTATATGATAAACTATTTGCAATAGAATCGACCAAATCATTAGATACTATTCTTGATTGTGATTGATTTGTTGATGCAACTTGATGATTTTGTAAATTGCTATGATGATTGAATTTAGGTAAGAAATTATATTTTGAAGATGAAGTTGAATTAGGTACAACGTTACTTGTTGATGTATTCATATAAATAATTGACTGTGATATTCTTTAATCGTGATTCTTCTAACGTGTAATACTATGCTTCTTTTGTTGGCTTGATTATATGATTAGTTCGATGTATAATATTTTTTGATATACCAAATCTGATAACCACAATAATAAGATTTTTAGTTTGTTTGCTTAATTTGGATAAATGATAATAAATAGAGTGCGCATTTTAGGGTGTTTCATTATACGTAATAACGCAATCTATTTTTCCGATTAAACCAGCCTCGTAGAAGTTTAGAAATCTGAATCATCATCAACATCACCTAGAAAGAGTTTTAATTGTTCAAAGTTTCCCCTATTCAAACTCATTTGATCAAAGCTTCAGGTATTTCGACTGTAAAATTTAACACAATTCGAGATAAAACGAGCTTCGCGTCATGAAACAAACTTTGTGGTTTTAATGTACTGAGTTTGTAACATATTGATCACAAAATACTGAAACAAGACAAACCATACGTTTGAATTATTCTCAAGCACTACAGTTGATCAACAGATACGATAGTCGTCAGTCAAATTCGTGAATTACATAACTGAGTGGTCGGTTCAAGTGAGAGTATAGTTCAAAGCTCTACCACACGTTGTGGATTTATCTCAAAAACAGCTCTCGAGCACATGAACCACTTTAACAGCACCATACGTTGTTTCGTGAGCTTACATACATTTAACTCTATTATCAATTGTTGCAGGATAGTCAACTGTAATACAGCTTTGATTTTTTAGGGTTACAACCCTTATAAAAATTATAATTGCTACCACCTGGATTACATAGTTAAGCTTCTTTATAGTAACTTAATATTAAGTATTATCGCATTTTAACTATATTATCAAAATTTTAAATTTTTCAAACAGAAATATCGATTATCATAGAACAACAACAGTATATCATGGCAACCGAATTAACTGTTCAATCAGAAAGAGCTTTCCAAAAGGTTTGTAATAAAATGATAGATTAAGAATTTTCAAGATGATGGAGATATAGGGGATACCCAAGAATATAATATTAAAGCACCACAACTCATATTGAATCATATCGAGTTATCAAAAATAGTTAACATCAGGTGAACTTATGCTCAAAATTTTGAGATATCTCGATAAAGAAAAATGAAGTAACAATAAAGAAACAAATTGGGAACAATCATTTGTCTTGGAAAACGACATATTAGTATCTCCATCAAGTTTGAATTTCTATCAAAAATTGTCCAGAAATACTAACTTTTCATTAGCAACCACATATTTTCACCAACCCAAAAGCTAAAGCCAACAGAAAAACCAAAAGATGGTATAAAGATGTCGGTTTAGGATTCAAAACCCCAAAAGCCGCTATTGAAGGTTCATATATTGATAAAAAATGTCCATTTGTAGGAACTGTATCAATTAGAGGTAAAATTTTAACAGGTACTGTTGTATCAACTAAAATGCATAGAACTATTATTATCAGAAGAGATTATTTACATTATGTTCCAAAATATAATAGATACGAAAAAAGACATAAAAATGTTGCTGCTCATGTTTCACCAGCTTTCAGAGTTCAAGAAGGTGATGTTGTCACAGTTGGTCAATGTAGACCAATTTCAAAAACTATAAGATTCAATGTTTTAAAAGTTGCAGCAACCGCTTCAAAATCAAAAGGTTTTTTCAAATTTTAAGAGTGTTTATAGTTTTTCTTCATCATTTATAAGATCTTTAATGTTACAACAATTTTAAAAGAATTATGATAAAAGATTCGTTCATTACATATTCTATCTAAGCATTTGATGGAGTATCTTTTTTACTTACCGATAATCTACCTTGTCCCCAATCATTTAATACTTGTATAATTTCATTTTTTTTGTGATACTCTTCAAAATCATCACTTCCACCTCTTGAATCAAACGATGAACCAACTAATACATTTGGTACTGTTGATCTACCACTTTTTTCAAATAAATAAGTTTGTAATTCTGCTCCATGTTCATGTAAATCTAATTCAACAATATTTGGTTCGGGTATTATTTCATATTTTTCAAATAATTTTTTAAGATTTTTAGAATATGGACAATAACTTTTTGAAAATATTGTCATTGGTGATAATGATCTTATTTTTATAAGATCAGTTTGTGGATCATATTCTTCTGTTGATTCTGATGTATTTTCTTTATCTGTAACTGGTTTTTTTATTCCTTCTTCACTTTTATCCTTTGATATTTCTTGATTTATGGCATCATCTGTTTTTTCATCATTTTTGGAATCTACTAAATTATTTGATACATCTACTTTATTCTTTTTAGGTTCATTGTTTATTGGTCCATTATTTGATGTAGCATGATGTTTATTTGGAATTTGGTCAGACATTTGTGCATGAACTAGAGAAGCAGCATTAGATCCAGTTCTATGTAATATGAATATTAATACCAACACCAATAAAGTCAACCCAACTATTCTTAAATTTCTAACTCCAGCCATAGTTAGCAATATTTATGATTCAATTAGATAGTGAATAAGTTTAAATTAATCCTTAAATTCAACAGATTTATTTCGCGTGCAATTTTTATGGTTACATTAAATTAAATCGCGACTAAGATTTAGGCAACTACACATAGATCTATCCGAATCATGAATACAATAAATCATTACCTCCTCCAACAATAGGTTTGATAACAGGCTTTACAAAATTTGGGAATATCATATTTGATTCTATCAAAGTCTCTTTTCAAAATGAAGCAATTTAAACAAGTAGCATAAATTGAAGAGTTATGAAAAGTTGCGATTTCAAATCCATTTTCCATCATTTGGTTTACCTCTATTTCATTATAACTTAATTTGAAAGTTGAATAATTTGTTTCATAAAGATAATTTGAATTAGCTTGATACATGATTAAAGGAGGAAGATAATCATAAATTTTTGAATTTTTCGTGTTAAGATCTTCATAATCTAATTCTACATCACATCCTAAAAAAATAGGTTTTTCATTAAGTCTGTGAGTTATTATTTCTTCAGAAGTAGGTATTCTTGGAAATATTGATTTAATTGAACCTGAAGGTGATTTGAAAGTTGGAACTGAAGTACCTGTATGAAACCTTTTCCAAGTTTGTTGCAAAACTGATCCATTCGGATAATTTGAAAATTCACCACTAACGTCATAACTTAAAATCAAGTCAATCCCTCTAGCTTTGCCAATCAAAGGTTGGAAAGGAATATTTTGACCATCATCACCACCATCGACTAAATACAAATCAAGGTTCTCGGCAATTTGATTCTTTCCAAATTTCCAAAATGGATTAGGTGAATATAATGCATGATCAGGATGTTGTTGAGGTGTATTAAATAACTTCCATTCATGATTAAAACCAAAAAGTTTAAGAATGTCTTCTAAAAGTACCATTGTTTCCAGTTGATTTTTTTCAATATAATTGAATAAATATTTAAACATATGATTAAATAATGATGAAGATGTGGCTGTTAGAAATCCAACATTATCAAATCCAGATATACATAATTTAGAATTGTTTACAATTACTTGGCTTGTTCCATTTTTTAATTTCAGACCTAAATATTCTAAATCAACAAATGCATTATCCCATGAACCAAATTCAAATGCATTAAATTCAAATAATTGACTATCTAAACTTGATAATTTGACTAATGGATCAGTTATATTGTCAATTGGATTTTTTGCAATTGTTCCTATGATTGGAAATGGTTGATCATGATTTATAAATGAATCCAATTGTTTTGTACCAGCTGTTATAGTTGTACCTGGAGTTCGTGCAGTTGATGTAAATAATTTTCGAGCTAATGCTCTACCCCAATAATCAGTTAAACTAACATGAAATCCTGCTTTTCGTTTATCTCTAACTTCAATAAGTAATTCTTTATAAAATTTTATATATTCCAAAAATGATCCTTCTGATGAATCAAATATTCTTTGAAACCATGTTATTGATTCATTAGGCAATTGGAAAATATTCCTTTTTGTTATTTTCTTTTCCAATTGTTCTTTATCAACATCTGAAATTCCCTTTAAAAGGCTTTGTTTTAAGTCCCATTCTCCTAACATCGTGGTGATTGGTTTCCAATCATTTATAAATTGAGACATAACTAACCAAGCTCCACCACTAATTCCTGCAAAATAACTAGTTGATTGTAAAATGCCTCTCAATTTATTACACTTTGTTAATTCACGTTCATCAAAACTTGATAAAATCCCAGCCCCAGTCAACATTGATCTATAACCACCACCAGATAAAGCAATTGCCAATTTAATTGGTTTAGTTTTATTTATCCAAAATTTTTCAACATCAAAATTGGGGATTTTATTTTTATAAAATAAAGATTTTAAAACTGCTTCTGTTTTCACATTACGATTTAATATATATTGATTTTCTTTTTCTGAAATAGTCTATTGAAATTAGTAACTAGTTTTTGATGAATATTTTTCATTAAACGTACTTCATTAGCATGTCTCACTATTTGATGATTAGGACAATTGACTGAGTATGGAGCATAAGATAAATTCCATTTGGGTTTTACATTGAAATCACTGAAATTTTTATTTAATAATAAGCTTGGTATTTTCAAATTCTTATTGAAGAATAGAACTTGTGAAAGAATCGTAGTCACTAAAGCAACGAAAGTAAGGTAAATTTTCATTTAATATCAGAAGCTATTTGATTTCCGCTACTTACCTTTTTTTTGGTTGCAAAAAATACGCTCCACCATTATACTGCATATCAAAATTTAGGTCGTTAATCATAATTAATAACAACTTGCATCTGCATTATAAACTAGAAGCTCATAAAAGTTCTAATACCTAACGAGCTGCTATATATACCAGGATAATTCCAAATTTGACAATTTACTGTGTATCAAAATAAAGTTTTGTGTTTTGTGTAAGTGTTTCAGGTTCTAATCCATTTATTACAGGTAACAAGAATAGAAAAAGTATCACCATTCGATAGAATAAAAAGCGACAGGTTCTTATTTCTTTTCATAACTGTCATTTTAGTGTGACAGTAATATGAATGTTGTATTCTACGTAAAGAATAGAAAATATTCTACAATTGTATAGACGATATAAAAGGAAATAACATTTATTAAATACTATAAAATAAGGGTGAAGGAGATGATAATGAAGATCTAAAAATCTTCATCATCTTCAGAGACGTAAGCATCTCCTAATTCATATGACGTATGAGTTATGTTTTAAGTGGATTATTACACACCAACTGATGATCCACAATAAGGAAGAAAATCTAAATAGATAATAAAGCTGCAGTTTGAAGGTGATTTATAAAAACCTCATCTATACGACTGTAATGATGACGGTATGATCCCAAACCTGGTAGACTTCTTAATTCATAGTTTTAATGATGTTGATAATGAACTAATCGAAAATCAATTTTCTTCCTGTATTATATCTTATTTGCTTTGCGATTTCTTAAAACAAATTCTTGAGCTTGCAAAATTATTAGGTGTTTATTATATTGTTTTTCCATTGAAGCTTGTGGGTCTAATATGTTATGAGGAACTAATGCGTTATGAAATTTTGTAGCAAAATCAATCCGAACTATTTGGTACCGGTCCACAGGGTTTCCTTGTTATAATTTTTTGATCAACGTGTCCAGCTTTTAGTATATAATCTGAAATTGCGTCGAAAGTGTCATTTTTATGCTTTATGAACAAAATATAACTCAACTTCATTTTCTTTAAAAAAATCTTGCGAAGAATAAATGGTAAAGCTCATTTCGTTATCATATATAGTTTCAACAGGCAATCCATGTAATCAAAAAATCTCTTTCAAAATACAACTTTTGCAGAAATTTCGAATAAAGCAAGCCCTCGTCGTAACCCTATCAACAATAGCTAAAATACAATCTCAATCCTTCTTTTCTGGGAATCCTCTAATAAAATCCATCGAAGTCAGTGTCCATCTGGTACGAGGTGTTGGTAATGGTTAAAGTAATTCATAGTTTGAATGAAATCTTGATTTTGTAGCTCTACAAATATTAAAATGTCTAACAAATCATTTAATTGATCTAAACAAATTGGGATGTAATAAAATTTAAAAATTTCTATAATGTGAGACTTCCACTCTCGGAGGAAGGTTGTAGTTGATGAATAATGGATGTTGATTATTTTGTAATGTAGTTCGACGGAATTGTAATTCTTTAAATTGGATCAGCTCTATAATCAAATCCTTGAAAGTATAAATTACCGTTTCTATTTGAAAGTAAAACATCCATATGAACAATCGTGTGGACGTGTTACTTTCAGATACTGTTTACATTCAAGTATATTTTCACCCAATGGATGAGTTTTAATTTGCATTGTAGTTGTGTTCGAAATTGTAAGATCTTCGAAAATTTTCGGCGTCATAATCTGGATCTGATTTACCCGATGCTAAAAATTTTCTAGATATTGCATCAGCGTTGTTACTGTTTCCTTTGATGCAACTAATTTGATGCAACCAATCGTAATTTCAAATTCTGATAACATGTCAATCGACCAAGATAACCTTGATAATGGAGGTTTTTTATTATTGATCAAATTTTGTAAAGATTTATACTCACTTTTGATAACAATGATTAATCCAAGTAAGAAATGCCAAAATCTAGTCAAAGTTTGTGTGATTGCTAAAAATTCTTTTTCACGAATGCTGTAATAAGTTGTTTACCCAAAGCTTTCGAATAAACCAACAGTACCTTTGATCTTTGAACTTTTCTTATCTAAACTTTCAATAACAATACTATGTGCATATCACTTGCATCAATTGAAATGATATGAGCTCCATTTGTTTCTCGTGGCATTAATATTGATGATGACGTTAAATCTAACTCTAATTGATCAAATGCTTCTGTTGATTTGAGTCTAATTTATCTAAGTTTCGTTAACATTACTAATCCAGCATTAGCTAAAAGTTTTTACGAATCTTTTATAATTAGACTAAAGTCATAAAGTCAACAAACAGTTAATTCTTCCACGTGTAAGTAGAAAAACCCAAGCTATAACTGATTTAATTGTATTAATTGCTGTATCAATACTAATTGCACTAATTTTAAAACCTGAAAATGTTGTACTTCTCTCGAAATATTCGCCTTTTTTCTGTTTTGCAACTAAGTTATGTTTATATAAGTTTTTAAGCTACTAAATTTGAATGCTCCATGTGTTGCATTTCTGATCTTGACTAATTAATATACCATCTAAATAAACAACAAGTTTACGAATAAAATCATAAGAGATCATATTCATTATCCCTTGAAAAGTAGCTGGGGCATCACCAAAACTAAATGGCATAGCTGTAAATGGCAAAACTGACGACAAATTTTGACCATAAGAAAAACTAAGACTTGAATATTTACCTAATTTTGAAGACATATAGTCGGATGAAATATCGAATACATCTTATTCTGAGATTGATACGTATAACATTTGAAATTTTACTATACAACAAAATAAGGTTTTGTGTACGTTTCAGATTTTAAATTATAACAGGTCACAAAAATCTGAAACAAATAAATTATTACAGGTAACAAGCATAGAAAAGTATCACCATTCGATTGAATAAGAAGTTGTCGCTTCTTATTTCTTTTCAAAACTGTCATTTTAGTGTGACAGTAATATGAATGTTGTATTCTACGTAAAGAATAGAAAATATTCTACAATTGTATAGACGATATAAAAGGAAATAACATTTATTAAATACTATAAAATAAGGGTGAAGGAGATGATAATGAAGATCTAAAAATCTTCATCATCTTCAGAGACGTAGGCATCTCCTAACTCTTTCTTTTTCTTCATCCTCTCTTTCTTCTTTTTACGCAACTCGGCGGAAGAAAGTTTGGATTTTTTCTTAGCAGCAGCAATTTTATTACCCATAGCATCGAATTTATCTTCTTCATCTTCTTTCTTTTCTAATCTTGGACCAGAACCTTGACCTTGGACCCAATTATGACCAGATGGAGTCATTCTACCATCAAGAACTGCCCAAACTTCTTCAGTTAAATCTTTAGTGAATTCTGCTGAATGAGTAATGATAACAATACCACCTTCGAATGATTTTAATGCTTTTGATAATGCTCCCAATGAATCTCTATCTAAATAATTGGTTGGTTCATCTAAAACAATTAAATGTGGTCTTTGCCAAGTACATGCTGCTAAAACTAATTTAACTTTTTGACCACCTGATAATCCTCTAATTCTTGAATGTGATACTAATTCTGCTTCTAATCCCAACATGGCACAATGTTCTTCAATTTCTTTTCTTGTTAATGGTCTAAATTGTCCTGATGCTAAAGCTTCTTTCATATCAACTTCAGCAACTAATTTAGCATGAGTTTCCATTAATTCACCTCTTGGTAACCAAGTATTATCAACAGACATCATTGGTACCCATCTTTCATTTTTCATACCAATATTTTCACCTAATAACCATGAAATTTCATATTCATAAGAATTTTTGAATTTTCTTCTTGCATGAATACCTTGAACTCTTCTTGGAGTACCTTCAACTTTAAAGATTTTATTCATATTTTGTTCATCTTCTTCATTAATTTGTCTTGAAGCTCTATCCATAGTTTCTCTATCTTCACCAGTTTGAAATCTCCATTGAATATATTCTGAAGGAGTTTTATCTAAATGATTATCAATATGAGCAAAAGCATGTTGTTTAATATAAGCTATTCTACAATTTTCATGTACATAAACTTCACCAATAGTTGGTAATAATTCACCAGTTAAAACATTGATCAAAGTTGATTTACCAGCACCATTTGGACCAATGACGGCGATTCTTGAAGATAATGAACATTGGAAATTAATATCTTGAATTTGTGGTTTAGAAGTACCTGGATATTGGAAAGTCATATTTGAAACTTTAACAATAGCTTTTTGTTTAGTTTTAACACCTTCTAAAAATCCTGGTTCTGGGAATCTAAATTCTAAATCTGAAGCTCCTAATTCATAATATGATTGAGCTGATGGACATTTTTTAACAAATTCTGATAAATTACCTTTATATTTTCTTAATTTAAAACCTTCATAATGAATAATATATTGACAAACTTTATCTAAAAATCCTGAATCATGAGAAACAATAATTGAAGTAATACCACAAGTTTGTAAATAATTAACTAACCAAGCAACATTAACAGTATCTAAATGATTAGTTGGTTCATCTAATAATAAAATATCAGCATTTTTCAAAACAGCTCTTGCTAAAGCTAATTTCATTTTCCAACCACCAGATAATGATTGAATTGGCATTTTAATCATATCTTCTGAAAAACCGAATTCTCTTAATTTATCTTCAACAACTTCTTTAGTTAAACCAACTTCACCATCTTGAATAACAAATTCAGTAACAGTAGTATCAGCATGAGTTCCATCAATATCATGTTCAACATAAACAGTTTTACATTCTTCTTGACTTGGGAAACCTTCAACTTGACCATTAGCAATAGCTCTCATTAAAGTAGATTTACCAGCACCATTTGGACCACATAAACCATATCTTCTATTTCTTTTTAATCTAAATTGAGTTTTATTTAATAAGATTTTAGCACCATAAGCTAATGAAAATTCACAATTACATAAATCTTCTCCTTCATCTTCTTCATCTTCAAATGAAGGTGGTTGAGGAATATTATCAATTGCTCTTTTTCTATATTCTTCAATAATTTCTTTAGCTTCTTTTTCATGTAAAAAGATAGTAGCAAATGGTAAAACATTTTGTAACCAAGCTTCTGGTTGAATTTCTCTTTCATCAACTAAATCACCAGCAATTGAAGCAATATAACTTAAAGCTGCATCAAATCTTTTAGCAATTTTTTTATCAGCTAATAAGGTATTTAATTCACCTAAAGTAACTTCAATATCACCAGCAGTTGAAATTTCTGGTAATTTATCACCTTCACCAACAGCACCAACTCTTCTTAAAGTATTTAAAGCTCTATTTGTAACTTCTCTTGCTTCTGGATCAGCCATATTTGCGAAATTTTGTTTTAAAGCTGGTAATAATTTATCTAAAAATGGTGCAACAACTTGTGGATCATCAACTAATTTACACATATTATCAACAATAACAGCAGCTTTACGTTTAATAGCAGTATCTCTTTCAGCTAAACCTCTTGATAATAATGGAGCCATAATAGATAAAGTAGCCATAGTAACTTCTGAAACAAAAGTAGTAGCACCTAATAAATGAACAGTTTCTGGAACTTCAGTTGGTTTAGCAATACATTCAATTAATTTTGGAATAAATTTTTCAATATCTTTATTATCAATAGTTTCAGTTGATTTAGTCATAGTAGCAGTAGCAGCTTCTTTAACTTCTTTTTTAGTATCCCACATAGTTTCAGATAATACTGGAATTAATTCAGGCATTCTTAAAGCAATTTGAGCTTTAGCAGTATCAACTAATTGAGATATAGCAGCTAATATAGCAACTTTTTCAGTCCATTTATTTGTTGATTGTAAATTATTAATTAATTTTGGTAAAATTGATTTAACAGCAGTTGGAGTAATAGCAGTTGCAATAGCTAATAAAGCTTCAGAAGCTTTTTGTTGAACATCTTTATTTTTATCTCCAGATTTAGTGGCAACTTCATCAACTAAATCAACAACATATGGTTCAACAGATGGTGATAAACCATTTTGAGAAGCAATATGTTTATAAGCATCTAAAGCAGCAATTGAAACTTTAGCATCTTTTGATTTAATTTGAGTTTTTAAATCTTTAAAAAATTCAACTGGTACATCATGTTCAACAATTGATGAATTTAAAAATGTTGAAATATTTGTAGCAGCTTCATCTTTATTATCAGCAACTTGTAATTTGCTTAATAATTCAGATAATACTTCTGTAGAGTATTTTGATTCTTTAGAAGCAGACATGATCTATCTCTTTATCTGAAAAGTTGATGATTAAAAAGAAGAAAGAAAAGATTAAAAAAAAGAGTTTCTTTAAAAAAAAAATTTTTCATATATTAATTTAATGTATGAGAGTAACAAAATTTTAATTTGCATCTCTCTTTAACTACTACCAACTAATCACGTACTAAATAAAATAAATTACTACCACTTAAAAGGAACTAAAGATAAACTTATGAAACTTCTTATTAAAAATTTTTCAATATCCGTAGTACAAAGTCATTAAAAGAAATTAAATATTTTATTAGGTTATTTAAGAATTTATACATTTAGCAGCAGAGCTAAAACTGGTAGCAATTTTAACTGTTGTTTTGATGTAATTCTTGACACGTTCAAGATCTGATTAATGTCATGTGATGTTACACGTGAGCTGTCAAAAAAATCATGTGATGCAAAACGTGACTAAAATTTTCATGTGACTCAAATTGTAATTCATGTGACACGTCACGTGCAAATATGATTTAAAAGTTACTCAAAATTGTTTCAGATAATTTTACAACACTTAACAAAACTTTAATTATTATAAGACACAGTAAATTATTATATAACTCAACACTAACACTATTGAAACTTATTAATAGTCTATATAAATTATGTTTCATAAAATTTAATATATCTTCATTTTCTTACAACCAACTTAAAAAATGATTGATAAAGAAGCAAAATATGATAGACAATTAAGATTATGGGAAACTATAGGACAACTGAAATTAGAAAATAGTCATATATGTTTAATTAATGCTACTTCAACTGGTTCTGAAATTTTAAAAAATTTAATATTACCAGAAATTGGAGAATTTACAATAATTGATAATAGAAATATTACAAAAGAAATAAGTTCATCAAATTTTTTTATAAGAAATAATGATATTGGTAAAAATGTTGCATTATGTGTTACAAAGAATTTAAATGAATTAAATTCAGATGTAAAAGGATATCTGATTAATGAATCAATTGATTCTCTACTTGAAAAATCTGAATTTTGGAATCAATTTAATTGTGTTATTATAAGTGATTATATCCCTAATTTACAACAATTAATAAATTTATTATGGTCAAAACAAATACCAATATTAATAGTAAATACTATTGGATTTTATGCATCATTAAATTTATTATCTAATGAAACTACAGTAATTGAAACTCATGATCCTTCAAGATTATATGATTTAAGAATTGATCAACCATGGGAAGAACTTCAAGAATTTTCAGATTCTTTTGATTTAGAAAAAATGGATGATCAAGAACATAGTCATATTCCATATATAGTAATATTCATTAAAGCATTACAATATTGGAAAAAAACTTATGGAAAAAATCCATCAACATATAATGAAAAAAAATTGTTTAAATCATATATTGAATCATTATCAAGAAATATAAATTTAGAAACTAATTTTATTGAAGCTTTACAATCATGTCATAGAGCTTTTCAAAAAACAGAAATTCCAGAAAGTATTAAAAATTTGATAACCAATAATAATGTAAATAAAGATTCAACAATATTTTGGATATATATAGCAGCACTTTCCAAATTTATTGAAAAATATAATGTATTACCATTACCTGGAAATTTACCAGATATGGCATCAAATTCAGAAAATTACACCAAACTTTCAAAAATTTATAAATCAAAAGCTGAAAAAGATCAAGAATTATTTACAAATGAAGTTTATGAAATTTGTAAAGAAATTGGGAAATCAACTGAATTTATAAATAAAGAATCTATAAAAAGTTTTTGTAAAAATACTCAATTATTATTTGTTACAATTGGATCAAAAGATTTAATTAATTCAAAATTGATCAACCAGTCTAATAATGAATTTATTTCAATTTATTTATCTATATTAACATTTAATTCATATATTGATAAATATAACGAAAAACCAAATATAACAGATCTTGAAAAATTTATTGAATTATTTAAAGAATTATCATCAGAAATTTCAGAATCAACCCTCAACATAATAAAAGAAATTTTAAATCATAATACAAGAGATTATCATAATATAAGTTCATTTATGGGAGGAATTGTAAGTCAAGAAATTTTAAAATTAACAACTGCTCAATATATTCCATTAGATAATTTATTTATATTTGATGGTATAAAATCAAGTAGTGAAAGATTTAAAATTTGAAAATAAGGTCTATAAATCATCAAATGAACCTTGAACTGTAGAAATTTTCTGCTTTTTCTTTTGTCGTATCATATCTTTCCAATCTTTTTGAGTTTCTTCTTGATTTAATTCTTCATTTTCAATTTGTTTTTCTATAGCTTCTCTTTTTCTTTTTAATTTTTCTTTTCTATCATGTTTTGATTCTTTATGTTCTGTTTTACTTGACCATGCTTCATTTTTTATCTTTAGCTCTTTTCGTTTTTTAGCATTATCAATTTTTAGCTGTTTTTCATTTTCTAAATTTTCTAATCTTGATTTTTCTTGTAATTTATCTGAATAAGCATATGTATCCATATCAATAACATCACCCAACCAACCATCAATTGGTAAATTTTTTATATATTTTGATTCTGGCATTTTTGGTAATCTTAATAATCCATACATTTTAGCTATACCTAAATAATCTAAAGTAGCTAATCTAAAAATTGAACTTGCAATATGTTTTGAATAATATCTTATAAATCCAACATAAGATTTTATAGCTAATTCATGTCTTGATCTATCTTCAAGCATATATTTTCTAATCTTTTTTGGGAGGTTATCAAATTTTAAAACTGGTGATTTTAATTCAGTCATAAAAATATTTTTAACTTCCATAAATCCAATATAATCTTCTTCTTGAGTTTGATTATTTAAAAATACTATTGCTCTACCAACTTTATTTGCTCTACCTGTTCTACCACATCTATGTAAAAATACATTAGGATCAGTTGGTGGATCAATTTGTAAAACTAAATCAACATCAGGTACATCTATTCCTCTTGCTGCAACATCTGTAGTCATTAATACATATTTTGTGTTTACGTCATTACCAAGAATAAATTTTTCTAAAGTTTTTAATCTTGATTTTGTTGTTAATTGTCCATGTAATGAAAAAAATTGTAAATTGGAATCTCCAACAATGTAATTAAAAATTTGATAAAAATGTTTAACAGAAGTACAGGTTGGAAAATAAACAATAACCTTTTTAAATTCATATTCTTTTAATATAGTTAATAAAGTTCGTATTTTCTCACTTGGTTCAACAAACATATAAGATAAAGTCAAAGAACTTGGAGCATTTTGTTGCTCACCCAAGAAATTTTTTGTGTTTACTTTTATCTTTACTGGATTATTCATACCAGTTCTAAAAATTGTATCACCTGCAGAAGAAATAGTTGCAGAAAATAATCCAGTTCTTCTTTGTTTTGGTAAATTTTTTAATATTCTTATAACATCAGTTTCAAATGAAAAATCTAATAATTTATCTGCTTCATCTAATATTACAATTTCTAATGATGAAAATTTTGGAATGGGGGATGACATAAAATCAAGTATTCTTCCAGGTGTTGCAATTAATATTTGTGGTTGATTTTCTTGAAATTTATCTAAATCTTCACGAACATTCCCTAGTGAACCAACCAATAATTGTGTTCTTATAATTGGTTCTTCATCATCATCTTGTGGTGAATACACCAAAATTTGATCAAATACCATTTGAATTTGTTTAGCTAATTCTCTAGTTGGTGATAATATAACTGCTAAAACATGATTTCTCTTTATTGGTTCATATTCATCATCTTCAGCATATAATCTTTTTGATATTTTCTCCAAAACTGGTATAACAAATGCTAATGTTTTTCCAGATCCTGTTACTGCTTCAACTATAACATCTTTATTTCCAGTTAATAATGGTATTGTTGAAGCTTGAACTGGTGTCATTGTAGGATGACCCAACAGTTGTATTGCTTGTGTTAACCATGGAAATAGTTCACATCTTAAATTACTCCATGATAATGATTCTGTTGATGATTTCATTATAAAGTTAAGATGAGAGTGGTTGAAATTTTGTGTTGCAAAAATGAATTATTTGATTTTGTTTCAATCAGTTAATGATAACCAGATTTAAATGGTTTATGAAACGTTCATATAGCAAGATGACAAAACCAGTAGATTATTCTACTTGGACTAAAGAACAACTAATAGAAAAATTAAATAAACTAGAGAACCTACCTGAAAAAGAACTCACAACCAAAAACAAACCATCAAAAGAATTCAATTGGGACAAGTACAATTTCAGATTTGTTGCATTAAAATTTGCATATTTAGGTTGGAATTATAATGGATTAGCATTTCAATATGAACCAACACCATTACCAACAATTGAAGAAACTTTGTTGCGTTGTTTATCAAAAATTAAATTAATTAAAGAACCAATATTAGAAACAGAATTTTCAAGATGTGGTAGAACAGATAAGGGCGTTAGTGCAATGAATCAAGTTATATCAATGAAATTAAGATCAAATTTAACTATAGAAGAACAACAAGATCCCATAAATGATGATAAAGAAATTGATTATTTAACTGTTATAAATGCTAATTTACCACCAGATATAAAAATTCATTCAATATGTCTTCGACCTCCTCCAAATTTTGATGCAAGATTTAGTTGTAAAAATAGACATTATAAATATCTTTTTCGATCTAAAGATTTAAATATACAAGCAATGCAAGAAGCAGCTTCATATTATGAAGGAGAACATGATTTTAGAAATTTTTGTAAATTAGATGGTTCAAAACAAATTACAAATTTTAATCGTTTTATATATAGTTCAAAAATCAAAAATTTAAAAGATGATTTATATTATTTTGATTTAATTGGAACTGCATTTTTATGGCATCAAGTTAGATGTATGATTGCAATACTATTTTTAGTCGGTAAAAACCTAGAAAAACCAGAAATTATAAAAGAATTAATGGATATTTCAATTTACCCGACTAAACCACAATATGAAATGGCTAATGATATACCTTTAGTTTTATATAATTGTGAATTTCCCCCGATGGAATGGAAAAGTTTTAATAATCAATATAAATTTAAAAAAATTATGAATAGTTTTATTGGAATGGAATATGACCTAGGTGTTAAATCACAATTACTGGAAATGATGGAAAATTTAATATTTAATGACATACAAGTAGATCTGAATAATATGATACCTTTAGGTGATGGGATTGGAAGAGCGTTTACACAATATCAACCATTATCAAAACGTGAAAGAACTGATGATTATCAAATTATAAATGCAAGATGGATGGAAAGAAAGAACAAGAAAAAAAATCCCTCCAGTTAATAAGATATCCAAGAAGGTTCCCAATATTGCCATTCTTCACCTCCTTGAGAATCAACCCATAATAAACCATTCATAATCATTTCATCAATAACATTTTTACATCTTAGCAGATCCCAACCAAAATTATCTCTTATTAATCTATGAGTAACATATCCACCCATAAATCCACATAATTCATAAATTTTAATTTGATCATTTGATAAATTATCAATTGAAGAAAATTTTAACCATTTTATATTATTTATTATAATAATTTCATAATTATTACCCATTGATTTTAATTTGGCGATTGCTTTTTCAATATCATTTATTTCTATTTGAATTTTTAATTCAGATTCAGATAAACTTGTCTTTTTTAAAATTGATTGTAATTCATTTAAATTTATAAATCCTCCATTTAAATCTCTTGTTTCTTGACATATTTCAACAATTTTAACAGATAATCCAATAATGAAATTTGAATCATTTTTATTGCTGTGGTTACTATTTGCAAATATCAATAAATCCAAAGGATCCATTCCAATCAGTTGACTTAATTCATTAAATTTACTTCTAAATTCTGGATTTGTTTTAATTTCTTCACCATGATCATTTATAAAATTAATTAATACTGATTTTAAAATCTGTAATTGTGTAGATAATTCATCTGAATGTTTTTGATTTAATTTTTGTCCTAATTGTAAATAAGCATCTCTATCTGAATGATTCATTAATTGGTGGTGGTGGTGGTGGTGGTGATGATCTGGAGATATTATATATCGATCGGAATTAAAATAAAATAGAGGGGTTATTCAAATGGAATTATTTTTTACACCGTGCTACATTTCAAATCTAAATTTCACAAGATTTAAAGAACATTCTGAACTAAAAACATTCTACTTTAACATAAGCTTTTTCATAATAAACAATTGGATCTAGTTGTAAACTTTAATTCAGCCTGTCAAAAGAACTTTCAGTAAGCACTACAGAACATAAGAAACGCAAACATTAAACTATCTTTCATTTTTCATTACCCCAACTTTCAATAAAATATCAATGACGATACCTTCAAAATATAATCCACAACCACCACGAGAGATTAAAGTTAAATTTAATGGTGTTTCCGCAACTTTAGCAATTCCTCATTCAATGGATAGCGAAAATCCATTTGAAGAAAATTTAGCTCCGATGACACATAAAGCGGTTATAATATTACATGGTCAAGGAGGTCATAGAGATTATTGTTATCAACAACATTTAGCTCATAGATTAGCAAAAGATTTAGGAATTTTTAGTTTAAGAATTGATTTTAGAGGATGTGGAGATTCAGATGATAATGAAATTGAAATTGAAGGTAGACATTTAGATCAAGATGTTGAAGATATTCAAAATTCTGCAGAATTTTTAAGAAGTGGTGAAAAAAATGGAATTGGTATAGATTTAACTATTAATTCAATTATATCTCATTCAAGAGGTGGTGTTGCAATGTTTTTATGGGCTTTAAAACAAGATGAATTATTAAAACAAGGTAATATAAATGCAATTGTAGTACCAAATTTAATTAATTGTGCTGCAAGATTTACTTCAGAAACTGTATTGGAAAGATATTCTCATTTTGTAAATTTTGATTATATACCAGATGTTATATATTATAGATATGGAAAATATCAAAAGGGAAAATTAGCAGCAAAAGAAATTATAACATTATCAAAACCAAATTTTTCAAATTTAACAAATTTATCAAGAGATTTTTCAGTTTTAAGTATTTATGGATTACATGATGAAATTATTCCAAGATATGATTGTTCAAATTTTGCAAATGCTTTAAATAGAGGTCCAAAATCTCATACTTTAAAATTAATTCCTGAAGCTGATCATAATTTTTATGGTTTTCAAAAAATTGAACCTGATGATGATTTAGAAGAAATGAATCCATTAAATTTACCTTTAAAAAAGGGTAGAATAAATTATAATTATTTAGTTGTTGATTATATATTGGATTTTTTATCACCAGAAAATGAATTTGAAAGATTTCTTTTGTCAAGTAATGTTATTGGAAGTGTTTCAAGATGGAAACATGTTGAAGGTGTAAATAATTTCAGAGATCTTGGTGGATGGAGAATATTACATCCAACTTTTGATAATGGTAATGTAGAAGGTAAATTTCATTATGTAAAGCCAAATGTTGCTTTTAGATGTGCTAATATTTCAGGAATGACTGAAAATGGTTTAAAAACAATACAAAAACTAGGAATTAAAGCAATTTTTGATTTAAGATCAGATGGTGAAATATCAGCAGATGGTTATCCTCCGAATTTAAGTAGCTACGGTATTAAAAGAATTCATGCTCCAATTTATGCAAAAGATGATTATTCACCACAAGCAATAGCATTAAGATATACAAATTTAATGACTTCTTGGTCAACTTATGTTCATGTTTATAAAGATATGTTTGAATTTGGTAAAGAAGCATTTAGAACCATATTTTTATATATTTTGGAAGAAAATCAACCATTTTTATTTCATTGTACTGCTGGTAAAGATCGTACAGGAGTTTTTGGAATGTTATATTTATTATTAGCAGGAGTTGATAAAGATACAATATCAAAAGAATATGAATTAACAACCATAGGTTTAAAACCAGATCATCCAATTTTAAAAGCAAAATTTATTGAAGCAGTTAATAAAATAAGATCAAAATTTGGTGGAACTGGTGAAGATGATGCATTAGAAAATATGATAAGTCAAGGTAGAAAAGATTGGAAAATTGAAGAACAAGGATTTCAAAATTTAGTAAGTTCAAGATATGAAGCAATGTTAGCAACAATTCAATTATTTAATGAACTTTATGGAAATATTGTAAAATATATGGAAACAATATTAGGATTTTCTTTACATGAGATTGAACAAATTTATAATAGAATTATAACTTCAGATCCTCAAAATTTTGGATTTGAATTAAATACTCAGTTAAGATGGGATCATAGAGCCAAAATTTAACTTTTATAGATTCATAGACTTTATAAACATTTTTTATTTATTTTATTGTTACATAATTGGTAAAGGTCGTTGTTTAAAAATTAATTTGGCCTGTATTATATCGATCATTTGTATATTTTCTTCTTCTTCTCCTTCTTCAAAATCTATATCCATTTTACTTTCATCAGGTTGTTTTTTCGGTATTTTTAATATTCCCAAGGGTATATCTAATTTAACAAGGTTCCCAATTAATCTTTGACTTTTCCCAATAAATAATGTAACTTTTGTTTCATCTTTTGAATCAAATTCTAAATGACCAAATTTTATAGCATCATATACATTATCAATTGTTATAAAATTTGACATTTTTTCTTGATCTTCTTTTGATAATTTAGTTATATCTTTTGGTTTATGACTTGGTAAATTTAATTCTCCTTGGATTTCTAATAATGTGGATCCATATTTTGTGGATATTATATTTTTATTCTCATTGTCATCTTGTAGTAGATCATTGACTCGTGTACAATCTATTGTAGCTACTGGCATTGAAGTTGATAATTTAATTTGATTAGTTTTGGTTTTTCGTGTGTCTCAAAAAAATAAAAATAAGAATTTAAGACGCGATCTTTATTTCATCTTTCCACCAGATTTACTAAAGCGATACAATGAAAAGTACTTCTAGCATCAGAAATATCAAATGCATTAGTCAAAGAAATGATTAAACTGAGTCTTGATTCGGTGCCGTAGCCTCTGGGATATTGCTTGTTAACTAGTCGTTAAATTAGAAACTTCAAATCTTTGAAACAGTTGTTTTAAACAATATGCTAATGCATGGTTTTATTGAATTCGAACCTATGTATTGGGTAAGTTCGGATATAGTAGCCGTATGATAGACATTTTATATCATAGTTGAGGTTTCTTTTCATATGTAAAATAGAAATTTGACGTTTAAAAAATATTTTAAAGCATATATGCTTATTGTTTCGGAAGAATTTGAATACCGTAACCTGCATAAAATTTATGCAACTTTCGGTTATTAAAGACGATCGTAACTGATTTTTACAAAAATGGTAATGTAATCACCCAACAATTCATTTCTACAAAAGTAACCTTGGATAACTTTGTTGTTTGATTGAATTAAAAAACTCACGTTGCTTAGTGGTTTAATTCGTACTATCATTTGACATACGTTTAGCGTTTTAGACCGATTTGGAATAGAAGAAAATTAAAAACGTTTGATAAGATTTTTACTATGTCGAATAAAGTCTAAAAAATAACGGTATTTGTTCTATTATTGTTTCTTGTATCAAAATTCCGAGAAATAAAGCTTAAACAACCAAATCCAATGAGACTCATTTATGACTGCAAGTAAAAAGAAGTGTTAAATCACATTGTACTTGGTTAATCTTTATGAATATTAGATCATTCGTTACATTTTTCAAAGTTTCATAGTTTCCTAATTAAGCAATTTAATTGAATATAGAAATGAACACAAAAATGAATGTAAATATATCATTAAGCTAAATAAAATTATACGATTATAATTATCAATACTACATTAATGAAAGATGCCCTGTTTCAAATTAATTATAAATGAATTAATGATTTAATGATTTATCAAATAACATTTTATTTCTATAAAAAATTTGTTTTATTTATGTTATTCCTTAGTTTTTCATTTGCTTTTAATTGCACTTTTGTCTTTTACATTTAACATACAAATACTTTCCTAAATTATTCAAAAATCATTCACTTCGCCAAGTTTTCAAATTAATATACCTGTCTATATACCTGTCAAAAATATCAAAAAATTGTTTTCCATTGCCGCTGCAAATTCACTCGTTCATCAATTTAACTAGCCTCAAAAATGACTAATTTTCCAAATCCTCATGAATATAGTGCCATACATGGTGTAATGAGACTACTAGCTTATCAAAATAATTATCCTGCTGATGGAACTGGAAGTCATTTACTATCAGCTCAAGCAAGAAATTTATTAGGATCACAAATACCTCCAATAATGGTTGATTATACTCAATCAACTCAATATAATATATTTGGAGATTATCCAACTTCTGCAGATATAGCTCCATCAGCATTATTTACTGCATTATTTACAATTGTAACTATAGCTCATATTAGTATTTTTTCAATAAATTGTTATAGAGGTCATTATTTTTGGCCACAAATTGGATTTATATTTTATAATATTTGTAGAATTTTAGGATTTGGTTTAAGAATTCAATGGTCAAAAGATTTAACACAAACTGGAATTGGTATAACAAGTGAAGTATTTTTAATTCTACCGACAGTTTTAATTGCAAGTTTTAATTTAATTTTAGCTCAAAGAATTTTTACTTGGAGACATCCTGTTGGTGGTTCAAGAAGATTATTTTGGTATCCAATGTTAACTTTATATGCTATTGTTGCAGGTGTTGTTGCTATGACAATTGTTGCTTCTGCGGGTATTAATTTATATTTATTAGGCGAACCTAATTATTCAAGATATAAAAAAGTTGTTCAAGCAAGTTCAATTTTAATTATATTATATTCATTAACTTCAATTGCATTAATTGGTTTAGCATTTTTTTTTAAACCAACTAGAAAAGATGAAAATTTATATACTTATCAACCATGGTGGATTAAATCTTTTTCACCATTTTATTTTGTTAAAAAGGGAGAATCTCAAGTAGCCGCTATATCATTTATGAAAAGAAATCATAATCATAGACATGCAATTAGAGTTATAGCAGCAACTCATCATCATTATAAAATGGTTAAAGGGTTAAGTAATGAAAGAGGAGATTTAACACATAATGTTTCAATGATGATTATTTTTATTACTACAATGATTATTTTAACTTCATCAATTTTAAGATCAGTAGTTTGTTTCCAAGCAAGAATGAAATATGATAGAGCACCAATTGGATCACCTGCAATGATGTATGTTTGGTGGGGAGCTTTAGAAATTATTGTTAATATGTTATATTTAATTGGTAGAATAGATTTAAGATTCTATAGACCAGATAGATTACCAAAAGACGTGAGACAAATAGTAACAGCTGATCAATCATTATATCCATCAGAAATTGAAAGTGTTGATGAAGAAAAAATAGATAAATATGGACATCGTTTGTCATATGATGATACTTTGAAAGGAGAAGAATATGAAGACAACGATGATGATGATGTTGATTTTTATTTTGATGGAAATAATAATGGGGGAACTAGTTATGATGAAGATGATGATAATGATCATGAAGGTTTTGATTTTGAAAGCCCAGATAAAAAGAAAAATAATTCAAAAATACCTCCATATCCATATTATGAAAAACGTGATGACGAATCGGAATTTCATTTCTAAAGGATGTATTTACATAGCACATACAAAAAGTTAGTTTATACGTTTACGAATTTTTTAATAACGACATTTTTAATTTGAATTTGATTGTAGATAATTTGGCTGCAAAATGTTATGATTTTTACGCACTGCGCGTGGTTTTTAACCCTTCATCTCTAAATTTGAAACACAAAATTTACAATTAGATGGATCAGTTATTCTATAGTCTATTCTACTAACTTCAAAATAATGTCAAGACCAGAAGAATTAGCACCTCCTGAAGTGTTTTACAATGATTCCGAATCATTCAAATATACATCATCAACACGTGTACAGCATATTCAAGCAAAAATGACACTACGAGCATTAGAATTATTAAATCTTGATAATCAAGAACCACAATTAATTCTTGATTTAGGTTGTGGATCAGGATTATCTGGAGAAATATTAACTGAAGAAGGATATAATTGGATTGGAATGGATATATCACCAAGTATGTTAGCAACAGGATTAGATAGAGATGTTGATGGAGATTTATTTTTAGCTGATTTAGGTAATGGTATACCATTTAGAGCAGGAACTTTTGATGCAGCTATATCAATATCTGCTATTCAATGGTTATGTAATGCAGATTCATCAAATGTTGATCCAAAAAAGAGATTGCTATTATTTTTTAATACATTATATGCATCTTTAAAAAGAGGTGGGAAATTTGTTGCACAATTTTATCCAATAAATGATTCACAAATAGAAAGTATAATGTCAAGTGCTAAATTAGCAGGATTTGGAGGAGGATTAATAATAGATGAACCAGAACTGAAAAAAAATAAAAAATATTATTTAGTTTTAACTGCTGGTATTACTGAAAGATCAATAAACTTAAAAGGAGCAGAAATGGAAATTCACGAAGATACCAAAGATAATAAACGAAAGAAAAGAAAATTAATGGAATCAAGAAAAGAATTTATAAATAGAAAGAAAGAAACTATGAGAAGAAGAGGTAGAATAGTTGCAGAAGATTCTAAATTTACAGGTAGGAAAAGAAGACCTCGATTTTGAAATATCATATATTGAAAGTTTTATCATGATTGGGTGAAATCCAACCCCAACTAAAGCATCCTCAACAAAGAATCGTTTGTATGTCTCTGAAATATTGCATCATATTTCAGGCTGTGTGCATCAAACGCATGTATTACCTGATCCGCAATATTTTAGAGATATAAACGATTCATTGTTGGGGGTGCTTTAGTTTCTAGGTAAAATCAGTTGTGTATCTATAGCATATTTAATGAAAACTTTGTAATGTTGAGGAAGACGATATAACTATAGTAGTTTTGTAATATAATTGTTCTCCATGATCTCTTTAATTTGGTTCTGTCATTATTTGATCTGATACAGAAAAAAAAAATATCATGTACTTTAGTGTACTGAAAAATTTGATAATTCAGTCAAATCAAATCTACACCAAACACACACTAAACAACTCATGTTCCCATTCATAACGAGATCTCTAGCGTTGAGGTCGACTCAAATAACGTCCGCTAGAGCATTCCATTACTTAAGGAAACGTATGTCCTTGAACCATAAATATCTTTAAATCTTCTAAATACTAACTAAAATCCAAAGCATTACCTACAGTTTATGAACCATTACCACCAAAAAGAAATGGAGAAAGTGTAATGAAATATATACATAAACAATTATTAGAAAAACATGATCCAACAGGTAAAAGAAGAGAATTAATAAATTATTCAAAAGGTTTAAGATCAGGAGATATAATAAAAATAACATATTTAGATAGATCAGATGTTACAGGTAGAATAATAGCAATCAAAAGAGGTCAATTAAATATTGGATCAAATATATTATTAAGAACTAAATTAAATAGAATTGGTTCTGAAATTAGAATTCCAATTTTTAATCCAAATATTAGAAATATTGAAATTTTATATAAACCTGAAAAATATATGCCTAGAGCTGCTCATTATTATATAAGAGAATCAAGAAAAGATGTTGATGATGTTGAAGCTTTTGTTAGACGTCAAAATGGTGGAGATAAAAAGAAGAAATAATTCATGTAAATAACTAACGATAATATAAAATTTTAATGTTTTCTTTTAATCATCTTCTTGTTGTAGTAATAAATTTAATCTATTAGCCAATTCATTTCCAAATTTATCTCTAAATGAAGGACTTATAGTTTGTAATAATGCTTCAAAAGTTTCATAAACAAGTGGATTTGAATTTTTAATTGACCAACCTTGATTACTTACTACAACCTTCAATTCATCACCTTCTTTTGTAATAATTTCAATATAATTTTGATCTAAATTTAATAAACATTTTGAAAAATATGTTGAATATTCATTATATATTGTACTTAATTCATGTTGTTGTTGTGAACTATTCATTTAGCTCCACAAAGGAGAAAGAAAAAGCGTAGTGATTAAATTTTCAATTCAAATAAAACATGGTGAGAGCTTTCGAACACAACAAATTTGGAAAATTAAATATATCACGATATCAATCAATTGAATTGATCTTAGTCGTTAGAAAAAATGTAGTCACAACTGATTCCCAATGTCCCATTTTGTTTTAATGTCAACATCAGGCGCCCAGAAACGTGCTCCAACTTAACGGTTAATCTACGCTTTTATATTCACTTGTAAACCTTCTTAGATTATCTTATCATAGAAATAGAAACTAAAGTATTCTTTTAGTAAAGGGTGAATCTGCGATTGATGTTAGAGAAGAAAAAGAGGTAAAACAAATGAAAAAAATTTTGTGAATTATTTTGATTTGTAGCGAGATTTTTTGAAAAATTGAGATCTAGAGAATCAAAGAAAACTGATGTTCACAACAAATGAATCAGAAAATAACTCCAGATAAATTCATTGGTTCAAATTTTCATATAAAATTAATAGATGATAGAATTTTAGAAGGAATATTAACAGTTATTGATCCATTTGGAAATTTATTAATTTCAAATTGTTATGAAACAAGTATTGATAAATTTAATTCCAAGAATTTACATATTAGAGAAATTGGATTAGTTAGTGTTCCAAAAGAAACTATTGTTAATATTAAAATAGATAAAAAGACTTATAAAAATATATTTGGTTAGCCAATTAATTAGTTTATTTTTCAACAATTATCAATGATTCAATTTAAAATGGGATGTTTAGGAATTGAAGGATTCATTTTTCGAGAAACTTGAGTAACTTTTGAAGATTTTGAAGGTGGTTGTCTTGGTTGATTTTTACGATTTTTAAAACGATATAATTTAGTACCTTTTGGTTGTAATGATTCAATAATTCTATTAGTTTTGAATAAATATTTATTATTATTTGAATTTCTAAAATTATCATTGAATCTTTGTTTACCATTATTTGATTTATAAAAATTACTTTGATGCTGTTGTTGATTGGAGGAAGGTTGTTCAATTGTGACTCTTCTTGAATTACCAATTTTAGATTTATCACGTAATTTAGGGGGGACATTAATTGGTTTTTTAACAACAATAAAATCACCATGTTCATCTAATGTATCAATTTCTTCCCATTCAATTGGTTTATTTGGATCATACGCGTCGTGTCTACCGGGATTAAACCATGGATCAGAATCAATACTATTATCATCTTCCTTTATAGAATGTGCTGATTCTCTATTTTGTGGAATAGGTGGTAATTCAGGTCTTACATCTGGCGGTGGAGATGGAAATGGAGGAGGTGAACGTTCTCGTCCATGTTCCGGTTCTTGTTGTGGTGGAATTCGTTCTGGAATCTGTGGTTGAATTTGTGGTTCAGGAACTGGTGGTACAGGAGCTGGTGATTGATAAACAGGTGGTGGATTTTCTTGTATTGGTTGCTCATATAAAGGTGCAAGCAGTGATTGAGTTTGATGATTAATTGGAGGAGATTCCTCAATTTTAGGTAAATTTTCTAAATAATCTTTTGGGGGCCAAGAAGCAGGAGGAGGATAAGGATTTGTAATTGAAGGTTTACCATGTTCTAAACAAGTACCTAAGAAATGATCTCTTGCACTATTAAAAGTACCATAAGGACATATATCAATTAAACAACCAACAATTTGATCTTCATTTAAACAAATACAACCTAAATTACTTAAATTATTTGAACAATTTATTTTTGATATTTCAGATATACAACTTAAAAAACATGATGGAGGTGTTGATTTACTGGTGGTGATTAAATATAGAATCAATAGTAAATAAATCATTTTGAGCTTTTATTTATAAGTTGGTTGCAAATAAATTGGTTGTAATAAAATGGTTGTAAAAGATTTAGTACTTACTTATGTATATAATTTAGTATAGTAATGTTATATACAGGTTTATTCTTTTGTTAATCCTTTTTGATTAGTACACTACTTTAAGTACAGAGATCAATCTTTTTAATTTTACGAAAGATACAACATAACCATTGAAAAGTTTAATATTTATATGAATTAATACCGTGTTAATGGATCATTTTGAGCAAGTCTGTAGTGATTGCTGCTAAATCAAATGCTTAAGTGTGCTGTAGATGACTTACATCCATTAAAAAGCATGAGGCTGGATTCATCTATGGGGGCTAATAACTAAGATTCGTTATATAAAATCTCCCAATTTTCCCTTTAATTTTAATTAATATATTTTATTGTCGCAAGACGTGTCTACGTGTCTTATCAGCATTAATATTGTATAAGTATGTATACATACTAAGCTTACATACATAACATACATTTCCAAATACACAAAAGTTACTAGATCAATTGAGAGCGATAAATTCTATTAAAGAAGTTTACGATTTATTCTAGACCAATTTAAATTGGGGTTGAGGCATGTTCTTTTATAAAAAGAAAAAATTTAAGGGAGAAAATTGGGTAGATTATATCAATTAGATCGCCCTAAAACCAACATTGTTTCAACACGGATTCCTTCTATGAGTTATGGAAAGTGGTTAGATAGTACTTCCTAATTTAGAGTTACAGTGTTACTTTATTTTCTACTTTGTTTAACTTTTAGTTTAAATTTCTTTCTACTTTAAATTTTCTTTTTCTAACACATAAAAATTATAGAATTATTAAATTAATTAATAATTTCTGTGTCTATTGAAAATCAAATTTTAAAATTAAATTGACAAAAACTACATCAAATAACATTGAAATCAAAATTGAATCAACTTTATCTTTCTGATATATATATCACTGGTCCACCGAGTTACTAAGAAGCAGAAACAAACTTTCATATCATCAACCTATTTCAACCTAGATTGTACAAACCGAGCTACGATAATTTTCATTTAATCCCGTACTTTTTAGCATTATTATCAACAATTTATAAATACAACTTTCAATCATCAATACACCACACTAGAGCAAATAACACCACTAGTCACAAATGCAAGGAAGTTACAATAACAATGGTTTACCAAGACCATATTATATGAAACCATCATCAAAAAGGAAACATTCATCACCATATGATAATTTAAAAGAACCAATAATTTTTTTCAATAGTCCAAAAAGAAAATTATTTGGTTATATTTTCATGTTTGGTATATTTTCTTTATTAATGTATTGGGTATCACAAGATTTAAAAGAAAAACCAGAAATATTTTATGAATTAGCCCCATCTGATGATAACACCAATGATAATAATAATCTTAATAATATAGATTCAAAAATAAATTCAAATAATAATAGAAACTCAGATTTAAATGATAAATATAATAAAGAAAATAAAAATTTAAATAATATAGTAGATCCATCAATAAATACCAATAATAAAGATGATTCAAAAAATTTAGATTTAGCTGGGAATTTAGCATTAGGTTCAAATGGTAAAAAAGGAGTAGGAATAGTTGAAGCTCCAAAAGGTGGTATAGCGAATGAAGGTCATATTGTTGGAAATAATGAAGAAGAATTAATTGGTTCTGGAAAATCAAAACCAAAAGCAATGAAAAATTATAAAATTGATAATAAAGATAAAGATAATATAAATGATAATAACGGTGGTTCTGAAAATGGTAAAACTCCTCATGAAATGGTTCAACAGATACTTGAAGATACTCAGTAAATTTGATAAAGACTTTTTATTAGACATTTGTATGAAAACTTGGACTTGTTAAATATAGTTGTATAAATTAAATAACTCTTTAATGTAAGTAAGAACATTTGGTATGACAGATTACATTGTAGTCTTCATTTTCAGTGATGTAATTAATAGTACTACTTTTAAATATATGCTATAGCATTCATCATACGAAGGACGAAAAAAAGAAAACTCTGCTTCTATAAGGTCCAAGTGAGATTCGAACTCACGTTACCAGAAAATCCAGTTTTTAGAACCAAAAACCTTTTCAGAATCTGGAGTGATAAACCTGCTACACTATTGAACCACATGGTAGCGCACCGACCTAATTGTATCGCGCTGCTGGACCGAATCAAATTTATCAGTCCATCCCAAAATTAATGGGTCGCAAATTTGCGGTTACGCCAAATTGTTTATCAAAGGACTAAAGCATGGTAGATAGATGGTAGCTTCTAGGTACTTGAATCAACTTTGCATAAAAGTTATCGAAGATTTACACTAAATTTGCTCGAGCTCGACTTAAAATCAAATAATATCAACTTCAGAGAAGTATTGAAATAATACCGAATATCATTATTAAATAAAAAAAAAAGGTTTAAAGTTTATACAATTATACATTTATCATCTTTATTATTTCCCTTTAAATCTCTATACCTTTCTTTATCTCTTTCCCTAAGCTTCTCTCTAACTTCAATGGGAAACATATTTTTCATAATTTCCATATTTTTTAAATCTAAATTTGAAGAATCAGCATCCAATATAGCATTAGTTCGTCTACACATGGGGCAATTTAAATTATTTTGTTGTTTTAATTTAACTAAACATCTAACACAAAATAAATGATTACATGATAATTTTATTGGTTTGTATGCTATGGACATACAAATGGGACAAGAATAATCATCTAATTGTGGTATTTTTTTTAAAAGGGAATTTGTTAATATATAACATATTGATTGAGCTATTGTTTTACTATTATTTATAAAAATATGATTTGATGATATAAGCTTTGGGTAAATGTTTTGAATTTTTAAAGAAGTTTGTTTATCAAATTTTTTTAAAATTTTTCTCAATGCTTCAGTGTTTATAGTTTGAAATTTTAAAATTTTTAATAATTGAAAATTAATTGAAATAAATTGATTGAAAGTAACTAAACTTGATTTTTTTTTAAAATTTAGTAGTATTCCCGATTTTTCAACATTTTTTATAAATAAATTTAAATTTTTAATAATTGTTTCATTATTTTGTTGATTTTTATCAATTTCATTATATTTAAAATAAATTTCTGAATCTAAATAAATTTTAAATAATTCTCTCCATTTATATAAATCTGAAGTTTTTAATTTTGATATATTAATTTGTTCACTTATTTTTTCAATTTCATTGATAATTTTATTTTCTTCAATTTTTCTAATTTGATCTAATCCATTTAATTCTTCATCTAACATTTTAAAAAATTTTGAATCTGAATTTAATATAATGTTTATTTCTCTCTTTTTGGTGTTTGTTGGTTGATGAATATGTATATTGTCTAGTCTGTTTTCTATACTTGTATGAGTTCCTTTGGTATTTAATTTTAAGGGCGTGGGTATAGATGATAAATCAGATATTTGATCTGGTGAATTAGGTGAAACTGGCTCTAACGGAGGAGAAGTTGCTGCTTTTAAAGGTGGTGATAATGAACCTTCTCTACTTGATACTAATTTCAATTCACCATCATTTTCTTCTTTTAATTCAATAATTTTTTCTTCTTCATTATTATTATCAGTATTACTACTGCTATCCTCATTTAATAAACTTTCAATTTTTGTTTTAACTTCTTGACATATAGTATTAATATGATCATCAGTTATATTATGATCATCACTAAAATCTAAACTAATTTTTAAAATTGGGATTATATCATGACTTTCAGGCGATGGTTTATGTAAAGTATATTGAGCAATTATAGGATTTGAAGGATTTGCTGTTTGATCATTAATATCAACTTCTTTATCATTTATTAATAATTTTAATTTATTTTGTTCTAAACCTAAAAATTTTAATTCTTCAACTATTTTATTTATACATTTTTTTAAAGCTTTATATTTTATTGCTGCTTCTACCCATTCTTCTGGTACATCTTGTTCTATTAATGATTGTTCTAATGTTTTTGCGAATTTCATTTTGTTTTAGTGAGTGTGATTATATTAAGATGAGATCTCTATGTGTTTACATAGAATATGGAATTAAGATAGCTGGATTGAAAAGAGTGTAATGTTGAATTATTACTTTGTTGTGTACTATATCATAGTAAGTTTAATCTGGATATTAAGTTTCGTGATGTAGCAAAATAGTTGATAAAAGATGGTACAATTGAAATATTTAATGTAGATAAATGTAGTTCCTATAAATGAACTAAAAAAAACCAAAAAAAAAGAAATTTAAAATAATTTAGCTAATAATTTTGCCGCGCTGTTTCAGAGTGATGGTGTTCAATAATTTCCGAATGATCATATCTCAGTCACCGTTTGTCATCATTTCAAGTCTCAAATTTAGATAACTTGTCTGAAGTTTAAATCTACTTAATGTATACTCTCATAAGGCTGAAACATATAATTAGAAAAATTAATAATATTTCTTGTCTTGGAAATTTAAAATATTTTTTTTTTTAGAAGTTTCAAATTTTCATACAATTTGTTGAGATTGAAACGAAGACACGTGTTGAAATTTAACATCATCCCTTACTTAAATCTGTTGTCAAGTAGATCATTTAGTATTTAACTTCTACTAACAGCCTCAACCAATTTTTGATTATATTGAATTGGAATAAGAGATGAAATGCAAGTCAACAAAGAGATCTTTGTAAATGGTTTTGTACTTTTACGTCCAAAAAGCTTGGGATTTGTGGAGAATTTGTAACCATAATTTCTTGACATACTCTAATAGATAGGTATACTCTGTCAATGTAAACTAATTAGTAACAACATGGAATGGAATCGTTTCATAAACCTCGTTGACTGAAAGAAAAATTGATGAAGAGTACGCCGTCAAAGAAGGTTTTTTTTTTAGAAGTGTTAAGTTCAAAAGTGTTGACTTTGCATCTCAAGTAGAATCATAGCCTTAAATTTTTTCAATTAGAGCCTATTAAAAGAATATACAAAAAGCAATGTTACCAACCAGTAAAATTTCTACTCGATTCAAACCACCGTTCTTTTTAAACTATTTCAAAATTGTGCTGGAATGGAAATCAATGTGAAAAATTTCGAGCTATGTTCGGGTGGAACGCTGGTATTGTTTAATTAATGACTTAAATTTCATTATCAATATATGGTCAAACTCAACAGCCGAACTTTCATCATCGCAAAATAGCTCTATAATTTCAAAACATGTAAATGTATAATAATAGGTAACAAACGCCTACTTGAAAGTTACTAAATTCCCAACATCATTAACCATAGATAAAATTTGATTATTTTTACTAAAGAAGACTTCAAAAGAGTCACTAATTCCAACACCAAATTTAATTGCATTTTGAATGAAAAATTCATCAAGTGAATTAACAATAAAATTAAAGCCATTACTAATACCATTTTGAATCATATCAGTAATTGAAGTAACAAAATCAATTAAATTACTAAGTATTTCAATTAATTTTTGAATCATTGGAGGTTCATATATTTCAGATTCCTTGAAAGTAACCTGTTTTTTAGATAATTTTGTTTTAACTTGATTTAATCTTTTATGAGTAAATTCAAGACTATTCATTGCATCAAAATATTGTTCTAAATCTCCAACACTACTATTTTCAGAAGATGATGAATTTTTATTTTGATAATATTCATATAATTGCATTTCTTCATTTCTTGATACTTCTTTTTGTTGTTGTGGTTCTTCTTCATTTAATAATTTTGATATTGATTCATCACATTTTTGCAACCATTCATTATTATGAAATTTTAAATCATTGAGTAATTGTTCGTGTCTAGCTGTATCTTCTTTAGTTGTTTGTAATTTTGAATTTATTTCAAATATTTTTTCAATATGAGTTTTGGTTATTGAAGTTATTTGATCTTGTTGTAATTCAGACATCATTATAATCAAAAGTTGCAAAAAAATTGAAATCTATCTAAATAAGGATGATTTTTTAAATCAATTTGATAACAAGTGTAGTTGAAAGGATTAGGATTACTTTATAGGCGTTTTGAAAGAAAGTAGGATTGTTGCTAGGTTGATAATTATATTTGCTTTCAATCTTATCAATCATTGTTGAGAAGTTATAATCGAGGGGATGAAATTTTAAAACAAAGATAAATATTTATCACAAGACAATTTTAAATTGAAAAATATGTATGTACAATGATTTAATCTACACACCCTTATTATCACAGCTTGAAACCTTTAAAAACAAGATTAAATATCTATGAGGGAGTAACAAATGACTTTCAAAATCGATGAATATTATGAAGGGTTTAATTTCAAGCTTCAGATTTTTAAATCTCGTTTCTTCTACCCTTTAACAAGCTGTCGACAACAAATTATTTAATATCCATTACCCATAGAATCAAACTCAGGCCTTATTTTGGGATAAATTGAGATATAGAACAAACTTGATTTCAACTTCAATAGGTTACAAGGTGAGAATTTCATCTCAACAAGTTATGTTGGTTCATTCCACTGGGTGACATAATGACATAGAAATATGACTAAGATTACTAGTTCTTAACTCTACCTACTACACAGATAGCTTTCTAACAATGACTCTTGTTTTCAAAGATTGTACCAAATTTTGAAAAATGATCTCGTTTTCAAAGGGTGTGGAAAAGTATATTTTACTTTCAATTTATCTAATTACTCGATTTTGTACTTCGTATCTCATATCTCGTAAAATTGATCTTAGATTTGGTTTTGTACTTTTATCTCTCACAGTAACATTTATCTTGTGGAGAATTATAATGAGATGTATTAATTCATCTTCTACCTCAAATAGGATTAAAAAGACGAGCTTTTCTCTTCTTATATTACGTCCAACATGTCTTATAGTTTTATCAATGAAAGCAACTATTAGTGGTAGATGTTATTTTTCAAATTGGTATTTGAATAAAACTAGAAAAAATAACCTGAACTTAGTGCAAATAATTGCTAATGACTTCACATCATAAGACAGCAACAATTTCCATTTTCTTTTAAGATTTTTCTTCAAGAATGAAAATATTGCAAACCTGCAACATGGCGATCTATATACGATTACGAATTGAGAAAAATATGAACTGACACCTCTCAACAAAAAAAAAAAAAACCTTCTTAAAGGACTGTAAAGCTCCCTTGCGGGGAATCGAACCCCGATCTGCTCGGAACTTGCAATACTTCAAAGAAGTTATTGAAAGCGAACCGTGATAGCCATTACACTACAAAGGAAAATAAATTGATATCAATGAAGAACTTGAAGCTCCCTTGCGGGGAATCGAACCCCGATCTGCTCGGTGAAAGCGAACCGTGATAGCCATTACACTACAAAGGATATTTCATAACCAAAAACTTGCTAGGATTATACAGTCCATAATATTTTTGGCCGATTTAGCGACACAATTTTTTCGATTTTTGTTTTTTCTTGGGGCGTCTCTTGAAGTATCTGTCCAGTTTTAAAAAATATCAATAAAATCATAAACATACGAATGTCTTCTCTGTGAAATATGGTTTAGACTTGTCTCTTTTACCATATGAATCATATATAAAAGCAATAGTCTGAAATCGTATGATTTGATTTACAAATAAAGTAAGTTGAAGTTTGAAGTATACGAGAATTTGAGTGAAATCGATTCAAATGTAAATTCTTCTATTTCAATACACTTAAAGTATTAGACGAAAGTGATAATGAGGTATCAAATTATTTATTAAATATAATTCTATTTATTACGTAATTAGATTCAAGTATGAATAGATTTTTTAGATAAATCAACATTAGAACTATACCCTTTGTGTTTTGAACCATTATTATTATTATTATTATTATTAATCATTTCATTATTATCATCATTATGTAAATCATCATTTGAAAAAAAATCAGTATTTGGAGTTGAACCAAGATCTTTATTAATAGTATTATGAGATTGCCAATTTAATAATGAATTTGTTGTATTATTTCTACTAGCTGTATTTGGTGATGAAGAATTTAAATGTTGACGTGATTTATTTTGTTGTTGTGGGTCTTGTGATTGTTGATTCATGTTAATTTTAAATTCAGAATTTACCAATTGACTTAATTCATCATTTAATTCATTTGATTCTTCATCATTTAAATTTAAATGATTAGATAGGTATGGAGAACTTGGCATATTATTAACTAATGACAGTTTTGAAGAATCAGGAGAATTATTATTATTTTTCTTTTTAGTAGTTATTAAATTTTGTAACTGATCAACTGGAGTTTTTGAATTTGGACTAGTTTCATGTTTTATTTGAGATGATGATGATGGTTGAGTTAAAAAATTCATCCAATTGCTATCTGAATCTTCATGAATTGATTGTAATATTGCATCAAATTCATTTAATGTATTTGTTGCTGAAGCATTTGTTAAATTAATAGGAGGAGGTTGATTTTCTTTATCTTCTTCATTAAAAATTGGTATAATTTTTGTATTTAATCTTGTTGCTTTTCTTTCATCAGTTTCTTCAAGATTTATAACACGGGTATTTGATTTTGTGGCAATCATTGGTGGTGTTGCATTAGGTAATGGATCTATATCCGTTGATGGACCTCCATATACATTTAATTGATTTAATAAATCATGATAATCAGGTGTTTGACCAGATGGAATTGAATTTGAATTTGATTGATTATAATGATTGTTATTATTGTTATTATGATATTTATTTTGTATCACTTGATTAATAGCAGATGGGGTATGAGAAGGAGTTGGAAATGTAGCAGGAGATGAAGTTTGATGATGATGATGATTATTTTTTCTAGCACTAGCAATACTATTTAATGAATTTCTAATTGTATCATCTTCTTTTGCATTATTTGTACTTTTCAATTTTATTTTTTGAGTATATTTTTGTTGTTGATTATATTTTTTAACAACATGTTCAGGTCTCATAAATCCTTTATTTTTATAAAATAAGAAACAAGCATTACATAATGGTCCTAACATTCCTTCATAATTCTTTTTATCAAATTCTTTAGCTCTAATTAATTGTGATATTTGTGTGTTAACTTCAAGTTCAAAATATTTCCAAGCAATTGAAGTTTGAGTTTGGCAACATCGATTAATACATACAAGTCCATGATTTTTTGGTAATTTTGCATTAGGGATGGTATGAGTTCTTTTGCTATCGAGATCTTCTGGTAATTCTGGTGGTGTATCTTTGGAATCATTATCATCATTAGAATCTTCTGGTGGGGTATCTTTGGAATCATTATTATCATTATTATCAGGAATATATGGAGGTTGTTGTGGAGTGTATGGTGAAGTTGTATCAGCTTGAGATTCAGTCCCTTCTTCTTCGTCGTCTTCCTCTTGTACATTTTCTTCATTAGTATTATTACCAACTCTATATTCAGGATCATCAGATGAATAATTCTCTTCATTAATAGGGGAAGATATAACTAATGGAGTGGTTGTAAGCATTGATCTAGTACGCACGGCTCTTTGAGGTAGCAATTGTGATTTCATCGTTGATTGTGAAGGTGATTGATTTGAGTAATTTTTTTGTTGTTTCCTTTCATTCTTATCGACTACTTTTTCTTGATAAAATGGTGCCAGTTTAAATCTATTTTCAACATTTTCTCTATTGTAGCGTGCAGAAGTCTTATCTGCTTGTTGTATATTTTGAATATTTGAATATAATGGCAAAGAAAGAGTTCTAGTTGCTTTAGCAGCAGGTACTGAATTTGAAGATTTATGAATTGATTCATAAGGTCTTTTTCTTTCCATTTGTGATGTATTTATTGTTGATAATGGTTGACGTTGTTGTTGATTCGGCTGTTTTGGTGGCAATTGTTTTATTGGAGTTGCTTCAATAGTATGTAATTTTAATCTAATTTCTAATGTTAATGATGATATATTTGATTTATTTCCAAATAAAAAATTTGCAGAAACATTTTGACAAACTCTTCCAGGTATTAAACATGAGTCATTTGATGATAATAATTTTGATAATACTCCATTTGATACAAATGGTTCATCAGGTTGTTCAGTTATATCTTTATAATATAAAGCATAATCTTCTGAATGTAATTTAAAATTTTCAGGATTAGTTTGTAATAATTGTTTAATACAATCTTTTAATTCAAATGCTCCCAATGTTATTATTTCTGGTTCATCATTAATTGAATATTGAATTGGTACTTCAACTGTTTGAACGGCAAATTGTTGAGTTGATCGACATAAAAAAGTTGTTGCATTATCATCAAAAGAATATAGTATCTTTATTTGCATTTGTTGATGTTCATCTTTATTACTCATGTTCAAAGGATGTTATATGTCGTTGTATTGAAGTGTGAATATATAAGTGATGACAAATGAAATGATGCTTTGAGTGTTTATTCTCATAAAATATGATGTGTATGGTGTGTATCAGTTGTGAATCTATCAAAAAAAAAAAAGCTAAACAAAATGACTGACTAATATCTTGTTGGGAAAAAAGATGATTGAATGAATGAATGAAAAAGGGAAGGGAAAAAAAGATGTTTGCTAATTTGAAAGAAGAAGAAGAAGAATTGAAATTATGAAATTGTTTTGATTTGTTTATGGTTGTAAAAAAAAAACAAATGTGTTTTTGTTAGCTTAAAAAATATTTATTGATATTTGTGAAATACACCTACAATAAATAACTAGTACGGATTAAAAGTAAGGAAAATTCTATTTTTTACCCGGAAAGAGCGGGAACTTAGTGATGGCAAGCTCTATCCTATACTAATTGTGGTCTTTTGAGCTATTTGAAGCTCACCATTAAAATTTTGAAGTAATGTTTCAATATTCTGGTATAATACAATTACCTCCTATTACCTCTTAATTCTCATCAATAGTAAAAAAAAACCATAACAACGCGAACAAAATTATGAAACACAAAGACACACACAACTCTAACCATCATTTCGCAACTTAATAATAAATTTACGAGTCTGTGTCAAATTAACAAGGTCAAAACATTAATGGTATTGTGATTATAAAATCGTAACTATACAAAAAAGACATCACACTGGTTATACAACACGTCTTACTAATTTGGATTCTTTCAATAATTCAATTTTGATGCTTGTCTATATATTCAACAGTATTTATCAATCTATATTCTATATACAAGTAATTAATCCATACCTATAATATTTCTAATTTCTTTTATATTTTTTGAAGCAATTTCTCTAGCTTCAATCTTACCTTTTTCACTAATTTCATCTAAATAATCCTTATTATTTAATAATTCATCATATAATTGTCTTTTATCATTAAATTCTTCAATTAATAAATCAGAAACATAATCTTTTAAATTTTTATGATCTTTTAAATGATTTATATCTTTTAAAGTATTTTCAATTGATTTATTAGTTAGACCAGATATTATATTGATTAAGTTTGAAGTACCTGGTCTTTTTATTGGATCAAATTCCCATTGACCTTGTATTGAATCAGTTGTTGCTTTTCTTATTTTTAATTTTATTTCTTCTGGAGTATCAGTTACATATATACATGAATTTTGAATAGGATCTGATTTTGACATTTTCTTTTCTGGATTTTTTAAACTTAAAATCTTTTTAGCTGGTGTAAATAATGTATTTGGTATGGGGAAATAATCAATATTATAAGAATTATTAAATAATTTAGCTATATTTCTTGTTAATTCTAAATGTTGACTTTGATCATCACCTACAGGAACATGTGTAGATTTATATAATAAAATATCAGCAGCTTGTAAAGCAGGATAACAAAATACACCAGCTTTAGTTTGTTCCATAACTTTTTCATCAACTATTGAACTTTGAGCTTGTTGTTGAGATTTTGATTTCCATTGAGTCATTCTATTTAATTGTCCCATACTTGTAAAACATGTAAGATACCAATTTAATTCAGTATGTTCTGGAACTGAAGATTGAAAATATAATAAACATTTATTGGTATCTAATCCACTTGATAATAAACTTGCAATTGCTTGATATCTACAATTTTTTAATTCTTTTGCTGGTTTAAAACTAGTAAATGCATGTAAATCTGCGACACCAAATATGAATTTGCTATCTTGATTAGCTTCTGATAAGCTTCTCCAACTTTTAACCGCTCCAAGATAATTCCCAATATGTAATTTACCAGTTGGTTGTATCATTGAGAAAACTCTTGAATTGGAAGGTAGACTTTCATATTGGCTTAATTCTTGGATTGTTGACGATGGTTTAGTTGTAGTTGAGAATTTGTTAATGGTGCACTGAGCATGCCGTATATGTCTTGAAACAATTTTCATTGTGAGAACTTGTAATTTAAATTGGTGAAAAAATTGATCTCGGTTGTAAATTTTGATCTCATACAGTTGGTCTGAATTTACAATTTATACTTGAGACTTCTTTCACACTATTTAGCCTTAGCTCATATAAGATGTCACTACATTGTCTACCATTTTCTTTTATCATTAAGATTATCTATTGTTACATACTTACATTATCTGTATTATTATTATTATTATTATTCGTACTACCACCATTATTCGTATCCATCACAAATCCTCCAACAACATTATTTATTTGTATACCATTCTTTATCAATCTTCGTTCTAGTTTTAATCTTTGTAGTTCTCTCCATCTATTTAATTTCGAATATTCATGCAATTTAAACCCAAAAACTCTTGGTATATAAGTATCTTTTGAATGTATAGGTATCATATTGGGAAAATTTTGAAAAAACATAGCTGGAAATGATGTACCAAAATATGCACCATCTATAACTGAATGTCTACCAGATTTGGGGTTATATAAATCTTCACATTTTGAACAATATAATTTAACACTTGCCATTCTTGGTTGATCATTAAGACCTATAGGTAATAAAGGATTTAATTGACAATGTACTCTTGGACAATAACCAAAATCTCCATTTCTAAATTTTTCAAACATCTTGTTTAAACCTCTTGTTGTTAAAATATATCTTGCATGTATTAAACCATACAAGATTCTTGCATTATGTTCTAAAGCATCTCTATGTTCTTCTGGTTGTGAATCAATATCTATAACATCCGTTATTAAATCTATAAGAGTTGGTAATTTTGAAACTTCTTGATTTAAACCTGTTAAATTAAATCTATCTCTTATATATTCATCATCAATATCACAAAAATATTCATTTCCTTTTATTCCTAAAAATGAATCTATCCAATATTCTGTGAAATCGGAACTTGAATCCGTTACATATTCTTCATTAGCCATCTAGTTGTATTGGATTCTTAAACACTGACTCTTGCAGTACTACTTGTCTATTCTTCTTTAACCTCTTTATAACTTGTATCCTCTCTAACTCAAGTTTTTTCTTTTTCCTTAATTTTTGTGTTATCAATTTTTACAAATATCAAATGTAAACAAAAACTACTAAGCTCAATAACCAAATGTCATTGCGAAGACAAAGTACCATCACAGCATCATCTAGTCTTCGAGGAACAAGACCTGTGAGAAGAGATGCATTCCCATATTTGGATAATAGAGAAATAACTTCATGTTTATTAGAATGTGAATTTAATGTATCACTTGATGCAGTTAGTAAACCAACTAGTGAATTTATAATGAATTTATTTACATTATTTATTGAATCATTCATGGGAATTGATAATTTGGATGAAAAAGCAAAAGATATGGCTAAAAGAAGACATGCAATAATTAATCAACAAGATACAGAAATAGAAAATGAAATAAATGGGAATGGGAATTCAACTGATGAAATTGAAGTAACAACAACAGATCATTTACTTACACTATTTCGATTTGCTCAAAAGTTTTTTCAAAATATAGGAGTAAATGACTTAACGTTACCTGATTTATCACGTCCAGAGCCTTTAAATACAAGAAGACTACTAAGTGCAGTAGTGAACTACCTCAGGTTTAGAGAAAATATATCAAATGATTTTGAACAAATGGCATTAGAAGCAGAAGAAACCACTGCTCGTATACGGAATTTACAAGACTCAAATAATAACAAAATACAACAAATTAATGACCTAGAAAGGAAATTAAAATTCAAAGATAATGGTAAAAGTAATGAGCCAAGAACTGATTTACAATATGTTTATAATTATAATAAAAAATTAGAATCAAAATTAAGAGAATTGAAATTATTACAAGAACAATTAACGAAACAACATGATGATTATAAATCTGAAAAAAATTTATTAGCTACAGAATTATATGATTCTGGATTTATATGTGATGAAACAGCAGGACAAATTGAAAATTTAAAAGCTTATAAAGAAAAAGATATAGACAATCTAAACACTATAGTGGATGATTTAGAACAAGATTTAGATGGAATTGTAAAAACTTATAAAACCTTTGATGAACAATATCAAAATTTAGGTAAAACAATAAATTCAATAGAAAATAATGAAAAAATAATAAACTACCTTATATTATTATCAGAAGAAATTTTAAGATTAGTACAAGAAGAAGATTATGAAAATAATCAAGTTAAAATAAATAATGATAAATTAAAAGATTTAAATATTGAATCAAATGATTTACAAAAACAAATTGAATTTAAAAATGAAATTTTAAAAAAATATGCAAAAAAATATCAAGATTTAGATGATCAATATTATAAAAAGCAATCATCATTAACTTTAAAATTAAGAGAAGTAAATGAAAACCTTGAAGAAATAATGTCTACAAAATCAAAACAAAATGATGAACATAAATTAAAATATAAAATTATTTTAAAAATTAAAAAGGAAACTGATGAATTAATTAATAATTTTATAAAAGAAGTTAAAGTTAATGAAATTAAATTAAATCAATTAAAAAATTCTTTACAAAGATATATGGAGAATTTAAAAGATAAAATTGAGTAAAGATGATGCATAATTTTTTATTCAACTTTTATAGTTATTTACTTTTGTTATGTTGTATTATTATTGAATGACCATGTATTATTAAAACATTCTGGATTAAGTTGATTTGTAAGATTTGTAAGTTTTAACTCTCTACTACAAGGAATGATTTAATTATTGAATGTGAGCTGGTTCTTAGGTTGCGGCTCTAAATTATGATGTACAAGAATACCGTGTTGGATTCAACAAGTTGAGCCTGCCATTTAACTCCTTTTTCAGAGCCCATTTGGCTTAAGCCAACTTGAAGCTCGTTTTTAGGTTAGAGTGAGGCAAGAAACTGATTCTTCGAACCCGTAAAATTGGTTTGCTCATGTGTATTATGATCATTTGATCGGTTGGGGAACTTTTCGATCATCTCTCACTCTTTCGTCATTGCTTTCAAAAAGTTCCTCACTACTACTTTTGCTGGTTTTCTCTCCATTTGGCTCCTCTTTGTTTTGTTCTTCGTCTGTTTTTTTATCTTTCAGTTTCACATCTTTTGCTTTTGGAATTTTTTTAGATGTAGTAAATAAAGATGCTATAAATGAAACAACAGCTAATGCTAATCCAAAATAAAACACGTTTTTCAATGCCTTCATTAGTTGATGTAAAACCAAAGATTCTGCTTCTGGTGGTAGTTCATGCACTGTTTTTGGATTAGAGATCAATGTCCTTGCAGGTATATTCTTTAATTCATAATATCCCTCAAAATTATTCGTCATAGTTCGTTGTAAGTCTTCGATATATGCAGTTCCTGTTAGTTGATATAATAATTGAGCTATAGTAACAGTGATAGTAGAAGCAACATTCCTCATGAAATTAAGAAAAACAGTAACCATAATTAATGCTCCAGGCTTATCCTTCGGAGCACCTAATTGAGCACTTAATAAAGAACTTTGAAATTGTAAACCTATTGAAATACCAATCACTATCAACACTCCAAACCTTACGCCCAATCCGGAATTTTCATCAAATAAAAGAAAAAGACCAGTACCAAGTGGAGCTAACATTCCGGACAATATCATTGTCCATTGAATTCTTCTTGTCAAGTTTATGAAAAATGAATTTACCATAGATGCAATTGCAACAGTCACGACTAATGGTAGTAAATCAATACCTGATTGCAAAGGACTTGCATGATGGATAACTTGAAAATAAATAGCCAAATAAGTCAAATTACTAATGAAAAACCCAAAATTAAAAGCTGCACTGATCACTGCCATCATTATAGATTTGGATTTAACAAATTCAGTATATATTATTTGATTCTTTGAATACTTGAAATTCCAAACACCAAAACATATCAATAATAATCCACCAATAACGAAAAGACAAATTATCGCAGCAGAACGCCAAGGAAACTCAGCTCCTCCAAAGGTTAGACCCAAAAGGACCAAAATTAAGCCCGACGTTAAGAAAAAAGTCCCAACAAAATCTATTTTACCAATCTTATCTTTAAATTCTCCTGCAACTTTCGGTGGTTTGAAAAAGAATACTAAAATCAAAAAAGGAACACAACCAATTATTAAATTGATATAAAAACAAAATCTCCATGTATAAGCACTTAATGCTCCACCCAAAATCGGTCCCAATGCACTTGCAGCCATCCAACATAAAGAAAGTGAAGCAAAAACGAGGGATCTTTTATTTATTGGAACAACTTCAGTGAAAATAATTAGAACTGTAGATTGTACTGCACCCCCACCAATTCCCTGAATAACTCTTGCTGCTATTAATAAATCCATTGAGTTACTTAATGCGGCTATTAGTGAACCAGCTTCGAATATTACTATCCCAACTAGTAGTGTTTGCTTTCTTCCAAATGCTATTGAAATTTTCCCATAAGATGGTATTAAACATGCCATGGACAATAAAAATCCTGAAGTTAACCAACCAACTTTTTCAAATGCATTAAATTTATCACCTACTATTGTTAAGATTGTTGAAACAATTGTTTGATCTAAAGCAACTAAAAATAATGAAATCATTCCAGAAAATATAGTCAAATATAATTGAAATCCAGTCAAATGTTGTTCATGTGCTTGTGTTCCATCTCCTGCATCTGCCTCTCTATATTTCCCATCATGTTTTGACTCATTCTCTAGTGTTTCATTTTGATTTGAAGATGATAAACTTGAACTATTCTCAATGTTTTCATTAGAGTTAATGCCGTGCGGTTTCGGAGATGATGTAGATGATCGTGATTCTTCTTTCGAACTTTTTATTGATTCTGTCATTTTTAATTCTACTTGATTAATCTATTTTGTTTTGTAATATTGTGAAAAGCAATTTCATCCAACCTCCATAATGATTATATATAGATGATTTTATGATTTGAGTGTGGTTCAAACGGAGATATATTTAGTTCTTGTTTTCTTTTTTTCGAATTCCGAAGTATTTGAACGGCTTGAGCGAAAATTTTAAAATTTTGGAAATAAAACTCTTGAGTATCTTTTTCTTTCTTTATTAATTGTTCATTAGTATCATACAGAATAGATCTAAATGGAAAGTCTATATCTCATGTGACTAATATTCTTTTATTTGAATTTTCATATTTGAAGGTTTAGTATTCTATCAAAGACTACCTACTTAGAAGCTGACAAAATGAATTTAGGTGGTGAAATGATCGACTCAAAGGCAAATTTTGAGTTCGAAAACGACTCAACCTCGGAACTCAAGAATTCTCTTTTGAGTCTATCATGTTTAACTGAGTCGTTTTCAAACTCAAAAATTTGCCTTTAAGTCTATCATTTTAACCGTACCATGGAACTAGCTTATGGATTGAGATACCAACTTCTTGGTGTGGAGGATGAAGAGTCAAGGGTGGAAGTAAAATGTAGTTATGCCAGAGTAATTCCAATGCTGAAAAAGTCAGAAAAAAGCAAGCGCAAAGAGTTCTACTTGAAAAAATAAATAGTTCTACTTGGTGAAAGCAAGGTCTGCTAACACTGGTGAGATCAAAGTCTGCTAAAATTGGTGAAATCAAGGTCTGCTAATATTCATTTCCCCTAGTAAAACTCTTTAATAACCATTACCGAAGTCATTTGCTCATATAAAATAGAATATGCCACTACTTAAATCTTCATCTTTCTGTTTATTGTTGATCAATTTCTTCCATAGTAACGAAAATTTCAATTGAGTTATGAAACTTCTCTAAATTGGTAGCCTCTATGTCGCGGGTTTTAGACGCGTCTATTTACTTCATTAACTGATATTAATTAATCTGAAACACATCATAAAAACAGTAACGTATTCGTATCATTATTTAGTTAAGCTATCACGCCCACTTACCATGGATGCCACGACAATAGCAGTCCATTGGCATGATGAGAACAAACCAATATACTCCGTTGATTTTCAACCAACAAAGGATCAATCTAAATCATTAAGATTAGCAACAGCTGGTGGTGATAACAATGTTCGAATTTGGAAAGTTATAGAAAATTCTGTTGAATATTTATCTACCTTAATAAAACATACACAAGCAGTCAATGTTGTAAGATTTAATCCTAGAGGAGATTTAATAGCAACTGCCGGAGATGATGGTCATATTTTTTTATGGAAAAAAAGTGAAACAATTATAAAAGATTTGACTAATGAAAATGATGATGAATTAAAAGAAAGTTGGCAAGTTGTTGGTAATATCACTATCGGTACGGAATTAGTTGATTTGTGCTGGTGTGAAAACAATTTCATAGCTGTTGGATCTATGGATAATGTTTTAAGAATATTTCGTATAAGAGAAAAAGAATCAACAAAGTACACAGGTACATTAATCAAAACTTTTGAAGATAATGATCATATATTACAAGGAGTAACATACAGCAACAAATATTTATTTACACAATCGGCAGATCGTACAGTTACAATATATAAATTTGAAGGTGAAGATATTTCAAAAGTACAAAAATTTCAAAAAATAGGAAATTTACAAATGTATCAACCTGAAAATTTACAATCATTTTTCAGAAGATTGAAAGCATCACCTGATGGATCATTATTAGTTACTCCAGCTGGTTTGGATGAAACTACCTCACATTGTGTTTACATATACTCAATTAACAATTTACCGTCAGGTCCAATAGCTAGATTAACTGGATTCACTAAACCTGCTGTAGCCATTTCATTTAGTCCAGTCAAGTACAATTCTCCTAGCCTCCCTTATTCAATGATATTTGCAGTTGCCACATTAGATAGTGTTTTGATATATTCAACAGAGGATGATTTCAAACCATTAGGACAGGTTTCAAATTTACATTATCAAGCTATATCAGATCTTGTATGGGACAAAGATGGTTCGAGATTAATAATTGGCTCAATAGATGGATTTTGTCTGATTGTGAATTTTAATGAAGGTGCGTTCAATACTCCCATTACTGAAGTAATTCAACTTGATGATTCCATTTCCACAAAAACACCACTAAAAGAGTCAACAAATACTAAAGCATCACCAACAAAAGCCAACACTCCAACAATCGACTCATTTTTTAATAACACCAAACAAAAGAAAGATAAGAAAGAAAAAAAACGAATCACTCCTACTTTAATCCCACAATAGATATCTTATTGGTTATATACAATTATATAGATTTCTATAGATCTCAAATAATGCTAATGAATGACGAGAAGGTAATTTAAATCTGTTGATTCAGTAATTGAGCAGCTAATCTTTTTCTTGCATTTATAATCATTTCATTCCTTTTACTTTGTAAAGATTGATCTTTATTTGATTCATTAGGATCAATATCATATTTTTCAAATAAATTTATATTTTTATTTGATAAAGTTTTAGATTTTTCACTTTGACTAGACTCAGGGGTTTCAACTCTAACAGATGGTGGAACATAATTTGGTGGAAAAGGTAAATCACCTAATTCCATATATCTATTAACTGTAACTTCAACAGACCCAGTATTCTCTAAATCATACCTTATCTGTTCAACTGTTAAGCTTGGTGCAATAGTTTGTACTACCTCAATCATCGAATCAGTTACATCTCGTCTATGTCTACGTTGTGTTGTATTTGATCTACTTGAAGTGGATGATCCAGAACTTATGGCTTGATTATTTGTTGATGATGTGTTTGAATTAAATTCGGTTGATTGTGGGATTGGTGATATCAACCATCTTAAAAATACAAATGCTATTAAAATCGTCGCTACGAATAAAATCGTGGATGAATCCATTAGTTCTTGGTTGAAGATAACGATAGCGTGAGTATTACAGTAATTTTTAAGACAACTTTACAATTTTAAAAATTAGTCTCGTTCGGAGTATTGAGTAAAAATCTTTATTACGTGCTATCTATTGAAAAGTAAGTTTGAATTCTTTATCCTGATGTTTAACTTTATACAAGAATCCAGTTATTATATCATTTTCTTTGGCATTTAAGCTCAAAAAATGGTTCTTAACATGATTTGCAAATTCTTTCTTATTAATCTTATTATTTTTAGTGTTAATTCTACTCTGATTCAATTGGTTTCTTTTAGTATACGTCTTTTTACCAATCTCACTGTTCAAAATATCAGAATTTAAAGATTCAGGACGTGATAAATTAAAATTATATCTATCTTTATAAAGTAGCAACGTCTTGTCACTAAATTTTTCAAAATCTAAAGGATCAACTCGAGGCTTGTCCCTAGGTCCATTTGAATTTATATGTTTTTGTAGAAAGTTTTGTTGTTGTTGTTGTGCTAATTGATTTTTCTGTTTTTGAGTTGTTTTTGAAGAAGATGTTGATGTACCTGATGGTCCATTTATATTGCTGGAATTACCATCTTTGTCTTTATTGTTCTGGCGAGTTGTCTCTGATTCTGAAGCTGAATCTCTATGTCGATTTACCATTGTAGTTCTAAAATATGGATATTAGCAATACTTGATCAATAAGGAGTTGAAATGCTAGTGTAATAGTCAAGCTGTTATGTTCTGTGATTATCGTGATATGCTTGGGTATACCTACTCAAATTTATTGTATTTTTTCAAATTGAAGATAACACATTTTTACGCGCGCAAAAGATTGAGTACTAATCTACAACAGATAGTCTATAAAAATACCCCCTCATTTATTGATCCTAAATTTATAGAAATTTAATTCAAAAAGTCATCATTAAGATATAATTCCATTTCAAGATCAGGTTGAAACTCAGTAAACAAAGTTTCGGGATCCCCTTCTTTGTATTCACAATAACTTGCTTCTGTATCCCCTATAATTTTCAATTTTTCACCAGGTAAAAGAGCCTGTTGAGCAGATAATTGAACTTGACATGATTTCTCCAATAAAGTAAAGAGATATGCTGCCTCATCAACTGTTGAACCAACAGTCAACAATCCATGATTTTGTAAAATTATTCCTTTATTATCTCCTAACGCGGCTGCTATTTTTTGACCTTCCTCTTCTTCTAAAGCTACTCCTCCAAAATCTGTAAAAATAGAATGCTTTTTATAAAATGTACAAACATCTTGATTAATCATATCCAAAAGTTTACCCATGCTTGACCAAGCTTTACCATAAGTAGAGTGGGTATGACAAGCCGCATTCACATCAGGTCTAGCCTTATGTATTGCACTATGTATGGCAAACCCTGCTGCATTTATAGCAGTTTGATTTCCATCCCCTAAAACGTTACCATCTTCATCAACATGGACTAAATCACTCACTTTAATCAAACCAAAATGTTTTCCTAATGGGTTTATCCAAAAAGTATTTGTATCAATTGGATCTCTTACAGATATATGGCCAGCAGTACCTTCAGTATAACCTTTTCTTGCAAATACTCTAAACGCAGCTGCCATATGTTGTAGTATATATTTTCTTTCATCTTTCTTATTGTCAAATTTGGGTATTTGATAAGGATGTTTTCCACCTTTAGATATATTATGTGATCCTCTCGTTCCTAAGTCGTACCCCTTTGTATTAGTTTCAGTAGTAGTTTCCAATTTTGTAGGTGACATCGCTGTGTTGAAAAGTTGAATTTTGAATATGCTAATGATGATTTGAGACGTATTAGTGATCTCGAAATAATATCCTTATCAGATCCTTAGCGCAATTTTATTTACCAGTTTGCACTACCTGATCCAGTTTCATATTTTTGTTAAAAACGTTATCAAATTATGTATTCATTGAGTCAACGAAAGGCGATCTTCGTTGGGACAAAAAGTATAGTTTAATATTAGCTTACATATGTGATTGCTTCAGATATGTTAACCTGAATTCTCTTCATGTGAGAAAACAAACACCAGAAACCTGAATTCGAAATAATCTTCAGCCACATATAAAACCTGAAAACAAACTCATTCCTTCGTCACTAAAACAAAAACGACTTCAGTGAATATAATAACTGATCAAAGAAAGACGAATTTCTCATTGACTCGATGTTCTGTATACTTAAATTCTTTGGTGAATAGAATTTTTAGAGAAGTGATAATAAACAAGAAATATATTACTGCAGTACGGAAGTTTGTTTCTAGTCTGCATATTAAGTTAAATCTGAAACAAATTTCTTTGAAATTTTATAAAATATTGACAAGTTATGTGAATAATTTAACCTCTATTTTCAGATGTCCTTTAATGACTGCTTCACTAGATAACGAGATAGCCCGCCTAAAAATGAAGATCGCTTCATGGCTTCAGCTAATTACGCTTTTTTCAACAAGAAGCTTTCAGCTTAGGCATGATTTTATTGAAATTCAAAAGTCCAAAATTGTCCTTACTTGACCTTAAGTCGTTATCTCGATTAATCGTTGAAAGACACATATGGGAACTCTAGCTACGTAGTATGTTGTTTTAATAAATGAAGTTCAAATTTCTACCGAATTGCAAAATAACAAAACCAAGGAATTTTTGAATTTTGTGTGATTCCCATTGGTATGATCTACATATATTAAATTAACAAATCAACAATATTTTATAGTAAGTTTTAAAAGTGAACCAAATAAATTACAATAGGTGTAATTTACGAAAAATATGGTCCTACTCAACTCATTTGACAAGAAAGCCATTCAGTGGGTTTCAGTTATAGAATTTAGACCTCACGGATATATGTTACCCAAACGGATCTATGATTCTGTTAGAGAAAGCTAATATCAGAGAATAGAACAAACCCGTCTAAAAATTAGTTGAAAAACTAAAAATGTTGACAGATAATAATATTTACGGACCAGAATTGTATCAAATGGAAGAACCCCCACAAAATTTCGGTCTAAATATAAGAAATTTATCAAAACCTACTTCTATTGAGTATGAGACAATGTTTTAAAGAAATTAAGCATAAGGACTCTCAACTGTTTGGTTTTCTCTCCCGTTTTGTTCAGTCGAAACGTGATGCCAATGCTCAAAATTATTTGTTCGATAGGCACTACCATTGCTAATTATCTATTTATCGATCTGCGTTTCAACTAAATCTGAAACTAAAAGGTTGACTATGTAAAAGTAAAAACTTTAAATCTTATTGGATCTGTTACTTAAATTATATTAAGTTTTTCAATTTTTGTTGCATTCTCACTAAGTTATTAATGTTCACTGACTTGAAAATTGGACTTGAAGATTTGAAAATTGTTTAAACTATTTGAATGTTACTACTACATTTTGACGTTTAAATTAAATAATCTGATATAGCAATCAAAATTAGTTACTAAAAGATTTAAACTAAAAATTTTACATATATGCTTTAGACGAATAACTATCCACAATCTAAATTTTTTTAAATGGTTGTGACAAATTTGATGAAATAATAATTTATTTGGAAATAAAAATATTTGATCCGGAACATTATTCCTGCAAAAACAAATAAACAGATAAAATTTTTTATTGTAATTTAGGTTATTCAACGTTATCTTTTTCAAGGCAAAGGTGGCTGACCAACTTCTCCTCTTTTGTCTCATAAAGTATTTGACTCTTTTCAAAAGGTCGTATAAAACAACTGAAACATATATATCGTACCGTATACTTTATAATTCGGAAATAATTTAAGGAAGTATGGATAAAAAATTTGGAGTCAAAGAAAGTGGGGGGTGTATAATTTAGTTTTGTTATTTTTAGAATTACTACATATACATAGAAGGATTAATTGAAGCATAGGTTAAATATTTAACTCTTTAACTTTAATAGTGATCTTTTTGGAACAATATAACTTTTTACAAAATTTATGCAAAAGAAGAAGGTAAAAAAGAAATTGGAACTACTTTGAAATTAAGATTAAAGTAGGGGTGACATTTTTTCAAAAATCTCATCTAACCTTTCTCCTTCTTTCAAAACTTCATACAAATTGTTAATAAAAGTTAAGTTTTATTATTAATCTATTTTAATCTTTATAATCTAAATCTATGTAAACTAAGTTTTGTTAATGTATAAATTGTGTAACATCTTTTTATTATTTTTCATATCTTAGTTATCAATTTCATATATAATAAATCTAAATTGATATATTACTTAATACTTCTTTAAAGATTTTACATTAACTTTTCTATTTAAAATCATTTATCCATAATTTTATTCCAATCAATTCCAATCAATACAGATAGGTTGATATAGTCGTACCTTGTTTTCACCCAACTGCTTAGTCAATTTCACATACCTTCACGCCTTATCACACCAAATAATCTTTTTTTTTTTTTTCGATTTTCACTTCAAACTTTTTCGTACATTTGGTAATCTAATATAAGGTACAAACATTCGTTGATATCTAAAGCTCAAATCATAACTTTAACTTCTTTCAATATTGAGCAGATCACTCATGGTTTCCTCAGCAAAAATGGAACAAACTCCACCGTTATCAAATCATTCATCAATATCAAATGAATCCTCAATTTCATCAAATATAACTTCTACAACCTCCACAACCCAGAAGAGATTAAGAAAGATACCACCAGAAAAGAGGCAAAAAGTATCAACTGCATGTGATTCATGTAAGAAAAGAAAATTCAAATGTTCAGGTTCAAATCCTTGTGAATTATGTGACAAAAAGGGATATGAATGTTCATATACTATAATAGATAAAAGATCTTTGAAAAGTGAAAGAATGTTGAAATTAAAAGAAGAGAGATTGAGAAAAGAGCAAGAAGATGCTGAGAATAAACAAAAACAAAATGAACCAAATCATGATAAAAGTCATATACATGTTCAACAACAAAATTCTAGTTTTGTACAGAATTCAAACAATCATGGTCCTCCACCTGCTCAATACCGTCCGTTACCTCCTCAAGTGCAACAATCACAGAATCCACCTTTCCAACAACTACCTCCTCCGAATTATCATCCACAATCGAATAACAAACAATTTACTCCTCAACCTCAACCTCAACCTCAACCTCAACCTCAACCTCAACCTCAACCTCAACCTCAACCTCAACCTCAACCTCAACCTCAGCCTCAATTCCATAATCAATTGCCTCCACCCCAACCTTCTCATATAATACAACCACAATCTCCTTTTGAACAACATAGAATTTCACCTCCCTTTCAAAGTAATGGTAATCATCACACTCATAATCACCAAGATCAACCTTCACATTCCTATAATCCTCAATCTTCTTATGGAGTAAGACCAAATTACTCAGCTCAAAGATCAAGCTATATTGGTCAACAATTACCTCCTATGCAACCTCAGCCTCATCAACAATATGCTTCTAATCAATATCAAAAGAGTTTACAACATCCGCAACCTCCACATCCACCTCAAAATATATCACCTTCATACCCACCTCAAAATATATCACCACTACATTATGAAACAAAACATCAAAATCAACAGCAGCAAGTAGGTAACTCAGGGTCCGAAACTGAGAATGGAAATATTATGCCTACTCCTGAAACTACACCAACAGCAATTATTGATAATTCAGGTAATACATATATCCCTAAATCTTTACAACCTTTCTTGTCTCTACCTGTGGAGAAATCTAAAATAGATGTTGTTAAACAAGAAGAGGAGGAAGATGAAGAATTAAATGAAGCATTAGCTGAAGAAGATGATAGTGTTGAAAAAGATGGAGTTTCTAAAGATGGAGTTTCTAATCAAGCAGGTAAGAGTTGTATTTTGTTGAATGATAAAACCGGTACATTCAGGTATATGGGAGAAACCAGTCCTTTGAGTGTTCTTTACGAAACTAGAAATATTTTTTATCAATATGTTGGTAAAACTAAATTAACTGAAGATTTAAGAGGTTGTCCTGTTATTGACAAACCTTTAAAAGTAAGTACTAAAGTTACAGTTAGTTTACCTTCACCCGAGCATAGGGATGTTTACATTGAACAATTTAAAAGAAATATTAATGATACCTTTTTTGTTTATGACATGAAAAAATTCTATGAAGATATTGTTACACCGGTTTCTTCTAATCCTGATTTGGAAGAAAATGAAGTTAAAAGAGTTCAATTATATTTCGTGTTAGCTATTGGAGCAACATACTATGATTTCACTAGGAAAATACCTGAAGCTGAATTAGGAGCTAAATTTTTTGATTCTGGATTATATATGTTACAATCATTAGTTGAAGATTCTGAGCTTTGGTGTGTTATTGTTCATTATTTACAATTTCATTATTATCAAGCTATATTAAAAAAATCAACCGCATGGATTCATTTAAATATAGCATTGAAATATGCTCAATCATTAGGTTTACATCGTAATTTTGTTAATGAGCAATTTTCAAAATTAACTGATGAATGTGAATATAGAAGAAGAATTTTTAGAAGTGTTTATTCTTCAGATAGAATATCATCTGTTTTCATTGGAAGACCATTAAGTGTTAATGATTATGATTGGGATGATCCAACAAGATATAAAGCTTCAAAATTTGCAGTTTCTAATTTAAATTTCAATGCGAAATGTCAAGTTGAATTAGCTAAAATAAGTACATTAATTGGGAAAATTGTTGCTAATTTTTATCAAAATAGAATCATTGATATAAATAGAACTAAAAATTTAGCGGTACAATTAAAACAATGGTCTAAAAATCTTGATCCTTTATTAGGAATAGATAATATTTTAAAACCTGCAGAAATTCCAAACAATGAAGATGGAGGAAATACTCAAATCATTTTACATATTCATTTATTACAGTTATATGCAATTATGTTAGTATGCAGACCATTTTTCATGTTTGATGCTGTTAGTAATATTAATGTCAAATTACAAGGAACATTAAAAGATAAAGACAATGTCAAACAATTCTGTCAAGCAGCAACAAAGGCATCAATATTAGCTATCAAATTAATGAACCATTATATCAATACAGCATTTAAAGAAGTAAAAAGAATGGAATGTTATGTAATTATTACATGTTGTTTCTACAGTTCAATCATAATTGGTATAAGTATTTTAAATGGAGGATTTGAAGAAGAAGGATATTCAGAATCAGATTTAATAAGTTTATTAAAAAATGCAGTTTATGTATTATTACATTTTTCAAAATGTAATAAAGGAGCAGAAAGATACGCAGAAATCGGAGTTGATTTAATTGATGCATTAGTAAATAGAAATAATAAAAAATCAACAAAACAAAAAGATCAAGAAACTTTTGATTATAATAATTTTTTAAATGGTTTTAATTTTGATGAAGAAACAAATAATGATATTCAATCATTAATGGAATTTCAACAATTATTTGTTTCTCAAGAAACTGCTTCTTCAATTTCAGAAAGTTCTAATATGCCTTATGATTATGATAATTATGATTTATTTTTTGGTGATAAATATTAATTTGAATTTGGTTATAGTATAGTGTTTTTTTAATTCGTTTTTAAATAGTCTTTAAATATATATTCGGTTTATCTTGGTTTAGTAATTGATCAAATTTGTTTGGTTTACCATTTTTCCAGCTCTTCTTTTGTAATTTGATCTGCAAAAAAATATTGATCTTCTTAGACGTAATATCAATAGGATTCATTTCTAGAATAGTTCAACACATGACATAATGGACCTCAAGAGTACTATAATAAGAGTGCTATCAATTCTACTATTTTCATTAACAACCTTCATTCACGCATCTCCAGGAGATGATCTTTATGCATTTTCAGATTGTTTATATCAATGTGAACAAATAACATGTAAAAAAAATCCATATAATTTATTTCAAGAAGAATTTTATAATGAATTTTTGGATAATGGAGTTGAAATTCATTATTATAATGATAATTGGAAATTTCAATCTATGCCATTACCTTTCCATTTAAAGATTTTAGGATGGACTTGTGAACTGAATTGTGATTATCAATGTCAACGTATTATAACTGAAGAAAGGTATAAAAATAATGAAGAAATTTATCAATTTCATGGAAAATGGCCATTTTTAAGAGTGTTTGGGATTCAAGAATTATTTAGTGTTTTAATGTCATTGGGAAACTTGTATGTAACTTATAAATATGGATTTAAAAAATTTTGGAAAATTGTTAATAATAAGAAATTACCAATTCAATTAAGAAAACAATTTTATAATATATTGTTTGTTTCTGTGGTTACTATGTTGGCATGGATAGCTTCAACTGTTTTCCATACTAGAGATTATCCAATTACAGAACACTTGGATTATTATTTAGCTGGTGCAACCATCTTATCAAGTTTTCATGCATTAGGAGCAAGATTATTTGAATTATATAAACCTGAAAAGACCCTTTATAGATGGTCATTCACTTTTCTATGTGTTGCAGCATATATTTATCATGTTCAAAGATTATATTTTGATTGGTCATACACTTACAATATGAGAGCTAATATTATTATTGGAATATGTCAAAATTTATTTTATTGTCTAATAGTTTTCAAACTATATTGCAAATACTTTGATTTAGAACAATTAGATCCAACCACAGTCAATTTAAGCCATATAAATTACATAAGTTTTAAAAGAATAATACTACCTAGTTTTTATTCAAGAAGTTCAAAATTATATACATTATATCCTTTACTTTTATGTACAATAGTTATTTGTGGAATGATGTTAGAAATTTTTGATTTTCCACCAATATTTTTTGATTTAATAGATACTCATAGCTTGTGGCATTTGGTGACTATAATACCAGCTTATATGGGCTGGTATGATTGGTTGATATGGGATGTTTTTGAAAATGTCTGGCCAGATTTGAAACAGGCTGAAATTAAGAAAAATGAATAAACTATGATTAGCATTTTAAATAAATAATAATAGATCTATAATATTTAATGTCGATATAATACTGATGCATAATTAATCACTTAAATTTTCTTCTTCGGGGATATATGGTGGTGGTTTGAAGAACTCTTGATCTTCTTCAACAAATTTCTTAAATTCTTCTTTATTATCAACAAATTCATAAAGGTATTCTAATTCTAAATCATGAACTTGTCTACCCAACATAACTAAAGTATGTAAAGGCTCTCCCGAATCATATTCACTTAATTGTTTTAATGTTCCAGCTTTAAATGATTGAGTTGGTGATCCTAATCTTGAAACTGCTACACATGGTGTATTTTCAGTATAAGCTTTTTCATTTCTTATTTCTTCAATTTCAATCAATTGTTGACATGCAGTAGCAATATCCATATATCTAGGAGGTTCATATATTAATCTACCTCTAGCCATATTTTCAATACTTTGTTCTTTAACTTTTATATCCAATAGTATTAAAGTATGTAATCCAATTTTTCTATTTTCCATTATTTTATTATAAAATGAATCTGGTTTCCAAGTATCAGTGAAAAATACCAAAGATATAGTTTGACCAAATTGATATAATTGTAATCCACATGCTCCTACTGCATTCATTACAGATGCATTATGTATAGTTTCAACTTTTATTCCTAATTCTCTAGCTCTTATAACTAAATCAGTATGAGTTGTAGCACCAAATGGATCACCTACTACTAAAAATGCAATATCTTCTTTATCTGCATTATGTAATATGTCATCACTTCCAGTTTCAACTAATTCTCTATCAGCTAATATTATTTCTCTTCCATAATAATCTTCTAATGTCTTTTGATTTGCAGTCATTAATATTGAAGTATATGCTTCAAGATAAACTCTTGAACATTTTTTTACGGTCTCTAGACCTCGTACTGTTATATCTGACTCGTGTGATAGACCCAATCCTATAAGATATAACATTGTTGGGTTGTAGGTAGAAGTTATATTTTGATATAAAAGAGTTGGTGATGTTTCAAATTGTTTCAGTTTATATAAATCTGTTACAATTTTTTTTTTCAGATATATTATCTCATCTTTTTAAACGCTAATTACATAGAGTGCAATATTATCTCATTAATCATTATCATCATAGAACACCATTCTGCTCATTGCAAACAATTCAACCGAATTTTAAATAGGCAAACATGAGAACAGTTTTGTAAAAAAGTAAAATGGAGCTCTTAGTTGTGCCATAAATGCATACCATGGTTTTTATGTTCCTAGATCTCACCAACACCAAGCAAGGCAACCCATCCGTACCGCACCATCCGTACCGCAGACATCCAGTCTTTGGAATAACTAGTTCGGCTTTCGATAGCTTTAGGATTGGTTATCTCGTTTACTCATCCGGTATTTGAAAGTTACAAATTGGTTAGACTGTGAACAATTTTCATTAGGTCGGTATCTTCCTTTATGGGCCATTTAAAATCTTTTTCGCCGTGTAATTCAAGTTGGCATTCTTCAAATTGATCTCTCAAACTTGTCATATGACTCCTTATTTTGGAGAATGTTTCATCTTCGTGTAGTTGCTCAATTGCTAGTTGAATCAATTCTTGTTGTTTCATCCTTTCTTCAACGGTTCTGTAATTGTACAATAAATCTTTAACATGACTTCTCGACCGAGCTGTCGATAACTTAGTTGGTTTTTCAGTTTTAAGTTTTTTTCTTGATCCATTAGAGTCATCGTTGAGTAATGATTGCTTCTCATAATCAAGTAAATGTATTAAAATGGGGAAAGACAATTTACCTTCTATTAAATCTTCTCCAGCTAAACCCTTCAGAACTGAATAATTTGAATCATAAAGGTTCAAATAATCGTCTCTAATTTGATATATTATACCGACTATATTAGCTAGTGTTTCAATTTTATCGAAGAAAGATTTTGAGCAACCACCAGATCGTAGAACAGCCATAAATTTACATGCCAATCTAAATAACCCACTTGTTTTTCCATTAACCATTTCATAATAATCTACAACAGAAGGTAATTTTTTCAAGTCTGGTAAAAAATCACGCCAATAGATGTCGGACCCTTGCCCATTATGTAAATAATTCATTTCTTCAATCAATATTCGATAAAGCTTAGTTGTCAAACTAGGTTTTTCATCTTTTTCGGGTACGTAATTTTCCTCGGTAACATGTCTATTTGTTTCAATTGCCACCTCTTTTGAAATTTTATCAATAAATTCAAAAGCTTTGAAGTAATATAAATTACCACAATTTAAAGTTAATGGCATGCCAAATTTCTTATAGGAAGCTGGAAAACCTCGTCTACATTGTGAATTGTCTTCAATATCGTCTATCAACAAAGATGCATTATGTAAAATAGATATAAGCTCATCCAAATAATTTAATATTTTTTCATTCCTTATTTGGAAAAATTCTTCATTAAATGCATTTAAAAATTTTGACCTTACTTTACCATGATTACTTGGTATGGAATTTAAATAAGTGAAAGGAGCTTCAATTTTGTTTTGAAGGTCTGTCGGTAAATCTAAATATATAAATTTTACCCGCACTTCATCAATCTGTGAATGAGGAGCCATATATTGTTGTGGAAAGTGTAGTGTTGTAATACAATTTTTAATGTATGGTGAATATAAAAAATTAAATTTTTGATTTGATTTTCGTGTCACGTATTGAAATATTTGTTGCAAATTTGAATATTCAAAACATCAAACTATATCGAACAACGAAATTACAATTCCATTCTCCGCTTAAGACATCTAGACGAGAAGGTCTTCTAATATTGGATTACATAGTGCAGATTTGCTAAGTGAACAAACAAAATTTCTTGAATTCACCAATCATACCGACCTTGAAATAAAATTTACAAGCATTCCACACCACATCCAAATAATCTAACTCAATCACTATAAACGTCCGATATACAAGCTCAATAACCCTACTCGAGCCAAATTTGAAGCTTGATTACAGAACAAAATTGCAATTTTTTATTTAAAACTACAACCCAAATCAAACGCCAAACATCATATACAAACACCTAATACCAAATACCAAATACCAAACAGAAGATACGAAATACCAATTTAAACACAAGCCTCCTGACTTAATTTTGAGGCAAAGCTCAGCAACGATACACAAGAAAGTACCACCAAAATACCACCCGGTTACACAATTTCGAAAATTTGGTAAAGCTTAGAAAAACCAGCTAAACAACCCAATTAATACAATAAACGAAATTATCACTGCTACGAAATCCATTCCCTTATAAAGCCAAATCGGTTATCACTCAAAATTTTCAAAATTTCAAAATAAAATTCAGACAAATTACTATTCAAAATTTCAAAATAAAAATTAAAATTTACATTCTAAAACACATTCTTTAACTTTCATAGTGTTATTACTCAAAAATTTACAAAAGAAAGGCCCATAAACTTATACTATATAATTTTATAATTCAATAACCATAAATAAAATCAAAATGGATGTATTATGGACAAATTTACCACCAATAACAAAAACATGGTGTTTATCAACAATAATAATATCAACGTTGCTAACTTTAAAAAAATTAAAATTTATAAATTTATTATTTATACCAGATAAAATAATAAATCAAGGACAAAATTGGAGAATCTTGACTACTTTTATTACATTTGGAGAATTATCAATTGATTTAATTTTTAAAATTTGGGAAATTCAATCAAGTTGTTCTAAATTAGAAAATTCTTTCTTGTTGTCTAAATCTATTTTACCTTTTGGAGTTTTGGAAAATTTTAATGAATTTCAACTCCAGACATTAAATCAATTTATTGAAAGAAATAAAACTATTGATTTTTTTTATTTCTTTGGTCAAATATGTTTATCTATAATATTGTGTTCATTATACTTACATTATAAATTTAAAATAACAATTATGAATTTAGGGTCAGTATTAATTCAAATTTTTATATATTATGAATCAAAATTAAGACCATTACAACAAATTAATTTTTTTGGTATATTACAATTTAATAATTTATATTATCCTTATTTTAGTGCTTTTTTAAATTTATTATTAAATGAAAGATTTAATTTTGAAAATGATAATCAACAACAGAATCAACAACAACCACCACAAGGAGGACCATTTATTTTTGGTTCATTACGTAGTTTATTTAATAAACCAGTTTTATATTTTTATTTAGTAAGTTTTATATTAGGTCATTTTTGGTGGTTTAGTAGAGAAATAATGATAAAAGATTTACATTATAATGAAGAAAATGATGATTTAAAAAAATATAAAATAAGAAAACAAACTTTAACAAGATCAAGTGTTTGGAAATTTAATATTATAAGAGAGCTACTTGTATTTTTATTATTACCTCCTTGGTATTGGATTATTATTTCAAAAATTAAAAATCAACGACAACCAAGACAACTTCAAGAAATTCAACATCCTTTATAGATTAATAGTTTTTAATACAGAAGAGTTTTCGATACTACTTAAATGAAGTCTCTTTAAAAATTCTATAATTTATTAAATATTTTAATTCACCTTTTATTCTATTTATATAATTTATATTTTAATTGTTTCCCTATTGAAATGATATTATATTATCTTAAAAATTATTTACCAACATCTTTTAATTTATCAAGTTGTTCAGTTAATCCAGCAGGTACTTCAACAGATTCTGGTTCATCAGTTTTGGTAGATTGTGATTGTGGTTTTGAATTTGATGTTGTTGATGATTCTTGTTTCTTCTTATCACTTGGAGTCATAACTAAATCAGCAAAATTTAATCTTGAACCTTTATCATCATCATTTGTTGTTTCATCTTGAGAAGTTTCATTCCATTCAGCTAATTCTTTTTCATGTTCTCTTTCAATAGCATATTTTACAGCTTCTAAAACATCATTACATAAATGTTTTGGTTTATATTTTGGTTCTGCACCTTCTTGATAAACACCAGTTTTAACCAAGATTGAATGCCATGAAACATCATGACTATTTGCAAATCTAATATCTGATTCTGGAGTATCACCAACAAAATATACTGTTGATGCTGGTGGTAATTGTAATGTAATTTGATCTGGTTTACCAACTTCTGCAATTTTCCCAATATGTTTAATTAAATCATCATTATTTTGTTTTGGATCTTTTGGTTTAGTATCTTTTGGTTTACCTCCAACTAATAATCCCTTGTCGTCATCTTCTTCTTCTTCTTCTTCTTCTTCTTCTTCTGAATCTGAAAATGAATAATTTTCCAACTTTGATTGATTGATAATTTCTTCACCATCTTCATTTATTAAAATATCAGCATCTTTTGCATTTGGATCATTAATACTTAATTTTTTTAAATGTTCATCTAATACACCTTGTCTCCAATGACTTAAAACTTTATTTGCAAATTTAAAAGTACCATGTTGAGGTTTACCAAATCTATTAACTTTTAATTCTTTACCAGTATGTTCACGATATAAAGCAGCAGTTGAAACTTGTAATGCACCCATACCATATCTTGATAATTTATAATTTGTTGCCCAAATAAAATCAGAATGAGCAAAATAAATTTGAGGACCTTCATCAAAAGTTTTTGATTGAGTTCCCATTACACCATTTTTTGATAATAATAATTCTAATATAATTTGTTGATCAGCTGCCCAATTTCTTGAATCTGCAAATACCATTATAGCATCAATTGGAGTTTTACTAAAATCAACTTTTTTTGTACAAATATCTTCTTCTTCTGTTAAATCATGATATGGTGATACAGCAGGATTCCATTTCATTATATCTAATGGAGTATAAACATTTTTAAAACCATAAGATTCTGCAACATTTCTACAAACATTACCAATTCCTCCAACAACTAATACATTATTATAAGTACCAACTAAATCTCTCATTGGAGTATGACCTTGAATAATTTGTTCTTCAGTTATAGTACAATGTAATCTATTACTTAAATCATCAGCTCTTTGTTTTTCTGGTTTACCACCACCATTAGTAACAAAAATTGAAGGAACTTTAATTTTATATTTATTTTCACCATTTAATAATTTCATAGCTTCAACAGCTTGTGGAATAGTATCTGGACCTCTTAATATAACACCATCAATATCAAAACAAAAAGCATAAGAAGCAACTCTTTCATGATCAATAACTTGTTTTTTTTTTCTTCTTATTATACTTGAATTTCTTGATAATTTAGCTAATGAATCAACTTTTTTTAAATTAGCAGATGATGATCTATTTAAATTTGAATTTGAATTACCATTACCATTTTTTGATAAATTTGATGATGATGATAATTTAGTTAAACCATTTTGCCAATTATTTAAATCTGATAATGATAATGATGATACTCTATGTTTTCTTGCTTGAGGTGTTAAATCATCAATACCATCATTATTTAAATATGATTGAAATTGAGCTCCACCATCTTCTTGAATGACTTCATCTTTTGATTGATCTTTAGACATGATTGTGAGTTGGATGTGTATTGTATAAGTTGGTTGTAAAACTTTATATCTATAATTTTTTTAAATAAAGGAGTGATCTGTTTCTATCTAAGTTTTTTGAAGTTAAAATGATCTATAATGAACTTGAACTTTCTGTTGATTCTTAGATTTGATTGATTAATAATTTATGAATTATTAATTGGTTGTCAAAATTTGAAAAAAAAGAAAAAGAAGTGTAAAGTGTATTGATTCAAGGAAATTACACAATTTATATTTTTTTATACTTCAGTACTATTGATTTATATATTTACAAAATTGTAATACAACAACAACAATAAACACCAAATAGTATCAAACTATCAGTATAAGAAAAACTAAAGTACTTAGTTAAGTTAAGTCAGCTAAGAATATGTTTAATTCCTTAAATCACTTTACACAACACTTAGTTATTGTATCGTAAATATAATTTATTATTATTTATAACAATTAAGTATTGTGTTAAATTAATTACATCATAGGTTTAGATTTTAGTACCAAGTAAAGGAGGTTTCTATTAGTTTTTTTCCTATCATACCTCCACCACCTTCTTTAGAAATAAACCCAACCCATAATGAAAATTACCTTTCATTTGATTTTTCAATAGATAGATACTTACAAAAGTCAGTAGATCCCTTGAAAACTTGATCTCAATATAATTTCAATTTATCTATGAAAATTAAAAGGCATCTACTTGTGTAATCTAAAGATACATCTTACATCTTACATTTTATACATATAATTGCTATTTAATATAAGAGAAAGTCAAAAATTGAATTTAAGACATCATTTTACTTTGTTTAGCGCTTAAGTAAGTTAATTAAATATATTGATTACTTACTTTCTCTCGAAATTTACGGAGTAAAGAATAAAGAATAATTGCGTGAATAGTTAGTATTAGTAGTAATCGTGGATCACAAAATTGAGTTTGATACTCGTTAATAATATTATGTGTAATAACGGACTTCATGATGATATGATATTATATTAACTTACCACTCTAATTTAAAACTGGCTGAAAAATTTTATGATAGTTCCTAAAACAACGGAAATTATTTTGATGATATACGATAGCTACATTAAAAAAGCAACGGAGTTTCATTTCTGAGGAATATTTTCTTTGGACTCTTTCATATCATCATCATCAATTTCTTTTTCTTCGGATTAAAAAGTTCTTCTGAATATTAATTTATTATTTTCTTGAAATGTACAAGAAATGGAAGTAAGTAATAGAACTATTATTTTGAAGTATTATTTATGACTAGCTTGCATTCACTTACATCCCCTACAGTTTAAGAGAGGCCCTAAGCCCTATAGTAGGCTTGGTTATGATAGTAATTTAAAATTGTTTCAGTAGTTGCTATCTAATTATTCGAAAAATTTTTTTTGGTTTGTGATCTCTTTCATAATTTTGATGAAACACAAGCAAGTTCTTCGGGTAAATTAATTAAATATCTAGGTCGAGGAAAATACTTGATTTTATCAGATAATTATTTGTAGATTAGGTTTCATTATTTGACAACTTAAAGTTTAAATTCAACATGTGTCAAATTTTTGTTTTTGATTTTGATCAAGATTTTAAATTGAGGTCCAATTTTGGTTTATCAAACTGTCTTTTAAACTCTCAAGGTATGCAGTTTCCTTATTGTTTTTCGCATGAATTCGATTAAACTCACGAAATGTTTTGGATTGTGTATTCAAGAATAATGTTAGTCGATCTATACTAAATTTAGCAACCAAAAATTTTAAACGTTCTTTGTAATAAGACTTGAAAGATGGCAAAACGAATTCAAGAATAGTACGAATGATGATGTGGAATTGAGCCATTTTATGAATCCAAATCCAGCTTATTCTGACATACTCTTAAATGACGTTGCAACAACAAATTTTCAACACAGTCTATTAAATGATGGTATTTGAAATTGATTTGTCAACCAAAAGAAATGTTTCATAACCTCTGAAATCTTGGAATCACAAACACTAGAAGAACTTGCCATATTTATTTTGTTGATTTGCGCTATGACAAGATAGGTTTTCAAACTTGCGTCTTTATCTTGAAACTCAAATCTTTACGAGATTTTCGGTATCACTGACTAATTATACAATAATTAGTTAATCCTTTACAACCCAACGAATGTTTAATAGTTTCATAGTTTTCATAAGTGTGAATTCAAACAAATTGAAATCAGTTAATAACAATACTATTTACTTTACTCAAACAAACTCCGAAATCAAATACGTAAATCAATTCAAACTCCGAACAACATAGCTTTCTTTTGTAACACACATAAATAAGATGTAAGTTATGTATTTCGGTTCATTTCAATAACATAAGATTTAATTAACCGACACAAAAATTTGATTCTAATTCTGGTTTCTCGAGCGGAAAAAAATTTTGAGAATGAAGTACGTAACGTTTTTTAACCGATATTTCTGAACCGTTATTAAAAGAAAAGGTAGTTGATAGGTACTTTTTTCAGAATCTTGAGGAAATTCTCTTTAGTATCTACGTCTCAAATCATCATGAGAGTAGCGGATCACGTCTTAACAAAGAATTTGATATAGAAACTTTACTATATTTGGTGTTGTAATTCAAAATTTTATACTTTATATATTTGACATGTGAAATATTTATATTTAAAGACATTAAAAGTACTGTATATAGTAATTTTAGAAATATCGTTTTATTTTTAGTAGAATTCAAAATAAAGAATTCCACTAACATACCCCACATATTTACATATCTTTATATATATATTCATCATTCCCACGATCATCTTACTCTTCAATTGACCACCACTTGATAGTTCATCATCAACATTTTGAAAAACAATCAATCGACCAAACTTTGTTCAGAAACAAAATTAAGGGGAATTTTCAAGATACGAGATTATACACTTAGAAGATTCAAAATATTCAAGATTCTGCAATATCTAAATAATCAGTACCAACTATACAGAAAATCATATATAAACAAATAACTTCTTTAAAATGTTATCATTAAGAGCTTTTTATGTATTATTAAGTATACCAATAAAATTATTATTAGTAATTATAAAATATCCATTTTTTGGAGGAATAAATGAAAAATTTAAAAATTCATTAAAAAATTCATTAAAATTACAATTATGTAGAACAGCATTATCAATGCCTGTTAAAGATAGTTATATAATATCAATATTATCAAATTGGTTTTTAATTAACAAGCTAATTAAATTTTTATATCCTAATTTAACTAAAAACTTAAATAATTATGGTAAAAATTATGATAAACAAAGTATTTGGTTAGTTGAATCTCCCCAAAGATCTAAAAATGATCCAATTTTAATATTTTTACATGGTGGTGGTTATTATATTGAAACTCAACCTTCTCAATTAGAAAGTTTAATTAGTATATATCATTTATTAGAACCTTCAAAAAAATCAAAATTATCAATATTACATTTTGATTATAAATTAGCATGTCGTGGAGCAATAGTAACTACTCAATTATATCAATTAGTTGAAACTTATAAAAAATTAACTGAAATTGATGGGAATTCAAATATTATACTAATGGGAGATTCAGCAGGTGGTCATTTAGCAATAACATTTTTACAATATTTAAAACAAAAAAGAGATCAAAATGAAATTAAGAATATAGTATGGCCAAAATCTTTAATTTTAATTAGTCCATGGTGTAAAATTCATCCAGAACCACATCAAAACACCAAAGGTTGGTCATATTATGAAAATTCTAAACGTGATATGATTCAATTAAAATATTTTCAAGAAATTGATAGACAAGAATCAATAATTGGAAATTTAAATCATGTTGATATGTTAGTATCTCCTGGAAATTTACCTTATAAATATTCTGATTGGGATGATATTCCAACACTTTCCCAGCCAGGTAATTCAATATTTGTAATATTAGGAGAACATGAAGTTTTTAGAGATGATATTTTAGAATGGTGTCAATATGCAGTAAAATCTCCATTAATTAAACAAAAATTAGATTCTAGGGGAAAAATAGATATAAAATTACATGAATATAAATCAAACCCTACCAATGGTGGTCCATTAGTTGAAATTTTTATTGAACCTTGGGGAGTTCATGATTCAAGTTTATTTTTTGAAAATGATATTATAAAACAAGTTAACAAACACAAAGGTAATTTAAAATTATCTCAATTGAAAAATCGTGAACAATATTTTGGAATTTTAAAAATTGTTAATTTTTTAAATGAAATTTTAAAAAATGATTTTAATGAAGATGGATCTATTGTTTTAGTTAATGGATTTGAAAAAAATTTAAAAGAATAGATATTTTGTTTAATGAATTTTTAAATCATCAACTGAAAAATCAATCAAAAGTTAGTTAATTTAGATTGGAATTTACTTCTTATGCTTGAAGTATATGAGTTTTAAATTCTGGAAATTGGATTGATGAATAATTTACACTTTACTGTGATGTATATGAATCCCAATTCTTAGAATAATAGATTGATGAATAATTTAAACAATTTACACAATTTACACAATTTATAGTTTAATTTGATGTATATTAGAGATTTTAGATACTAGATTATAAATTGATTAATAATTTCATACATTTTATTATTTTCTGAAAAATTAATGAAATTTTGTAAGTTTTGAATTCTAGATTATAGATGAGATTAATAATTTAAAAACTGGTAATTATTTACACTTTTTTCTTAATTTTTTGATACCTTGAGATTGTTGTCAGAACAATAAAATAGTAAATTCGAATTTATCCGGTTTCCTTCCTTCATTTCTTTTGTGTCAAAAATTCAAACAGGGAAAAAAATTGTTATTTATCCGCTCGATAAGATATGATCGCAATAATTGAAATACATATAGATAGCTAATTACAAGCTTTCAATTAACGACTATACCGAAATAGGTTTATTCAATTAAAATGACTCTGACCTAACTATTCACAAAAGTAAATCCAACGTACCTTAGAGTAAGCTGTCTCATGTATTCTTCTGCTCCTACTCAATAGAAAAAGAAAAAGACCCCTTTTCGGATTTGTAATACGATAGAACAAATGCACATAATCAAATTATGTTTATGAGTTTAATACAGTATGTAAGATTTATATGAAACTCCCAATAAAAAAAGCATGCAAGTTAGATGATGTTATTAAGTTTTAATATTAGATACCAATTGAAGATATGATATAGAAAAAAATAAAAACTAACCTTTACCAGTCTTATCAAGTTAAAAGTTTATTTGAATTATTCCAGAACAATTTACATATTTATTAAGCAAATAATCAATCAAATGATTTAAAACAATTAATCCATCTTTATATTTTACCCTTTTTACATTTCCATAGGTTTATTCAAATTTTAAGTGTGGTTTAAATTTAAATTTATACTCATATTATACGTTTGCTTAAGCTAAGGACTAGTAGTACTTTTTGATACCTTGTTCATTTTATGTTCATTCTCGTAATAATGTGTATTGGTACTAGATTAATATTAAAACAATTTATAATAAGATTAATATTCAAAGCAATTAATATAATTACTAAACAATCATGAAAAACTAGACTCATTAAGAAATATAAATATATCATTGAATCTTCATCTCAATTTGTTTTTTGAATTTTGTTTTTCTACTCAAGTCAATTCAATCCAATTCAATTGCAATAATCATTAATAAGTAATTTTACAAAAATGGTTTCATTACATGGTTTATTAGTATTAGCAAGTATCTTTGTTGAAGGATTTTTTATTATATTATTTTATCCAATTCGTGGAGGTATAAATGAAAAATATAGAAATAATTTAAAACAATCCCTCAAAACTTTATTTTTTAGAAAATCTTTAGCATTTCCTATATTAGATGCAAAAATAGTTTCAGGTTATACAAATTCTGGATTAATTTGGTTTATTGGTAAAATTTTATATCCAAAATTAACAAAAAATTTAAAAAATTATGGTAAAAATTATGATAGCAAGAGTATTTGGTTAGTTGAAGCAGAAAATAGATCAAAAGATGATCCAATTATAGTTTATATACATGGTGGTGGATATTATTGTCAAACTTCTTATACTCAAGTTGAATTCCTTATATCAATTTATCATTTAATTGAACCATCAAAAAGATCAAAATTATCAATTTTATTATTAGATTATAGTTTAGCTTCATATGGTAATGAATTATTAACTCAATTACATGAATTATCTGCTACTTATCAAAATTTAACTTTAAAAGATGGTAATTCAAATATTATTTTAATGGGAGATTCTGCTGGTGGTCATTTATCTGTAACATTTGAACAATTTTTAAAAAAACAAAATAATCAAGCAATACCATATCCAAGATCTTTAGTATTAGTTAGTCCATGGGTTAAATTAGCTGCTGATAAAGTTCAATATACTCCTGGTCATTCTTATAAGGAAAATGAATCAAGAGATTTAGTTCAATATACTTTTTTCACTGAACCAGATAGAGGTGCAACATTAGTTGGTAAAAACGATGTTAATAGTTTAATTGTTTCACCAGGTAATTGTCCTTATGCCCAATCTGATTGGAAAGATATTCCAACATTTAGTAAACCAGGTTATTCTGTTTTTGTTATATTAGGAGAACATGAATCTTTTAAAGATGATATTTTGGAATTTTCTCATTATTCATTAGGTACATCATTAAATCGTAAATCAATTGATGGAAAATCTCAAGGTGTTTTTAATCCTCAAAAACATTATGAAATTATTGATAATGCATCAAATGGTCCTTATGTTGAAATTGTTGTTGAACCATGGGGAATTCATGATGCTTCATTATTTTTAGAAAATGAACTTATTGATTTAGTTAATCAAAATCCAAATTTAAATTATAAAAGTTTAGATGATTTTAAATTTTTTGGAATTAAAAAAATTGTTGGATTTTTAGATAAAACTTTACCATAAATTTATGGTTTTGCAGTTGCTTTCATTTTAGCAAATCGTTTAGCTAAATGATACTATTTTAGAGGTTTTTTTATTTACTTTATTAGTATATCTAGATATAACAATTTATATTGAATATTAAATGAATATTTTAGATTTTAAATTTAATCAATTGTTCAACTCTAAGGAATTGATCTCTTTGTCTACATTTTGCAACCAAAAGTATGGTGTCAAAAATTTTTTAGTTGTTTCAGATTTGTGTGTTGCGACTTGAAAACTTACTGAAATTCAAAAAAAAAAAAAAAATTTATCACTTTCAGATATCAGAAACACAATTAACCAAACTCAAACCTTCACAAATATCACAACATCCACCCTCACAACATCCCCTCATACCAGAATGATATATTTGAAAACATTACTAAATGTAATAGACAATTCAGGAGCACAAGTAGTAGAATGTATAAAAGTATTACGTCATAACCCCAAATCATGTGCTCATATAGGTGATCAAATAACATGTGTTGTAAAACAAGCAAGACCAACAATAATGGATTCTGCAAATTCTCAAAATTCAAATAGAGTTAAAAGAAGAGATATATGTCGTGCTGTAATAGTTAGACAAAGAGCTCCTCTCAAAAGAAAAGATGGATCAGTTGTTAGATTTGATGATAATGCTTGTGTATTAGTTAATAAAAATGGTGAACCTTTAGGTACAAGAATAAGTTCTGTTGTTGCTAAAGAATTAAAAGATTTGAATTATAGTAAGATTGTATCTTTAGCTCCAAAGACTTTTTAAGGGAATAAGGGCTGGCATGTAAATAGATAAAAAATTCAGAATTTTAGTTCATTTGGCATCTTGTTAATTTTAAAATAAATGATTGATACGTCGAATACCTACAAAGTTTAGACTTCTTCTACTTTTTCTTATTTCTTCATCTAATTTATATTCTATGTACAAATTCTATCTATTATAAATTTTTTTTATCTAATTCTTTATCAATTTTAATTGAAGCTTCTTCAGTTTTACCAACAACCCAATCATAAACTTGTCTCATTAACAAGAATTGGCCAAAGGCAACAGTTCCCACCACGACGAATACAATAATTCTTTCACTTTCTTTTTCAACATTCATAAATTCATAAGGATATCTACCACCTTTTTCCAAATCAATTAAATTTTTTAATAAAAACCAATAAAATGTAGTAAAAGAAACAACAAATGCTAATGCTGTATTTATACTTATTGTCCATTTTGGCATAAATACTAAATAATCAATTAATAAACTTATAATTGGCATTAAATGAATTGATAAATCTGTAACAATGGGCATTTTAAATTTTGAAGGATCTTTAGTTAATAAATTTAAAAAAAATAATCTTAATGGCCAATAAACTCCAGCAACAATACTTTCTAAAGCTAAACCAATCGGATGTAAATCATTTTTAATTAAGAATAAAGTTTGATTTTTAAATAAATGTGCCAAAAATCCAATTATAAATGTTATTATAGAATAAATTAATGATAAATTTGTTAGGAATTGCCATTGACCTGCATCTTTTAAATGTGGTGGTAATTCAACATAAATCATATTTGTATATATACCATAAAATCCAATTAATATTGATATTAAATCTATTATTAAAATTATTGGATTTCCAACTTGTCTTCTTGGATGAGATGTTATAATAACTTCCTTTTTTATGATTGTTGACATGATGTTGACTGGTTTTGAAGTGGAACTTTTTCAAGAAATTTTATGTGTATTATTTTTCAAGTTTATGATATGTATCAGATCTGAATTAAGTACTTTGCAATTTATTTGATCTCCTGTAATTTCTATATAATTTCCTAATGATTTTAGTGAAAGATATTCAATTTTTCATATGACCTTTAATCGAAGTGACTCGTATTCATCTTGAAAATAAAAGCCTTTCAAAAAGCAGCAAGTAATAGGACATTAAAAAGAATATGTATAATTTTGAACATTTAGTGTTAACTAAAATATTTTTGACCACATGTGTTTCGTCTTAAAACTTTAATTTGGTTTTGTGTAACTTGATTTTCATTTTTTGCATCCTTTTACGTTGCTACAAAATTTAATCTAATAGTCGATATGGTTTGAAACCTTACGGATTTGAAGTATGTGAAACGGTTTTCAGATGCTATTCTGGAATTTGTATTCTAAATCTACATATATATTAATGCTATGTTATTCATCATGATGATGTCTACGAAATAATTTACTAAACGATCTAGTTTTAGAAGTAGATCTAGACCTACTTTCATTAGTTAATCTTAAAAATTGAGGATCTTGACTATGACTATTATTTGTTCTACCTCTTTCTTCATTTATTAAATTTGTATATGAAGAATTTCTTGATATTGAAGGACTTAAAAATCCACTTGCACTACCACCAGTGGTGCTATTTGACTTTTTAATTTTTTCTCTCTTGAACGGTGATTCATCCATTGGTATTTTTTTAATCCAATTTATAAAATAATCTTCTGAATCAATTGGATTTTTTAAAATTTCAATATAATTATATGATGGTTTTACAATAATAACTGGAATTAAAGCACATTCTAAAAAATGTTTTGAAATTGAAGCTTTACTTAAAAACAGTATTCCATGATGATGATTAGAATCATTTTCATTATAATGATGAGTTCCAATAACCATCATTGATGGAGAATATTCTGCAATTGCATTTTTTAATAATTTCATTGGTTTTCCAATAACAATTTCAAAAATTAATGAAATTTTTTTAAAATGAACATTTAAATCTTCAAAATTTTTTAAATTGACGTTAGCTTGATTTTTATCTATAATTTGTTGATTCTTATTTTTTTCATCTATAACTTGTAAAACTATTATTGTATCTCCATTTATAATCATTTCATCAAATAACCATTCTATTGCTTTTGTACTTTCTAAATCATTATTAAATCCAACTAACCATGTTTTATTATTTCTTCTAAATTTAAAATTTGGATATTTAAATTTTAAAGTTAATGATTTTTTTGTACCATGTGGTGTTGTATCAAATGATATTCCTCTTGATATATTCGGCCGTATCTTTTTTGTGGAATTAGTTGATGTAGTTGTTTGAGAGGTGCTATCTTGGTTATTTAAAGTCAAAGAACTAGATGATGATGACAGATTTGGAATTTTTATAGCATTTGTTCCCGTAGTTAAAGGTGATCCAAAATAAAAATCATTTTCATTATCGCTAACAGTTGGTGATAACATTGGAGTTCCATTATTTGAAGTTACAGGTGATAATAAATCCGGTGATAAAATATTTGAATTTGAAGAATCATAATCATCATAATATAATCTTCCTAATAAATCTGTTGAATTATTTTGTTGTTTATATAATTGTATTGAATCATCACTTTGATGATATAATTTTGCATTTAATCTTGTATTTCTTGCTGTTTCTGTTTCTTCTTTTGGTTTATGTTGTTTTAAAATATTACCAGATCCAGCTTCTTTTGAGTCTATAATATGTGAATTTTGTCGTTGATCTTCTTCTGTTTCTTCTAGACTCATCCTTTGGTTTATTTAGATCTATTTAAATGTAGTCCTCCAAATCATGTAAGTTTTAAAGCGCTCAATGAATGATGCTTTAATCAAATGTAACAGCCTTTCTTAGATAATATTCGTAAAGCGAGATCTGGAGATATGATGAAAAAGTGTCACACAAAACTATATAAGATATGAAACATCAATTATTACTAAGTAGAAATATAAGTTGAATCGTATGTCAATTCAATAATATCAACTGGATTATAGGGATGGGTTCATGGTTTACAGAGGGTTTAAAATGCCGATCTAGCAAAACACATGCATCAGAGTATCGTCCAAAGTTAAGATCACACGGCATAAAATGGATTCATACATTATTCTAATCTATTTACAAGCACCTTTATCTATAATAATTCTGATCTACCATTATTCACATTTGAATTTTTTTCAACAATTCCCCATAATCTATCCATCTTTATACCACCAATATTATCAATAATATAAAATTCTCTTTTTATACCATTTATTGGATTTTTTTCTTCCCAAGTAGTATAAGGTTTATAAAATTTTGAAGGTGGTGATAATTTAAGATCAGGATTATTTGATATCTTGAGTAATTCATTATAAGTTTTACCACCACTAAAACCCAATTTTTCAATAATTAAATTTTCATCATTTGTTAAATTATTTAAGGTTTGTGGTAATTCTTTATTATATAATCTAAAAATTCTTGTAACATAATCTCTTGATTTATATTGAACTAATATAACTGGTATAAATACTCCAGCCAAAAGGGCATAAGCAAAAGAATCATCAAATTGAGAACTTTCAAATAATAATTTAGATCCATATATTCCAATAACTGAAAAACTTAAAGTTAATCTTTTTAACATTGACACATATTTTGATGCTGGAGCTTCATAAATTGGATTATAACCTAATCTATATTTATTTGGTAATTGAGTTTTAAAAAATTTATCTCTTTCTTGTACATATACTGGATCATCTTCTAAAGTTGGTGACCATGGATTATTATCACTTATTAAAGTATCTGATTCAACACTATCATCATTTGATTTAAATGATCTTGTTTTAAATGGGTTTTGGATGTATGTAATTGATGATGAGCTAAATGGTCGATGAGTGAAGCAGCTATAAGTTGGCCGTATTTTAGGATATATCAATTTAACTTGATGTTGAAGTATTAGTCGAGACATGGTAGTTTAAATTAGAATCAAATTTGAATCAGAAGTTGTAAAGTCAACTCAATCTACTACTGAAAAATTTGGAAAATTCTGTGTTTGATCCCTTGATAAATTGATTATATAAATATCTAATGATTCTACCTGAACTACTTTACTCTGATTTGCCCTTTTTAAGTTGTTTTATCAAGTACTACTTAAACTATTAAATCATATAAAATTATTTAAAGTGTGAGAAGATAGAAAAAGAAGACAAAAAAAATTTGAGAATTCATTTTCTATTTTAAATAATCAATCAATCAATCAATCCAACTATTCAAAACTAAAAGATTGAAAGATTGTTGAGCAATCTAATCAATCAATCATACTACTATTACTTCAATTTATTAAGACATAACTAATTAATTCAAAGAACAATGGACTCTGATGCAACTGAAAGATTTGTACCTGAATATCGTCGTACTAACTTCAAGAATAAATCTCGTTTTCAAAGTGATGAATTAAGAAGAAGAAGAGAAAATCATCAAGTTGATTTAAGAAAACAAAAAAGAGAAGAAGTATTAGCTAAAAGAAGAAATTTTCAACATGAAAATAATGATTCAGAAGATGAAGAAGAATTTAATTCAAATATAAATAATGATGAAAGTCAATTTTATAATAAATTAAGACAAGATTTACCAAAAATGATTGAAATGATTCAAGCTCAAGATTTTGATTCTCAATTAGCTGCTACAGTTAAATTTCGTCAAATTTTATCAAGAGAACATAATCCTCCAATTGATTTAGTTATACAATCTGGAGTTATTCCTACATTAGTTGAATTTATGAAAGATGATCATCCTGATATGTTACAATTAGAAGCTGCTTGGGCTTTAACAAATATTGCTTCAGGAAATTCAGCTCAAACAAGAATTGTAGTTGATGCTAACGCTGTTCCTTTATTTGTTAATTTATTATATTCTCAAAGTTTAGAAGTTAAAGAACAAGCTATATGGGCTTTAGGTAATGTAGCTGGTGATTCTGCTGATAATAGAGATTATGTTTTAAATTGTGGAGCTATGGAACCAGTTTTAAATTTATTTAATTGTACTAAAATGTCATTAATAAGAACTGCTACTTGGACTTTATCAAATTTATGTAGAGGTAAAGCACCTCAACCAGATTGGAATATAGTTTCACAAGCTATTCCAACTTTATCTAAATTAATTTATTCAGTTGATTCAGAAACTTTAGTTGATGCTTGTTGGGCTGTTTCATATTTATCTGATGGTACTTCAGAAGCTATTCAAGCAGTTGTTGATGCAAGAATTCCTCATCGTCTTGTTGAATTATTAAATCATGAATCAACATTAGTTCAAACACCATCATTAAGAGCTATTGGTAATATAGTTACTGGATCAGATTTACAAACTCAAATAGTCATAAATGCAGGAGTTTTAACTGCTTTAGCTCCATTATTAAATTCTCCAAAAGATACTATTAGAAAAGAAGCATGTTGGACAATTTCAAATATAACTGCAGGTACATCTGATCAAATCCAAGCTGTAATAGATGCCAATTTAATTCCTCAGGTGATAAGATTATTAATTCATGGTGATTATAAAACTAAGAAAGAAGCATGTTGGGCTATTTCAAATGCTTCATCAGGTGGTTTAAGTAGACCAGAACAAATAAGATATTTAGTAAGTCAAGGATGTATTAAACCATTATGTGATTTATTATCAGTTGCAGATTCTAAAATTATTGAAGTAACATTAGATTCATTAGAAAATATATTAAAAATGGGAGAAATGGATAAAGAAGCAAATAATACATCAGTAAATGAAAATGCACTTTATATTGAAGAAGCTGGTGGAATGGAAAAAATTTTTGAATGTCAAAATAATGAAAATGAAAAAATATATCAAAAAGCTTATAATATAATTGAAAAATATTTTAGTGATGAAGATGATCAACAAATTGATGATGAAAATATTGTACCTGAAACTTATGGAAATTCATTTGGATTTGGTATGAATGATGATGGTTCACAACAACAACAAAATTTTCAATTTTAAAGAATTTTTTAAAGCGAACTTTTAAATGCAATAAACTTAATGAAATTTTTTTGTTTTTGGTTTGGTTACTTTTTTGGTTACTTTTGGTTCTTTGTTTGAGGAGATTCAATTTTACTCCTTTCAAAGACTCGTGATGATGAAAAATTATTGTTATGATAAATACACCCACAACTTCTCTTCCTTCTTCTCTTATATATTTACTTATTACTTTTAACTCTGGCATCTTCTAATAAATATTATTTTTATTAAAATCTATCTCTTACAATGTTTGGTTTCTTCTAAATTATCATGAAGACTATGCTACCACTTCGCAAGATAAGAAAAGATATTTTGGTTGCGAGAGTTTTTCAGAATATTACTTATGAATTATACCACGTTCAGCATTTGGAATCATTATAGATGAATTTATAGATTGATAGAGTTGAAAAATGCCTGAAGAAACTAACCCAATACCAATTCCAGAGGTGGAGCAAGATAAAAAGGATCAAAGTCAAGAACTTCCCACACCAAATTCAAAACAAAATCCAATTTCACCATTATCATTATCATTACCAGATAATAATGAAACAAATAGTATATCAAAAATCTTATCAGAAGTACAACCATTATTAAATGGTTTTTCTCCCAAAACCAATGAACAAGATTCCAATACAAGATTAAATTCTATTTCATCATCACCAGGAACAAGTACATCAAATGGAGTTGAAAATTTAACAATTGATGAATTTCAACCATTAACTCATGAAAATTTATCTGGAGTTAAATCTCATTCAAATTCTTTTTCAAATGTTACAAATAATTCAGGAGATGGATCAAAATTAAATAAAACATTATCTAATTCTTCAAATACTTCAAGAAAATCATTTTCTCAAAATACAAATAAAGAAGTTATAAAATTACCAAAAATTGGTAAAATTGGAGTTTGTGCAATGGATGCTAAAGTTTTATCAAAACCTTGTAGAAGAATTTTAAATAGATTAATTGAAAATGGAGAATTTGAAACTGTTATATTTGGTGATAAAGTTATATTAGATGAACAAATTGAAAATTGGCCAACTTGTGATTTCTTAATTAGTTTTTTTTCAACTGGTTTTCCCTTGGATAAAGCTATTGCTTATGTTGATTATAGAAAACCTTTTATCATTAATGATTTAGTGTTTCAAAAGGCTCTTTGGGATAGACGTGTTGTTTTGAGTATTTTAAATCATGCAAATGTACCTACTCCAGAAAGGGTTGAAATAAGTAGAGATGGAGGTCCATATATGGAATTACTGTTAGTAGAAAGATTGAAAGAAATTGGATTTAGTGATGAAAAATTACATGCTATGAGCAATCAAAAGGAACCAGATTGGGAAATGATAGATGATGATACTTTGAGAGTAGGTAAAAAAATAATTAAAAAACCCTTTGTTGAAAAACCAGTTGATGGAGAAGATCATAATGTTTATATTTATTACCCTAAAGCAACTGGAGGAGGTGGTAGAAAACTATTTAGAAAAGTTGGTAACAAATCTTCTGAATTTGATCCTGATTTAACAACACCAAGATTGGATGGATCATTTATTTATGAAAACTTTTTAGATACTGATAATTTTGAAGATGTAAAGGCATACACTGTTGGACCTAATTATTGTCATGCTGAAACTAGAAAATCTCCAGTAGTAGATGGTATTGTTAGAAGAAATACTCACGGTAAAGAAGTGAGATACGTTACTGAACTTAGTGACGCTGAAAAAATTATGGCAAGATCGGTCAGTGCTGCTTTCAAACAAGCTATTTGTGGATTTGATTTGTTAAGAGTGAATGGTAATTCATATGTAATTGATGTGAATGGGTTTTCATTTGTTAAAGATAATAATGAATATTATGATTCATGTGCTAGTATTTTAAGAAATTTATTCATAGATGCTAAAAAATCAAGAGATTTATTGAAAAATAGGGTACCAAAGTCTTTGCAAAAAAGTCAATTTGAAGAGAAAGAACAGAAATGGGTATTTAAGGGCTTGGTTAGTGTTACAAGACATGCTGATCGTACTCCAAAACAAAAATTCAAATATTCTTTTAAATCTCCTTTATTCATTAGTTTACTAAAAGGTCATACGGAAGAAGTTATTATTAGACAAGTTCCAGATTTACAAATAGTCTTAGAAACAGTGAAAATTGCAGAAGAAAAAAAATTAGAAGATCCAAAGAAATTAAAACAATTAAGAATGGCATTAGAGAAAAAAATGAATTTTCCTGGTACTAAAATTCAGATTAAACCTTCATTGAATGAAGATGAAACTGTTGAAAAAGTTCAATTGATTCTAAAATGGGGAGGTGAGCCAACACATTCCGCTAAACATCAAGCTACTGATGTTGGTGAACAAATGAGACAAAATTTAAAATTATTAAATAGAGAAGCATTAAATGATGTAAAAGTCTTTACATCATCAGAAAGAAGAGTAATTACAAGTGCTCAATATTTTACAACTTCATTATTAGGTTTAACTAATGAACCATTACCTGAAGATTTCTTAATTGTTCGTAAAGATTTATTAGATGATTCAAATGCTGCTAAAGATTTAATGGATAAAGTTAAAAAGAAATTAAAACCTTTATTAAGACAAGGAGCTGAAGCACCACCACAATTTACATGGCCTCCAAAAATGCCTCAACCATTTGAAGTTATTAAAAGAGTCTGTGAATTAATGAATTTTCATCATCAAATAATGAATTATAATTTTGAAACAAAAAATGTTCAAGAATTTCAATCAAATTGGTGTTGTGGAGAAGATCCATTTTTATTTAAAGAAAGATGGGATAAATTATTTCAAGAATTTATAAGTGTTGAAAAAACTCATCCTTCTAAAATTTCAGAATTATATGATACTATGAAATATGATGCTTTACATAATCGTCAATTTTTACAAAAGGCATTTGCATTTGATCCAAATGATGAAAAATTATTAGAAAGATTAAAAGAATCTTGTGGTAGTACTGCAACTTCATCAGGTTTAGTTAGTGAATATCCAATAAATATTTTAGCTATGAATAATTTTAAAATTCCAGATTCATCTACTAATCAAAATCAAAAAGGAGATAATAATTCATCATCTGGTGGAGCATCAGCAGGTTCATTAGGTTGGGTATTAAGTGGAGCTACTATGGATTCACAAAATAATAGTGCACAAAAACCACCTCAAAATCCATTTGATCATCCAACTTTTGCAAGATTAAGAGAATTATATAGATTATCAAAAGTATTATTTGATTTTATATGTCCACAAGAATATGGTATAAAAGATGAAGAAAAATTAGATATTGGATTATTAACTTCATTACCATTAGCAAAACAAATTTTATCAGATATTCAAGATATGAAAAAAAATATTTCATCACCATCAGTTGTAACATATTTTACAAAAGAAAGTCATATATATACTTTATTAAATGTTATATATGGATCTCAATTACCAATGAAAATTGCAAGAAATGCATTACCTGAATTAGATTATTTATCACAAATTGTATTTGAATTATATGAAGCTGATGATCCAACTTCATCAACTGGTAAAAAACATTCCATAAGATTATCATTAACTCCTGGATGTCATACTCAAGATCCTTTAGATGTTCAATTAGATGATGATCATTATATTGGTTGTATACCAAGATTAAGTTTAACAAGACATTTAGATATGGATTTAGTTACTCAAAGATTAAAATCAAGATTTTCAAGAGTTTCATTACCTAAAAAATTTACACCTGTTAATATTTCAAGTCCTTTAGTTAGTGGGTTATAGAAGTTTATAAAAAGAAAAGACAATTGTATAATTTGTAATTAATACATAACAATTTTATTTATTTATTATTTATTAAAATTTATAAAGTTTCTATTAATTTGTATTGTTTCTATATAATAATTACGCATTTTCATAATTTTCCCAATTATCAATAATTTTTTTAATTTTCTCAGATTTTGTTAATTCATAAACATTTTGAAAATAATCTTTTGTTAATTGAAAAGGTTTTGCAGTTAAATTTGGAATATATTTACCAATTAAGTCATGAGGTTTTATTGAAGATTTTGGAATCTTTTTACATAAAAATCTTTGGAAAGGTTTAACTCCTGACATTAAATATGATGAATGGAATGGTACAGATATACCCTTTAATGGAATTACAGCAAATCCTCTTTCTAATTCAATTGGTTGTGGTTTTAATTCTGATTTAATTTTAATTTCATCAATAATTTCATATAAATGTTTAATGACTTCTTCAATTGATAATTTTTCTTGTAATTTAACAATATCAATTTTATTAATTTTTAAAACATTTAAAACATTAGTTAATGTATCTAAAGCTCTTAAATCACCAGCTGCAACATATTGTTGATTTTCAACATTATAATTAACAATTTCTAATAACCAATTAGTTCTTTTACTAACTTCTTCAACAACAAATCTTAAAGCAGAATCATTAAATGTTGAACTAATTCTACTTGGATTAATAGCACACATACCATAATTTGATCTACCTAATTCATCTCTTGGTACTGCAACTTGCATAGTCATACCTCTATAAAATACAACATCAACTAATGATTCGATTGGCATAACATTTGCTAATGAACTTAAAGCAGAATATTCACCTAATGAATGACCAGCATACATTATATCTGATGGAATTAAACCTTTTGATTTTATATCTTCATAAGCAGCTTTTTCCATTAAAGTTAAAGCAGGTTGAGTAAATTGAGTTGCAGATAATAAACCAGTTGGTGATACAAAAGTATAAGAAGTTGTAGTATCATCAATATCTTTGAAGATTTTTTCTGATTTTAATTCACCATCCTCTCCAATAGTTTCAAACATCATTCCAATATAATTATCTCTAATCAATCTACCTTTTGAACCACCAAAATGTATAGTTAATTCATTTGGATTATTTTGAACAATATCCAAAATTGAAAATCCATAATTATTTATAAAATGATTATCAGCTTTATCCCAAACTTTTTTTGCAACTTCTGAAGAATTATATAAATCCATTCCCATACCTTGTTCTTGAGATCCTTGACCAGTAAATACATAAGTTGTAATAGGTTGTTCAATTTCTGCTTCACCAATTAATACTATAGAATCATTTTCAATATTTTTGGTTTCAACTTTAATAATTTTTCTTCCATTAATCATACCAATATGTTCCATTGTTGTTTGTAATTTATCATTTGGTAAAACCATTCCAACAAATTCACATTTAAATGCTCTAACTCTACTTGCAACATTATTTGCAGCCCATTCTTCAACTAATCCTCTTATTGATGCAGATGAATACATTCCATGAGTTATAGTACCTGGTAATTTAGCATAAGAAGCAAATACTCTTGAAACATGAATTGGATTATAATCACCAGAAACTATAGCATAAGTTTCATTTGTACCAGGAGCTTTTGAAATTAATTCATCTTTTGAACTTATTGGTATGGGATTTTCAAATGTAACAGCTTCTTCAATTGTTTTACCATTTCTTTTTAAATAATCAATAACTGGATTACCATATGAAATACCTGCTTCATAATTAATTTCACCAACTTGTATAATTTCTTTTGTTGGTAATTCCATAAATACTTGACCAGTTGTAATAATTGATGAATAAACATTTGCAGATTTAAATTTATAAGTTGATTCACATCTAAAAGTTAATTGATCAAATTCAATATCTTTAGTTAAATGAAACCATTCTTTTGATCTTAATATAGCTAAATCTTTGGAATTTTTAAAATCAACTTGAATTGGAATTTCAGTAATTTTTTGAAAAGTATTTTCATAATCAATATATTCACCTCTATAAAGAAATTGTGATGAAACTTCCATAACTGGTTTTTGTTCTCTATATATTGTACCAATAACCTCAACTAATTTACCACTTTGTTGATTTATAACTGATTTAATTTCAGCTTTTGTTGAAACAATATCATCTTTTTTCAAAGGTGCAGCACCAGGTATCATTTTATAACCATTTGATAAATGGACTAATTTTAATAAATCACCATCAACAGTTTTTGGGAAAATTGCTTTTATAATAGCTTTCCAACCAATAACTATAGCAAAATCCATTGGAGCTAATGTTAATTTTCCAGGTCTATTTACAAAAGCTTCACATTTATTTCCAATAGCATAAGTAAATTCAGCAATATCTTTACCAGTAATTGTAATTTCATCTCCCAAGATCTGTTCATCAACATTTATATTTAAATTAAATGGAATTTCTGAACCAAACCATAATTTCCAATAAAATTCTTTAATTCTATAATTTCTTGTAATCATATCTTCAACAATTGGAGCAAATCCATCTTCTGGTTGATATTTATATATAAATGGTAAACTTACAGGATTTCCATCAGCTGTTCTATGTTCAATTAATTCACATATAATTGTATTTTTGGAATCATTAGATAAATAAATTTTAACAACTGGTACCAAATCACCTTTAATTTTTTCATAAACTGTTAAATCATGATTTTTCTTATTAATTATTACTTTTGAATGTTGAGAAGGAGATAATATATCATGAATAGAATTTGAAACATGTTTTGAACCTTGAACTATTCTTTTAGTTGAAATAAATGCTTGTAACCAATTTAATTTTGAACCAGCTAATAATTGTAACCATTTTGAAGTATTTGGTAATTTTGATTTGATTTCATATATAGTTTCATCTTTATTTTCTTCAATTATAACATTAGTTAAAGATTTTATATCAACAGGTTTTGAACCACCAAAATATTCAACAATTGGAATTTTAGATTCATCACCATTATATTCATCTTCAATTAATTTTTTAATATGACCTTCATGAATATTATCTAAAATTTCACCAATTGGTTCATTAACTTTATTTGTAAATTGACAAGCAACAGGACCATGTAATATACAAGTTCTTTGAACATCTTCATCAACAACACTTTCTAAATCTTCAGATTGCCATAAAGAATCCTTTTTAAAAAAAAATTCAAATCTTTCATCTAATACTGGTACAAATGGTACTGGTTTTTGAGTTGGTCTTGAAGCACACATTAAAAAGAAATCACAATCTTCTTCTGAAATTAATTGAGTTTTAGCTAAAGGGAATTCAGTAAAAAATTTAATAACAAATTCATGTGGATTTTGTAATTGATTATAATTTTGTAATAATGAAATTTGAGAAATTTTGGAAAACCTTTCTTCAATTCTTCTTATAACATCTCCAAAAAAATTTCTTAATGATATATCAATCCATCTATTTGATCTTTCAACAAACATTAATTCAATCATTCTATTTGAAACTTCTTCATAAGTCATATCTTGTAAATCACATACTCCAAATTTATTTTTACCAAACCATGGTTTTTGAGAATCCTTGTTTAATTTATCAATAATATAATCTTTTTTCTTATTTATTGTTTCAATTAATTTATTTTTTGGTTGATTGAAAATTGTTTCATCTAAATCTTTCCAAAATAATACACCTCTTGTTGCAATTTTATGAATTGGTTCACCCATTTCTGATTTTACTGTAACTATACCACCAGTTGGTTTTTTATAAGTTTGTTCCCATTTTGAATCTTCAACTCCTGTACAGCTGGCAATTAATTTTTTAGCTTCTAATGAAGTTTTAGCTTCTTTTGATGTCATAACTCTTGATCCAAATAATATACCATCAAATGGCATTGGTGGATAATTAAACTTTGTTGACCATGAACCAGTTAAATATGGATAAGTATCTTCATCTGAACCAAATCCTGAACCAGCAACTAATATAATATTTGAACATCTTCTAATTTTTGAATACATTTGTATAATAGGTTGATGAAAATCTTCAAAAGAATGATGACCACCACCTCTACCACCAGTCCATTGTAAAACAATTGGGAAATTTGGATGAGCTTTTGCAATTGAAATAACTTGACTTATTGAATCAATTGATCCAGGTTTTAAACCTAAATGAGTTAAACCTAATTCTTCAATATATTCAGTTGCAACTTCTAATGATGGGACACCTGCACCAATAGTTAATGATTGAATTGGATAACCTTTTTCTCTTAATTCTTTAATTAATGGAATACCCCATTGTAACATTCTTGGATTAACATAAATTAAATTTATACCGAATCCATAACCAGGTTTGATTTTAGCTATGACTTCATCTATTGCTTCTGTCATTTTTGATGCAATAAAATAACCACCACCGGCAATTTCAATATGATAACCAGCATTAATTGAAGCAGCAACAATATCTGGATTAACTGTAGTTGGAGTCATACCTGGAATCATTAATGGAGCTCTACCTAATAATTGTGAAAATTTTGTATTTACATAGACTTTATTATTAGTTGTTTTAACTAAAGTTGGTTTAAATTCTTTTAACCAATTTGAAGCCCATTTAATTTGTTTATTTTCAGATTTATTAAAAATTTCATGTTTAAAACCATATTCATCATCAATTGGATTTGAATCAATAGCACCAGCAATAATAATTCTTGAACCAGTTCCTTCTTTATTTCTATGAGTTAAAACACCTAATCCTGAAACACCACCTGGACCAAATTCAAGGATATGACTTGCTTTATGATTTGTTGCTAATTCCCAATGAACTGGTAATTCAGTAATTAATTTAATTAATCTTGAAATTAAATCTTTTGAATTTGTATCTTGTAAATTTTTTCCATCAAATGTATCATAGACTGGTATTGCTAGCTTATCAAATTCAATTTGTGAAACATCTTCCAAGATTAATTCAGTTGCATCAGTTAATAAATGAGAATGGAAAGGAGAAAAAATTGGTAAAAATCTATTTGTACATTTTAATTTTCTTTCACTAAATGGAATTCTTGATTGATCTAATCCATTTGGTGCTTTATTATTTCTTAAATTTAAATTAAACCCATATAATGATTCTGGTGGTCCTGATAATACTAAATTTCTTGCACCATTAATTAAACTTATTGATATATGTTTTTCTTTTGGTAAATGATTATTTGTTTGTTGTATAAATTTTTCAACTTTTTCTATAGATAAATCTCTTATTGATAACATTGTTGATGGTCTACCTTCTCCATTACTTAATGAATCTTGTAACATTGTTGGTGGTAAAGTAGTTCTTGGATAAATACTTAAACATCTTGAACCAATAAAAAATAATAATGAACAAGCTTTTATTGAATTTGATATAAATGAAGACCAATCAGATGAACTTGCAATTGCAACAGCTGTTATTAAACCTTGTGAATGACCAGTTGACCAAGAAATTAAATCTCTAAATTCTCCAGGATTTATACCTAAAATCTTACAAGTAATACTATAATGACATAATTGTATAATACAAATTATTGGACAAGATACAGGAACACTTAATAAATAATCTTGATCAGGAGTTGTTTCTGGATGTTTTAACCATTTTAAAATATTTAAACCTTGAGTATAAATTTTATCAAATTCTGAATCTTGTTTTAATAAATTATTTAATTCATTTGTTATTGGAATTAATAAATCTTTAACAATTAAATTTTCATATAATTTATAAATTTCTCTTAATTCTTCAAAATAATCATCTGTATTACCTTGTCCTCCAAATATTGCTGCAATTTTTGCATTACCTAATTTTGAATGATAAATTAAATTTGATTCATTTTTTAAAATAATTTGATTACATTGATAATAATTCTTAATTAAATTTTTAATTTTTGTTTGTGTAGTTGGAAAATTTTCATCTTGTAATAATTTTACAGCTAATGAATGAATATCAATATTTTGTAAAAAAGTTAATTCAAAATCTTTTATTGCATTACTTAAAGTTTCATCTTCTTGATTTTGTTGTTGACTTATAAAACCTAAAAATTTACCATATAATTCTACTGGACTTGATGGTTCATTATCATCTGCAAAACCTTCAGTTGGTTCAGGTAAAGTTTTTATAAATTGATCTTTTAATTGTGAATAATTTGAAAATAAATTATGAGGTACTGAAAAATTATGTTCTATTGATCCATGATTTAATTGGAAAGGTCTATGAGTTGACATTGTATTTTGAGATATGTATTAGTAATATTAGTCGTTCTGATGAAAGTGTTATTAAATAAATAGGTCGTAAATCAAAACTGATCAATTTTTGGTTGATTTAAATGAATTTTGGTATCTATAAGTAAGATTTGAGATAAATAGATTAGGTGAATATTGATCTAGTTTTGACAATTGAACAATTGAATTTGAGAATGAGACCAAAACAACAATATATTTAAGATCAAAATGAAAATAAGATAAAGAAATGGGTATATAATTGATTATATATTTTTAAAATTTACATATTATTATTATTATTATTTTGGTTGTAAAAATTTACTTGTTGGTTATTTTTACAACCACCAACAAAAATATAGTAAAGTACTGTAGTATGTATAGTTACACAAAAACAAGTATCAAAAATAATGTATTGTATTTTAATAAAAAAGATTTACGGGAGATCTCTTTATTAATTATTTTTTAAAACTAGTTTTTAAGGGATAAAAATATTAGAATTGGACTGAAGATCAACTAATAAATTTATATTTGAAAGATAGGGTCAAACTTAGCTGAAAATTGATTTTTTTTTTCCTGAACTGATTGCCTATGTCGACTAGTATTATTTTGAAATACTATTGTAACCAGAAAAAATCAATCATCTCATTATCCGAATGGTTTTCGGAGTTTTTTTAAAACAATCACAAAATGTATAAAGTATAAAAAAACGTTGGCTTTGTTTTTTTATGAAACCATTTTACTGGGATTTGGTAGCATCTGGTACAGTATTTGAAATATTCAGTAGAAGCCCAACACTTCTGCTCGCTGTTGATATAAAAATGAAAATAATAAAAATATATTTCAATTAATGTTGGTTTCCCAAATTAAAAATTATAATTAATAGATCAACGAAAAGTATAATTTCATAGCCTTGTCAGTAAATCAAAGTTGAACAAAAAAAACTTTCGAATCTGTTTTTCAGCTACGAGGGCCCAGCCTAGTTGATCTTATTTGTGAACTCTCTTACATGTGTGTTCTCTCTACATTAGAAACCATTTTATTGTTTTCCTTCCGTCAATTCCTTTAATGCAAAAAAATTTTAATATTGAAAAAAGCCAGATTCATAGTTCATGTGACGACTTCTAATGATCTAGAACTCTAGAGAATAGTAGTTCTTGAGTATCAATACGAGACTCTGAAATAAATTCATTGACATGTGCATGAATTGATCTCGCTGTATAATCTTATTTTTGGTTGCAAATTGTTGCAAATTTCCCGATTACAATCAACTGGTTTAAAGTTTAAAATAATCAAAACTAACTTGCTCATGTAGGGACTTTGTTTTTATGTTTCAATTTTTCACGTTATTGCAAGTCGTCATATTCAAACGCTAGGCCCATTCCAAAAAGTTCTCCAAGATACAAATTAGACTCAACTTGTAAAAGATCTACAGACTGGTCGTTAATTCGCAAGTTTGGAAAGACGATAAGAAACAATCATGACTACTTTTATTAAGATTATTAATTATGCTACAACGTTGTCTTTTTTCACTGACTTAGCTTCGTTGTAAATTACAAACGCGTCAAACTAATTAATTCACAGGATGCGATAAAAGATAACAAAAATATGACAAAAAAAATTTTGATCCCACATTTCATAAAACATAGATAGTTTGAATATTAACCATCTTTCACTAAACCACAATAAATTAAAAAGATAATGTCCAGACTAATATTGAAATCATCTTGGGGATTAGGGAGTTTGGGTATTGCATCATATTTCTGGGGTATCGGAGGAGGAAATGGGGGGAATAAATCATCAAATTCAACATCGTTACCACCACCATCATCACCTAATTCAAATTCAAATTCAAATTTACCAATAAAACCACCATCGCAATCAAATTCTCAAGAAATATTTGATCCATCATCTATAAATCCAGAAGGTTTTTATAAATATGGATTTCCTGGTCCAATACATGATTTAGGTAAACATTCAGAATTTATAAGTTGTTATGATCGTTCTAAAAAGAATCCATATTGGGTTATAGAACATTTAACAAAAGAATCAATAACTAGAAATGGAGATTCAGGAGATAGAAAAAAATCAATTTTTAAAGAAGATGAATCAATTCCATTTAAATTTAGAAATAAATTAAGAGATTATTTTAGATCTGGATATGATAGAGGTCATCAAGCTCCAGCAGCAAATGCTAAATATAATCAATTAGCAATGGATGAAACTTTTTATTTAACTAATATATCACCACAAATTGGTGAAGGTTTCAATAGAGATTATTGGAATCATTTTGAAGAATTTGTTCGTAGGTTAACCTCAAAATATGATAATATAAGAGTTATGACAGGACCATTATATTTACCAAAATTATGTAAAGATGGAAAATATAGAGTTGAATATGAAGTTATTGGATCACCACCAAATATTTCTGTACCAACTCATTTTTTTAAATTAATTATTGGAGAAAATAATAATGACCCCAGCAATATAAGTTGTGCCGCTTTCGTATTACCAAATCAAATTATAAATAATAATATACCATTAACTCAATTTCAAGTTCCAATTGATGCATTAGAAAGATCTTCTGGTTTAGAATTATTACAAAAATTACCTTATTATAATAAAAAAGATCTTTGTAAAGAAGTTAAATGTGAAATTATTGTTAGAGAATTTCCAAAACAAGTTAATAATGTTTTAGCATTACCTTCTGGTGGTGGGAAATAGGCTTTGAAGATGATAGCCATTGTTTGAAATAGAGATGGTTATTTTACGAGGAGTTAAAGTTTTGGTGAATTCTATGACTTTGGATTTAGGAAATTATAAGCATTAAATGCTACATTATATTTGAAATACGATTCAACAACATGATTCTGATAGTGCATGAACTGACTGACTGACGGGAATTCTCACAACATGTTAAGCCGAATTAAAGGAAGTAATTGACTTTAGTATTAATTTACTCATTGGGCTTAGCTAAGACCATCTCATTTATCTAGATATAAGTAGAAATAAAGGTAATCAATTCAAATCTACAATTGTTCAAAATTGGTATAATTATATAGTATTAAATTAAAGATTTTTTACTCTATTACAACGTGATTAAATACGAAATATAAACCACCATTACATCTTTCTTCCACTTTCCCCTTTCTCTAAACTTATATCTAGTCTAAAGTTTTAAGTTAAACTTAAACTAATAAAGCAACACCTGCAGCAATAGCACCTGCAACAGCAAAAGTAGCTCCTGAAGCAGCAACATTACCGGCATTTTGAGTTGATGAACCACCTGAAGTTCCATTACCACCAGCAGCTCCACCAGCGGTACCATTACCAGCACCACCGGCACCTCCGGCAGTACCGTTTCCAGCAGCAGCACCACCAGCGGTATCGTTAGCTCTTTTGACAATATAATCATCTCTTCTTGCTAAGATTGATGAAGCTGATTTACCAGCTAATTCTGAATATTCACTTGGTGAAATAATAGAAGTAGTTGTAGTTGGATGAGGAGTTTTATTGAATCTACCATATTTATGAGTAGTTTCAGTTGCATAAACAGTAACAGTTGGTGGTTTATTGGTATCTTTTGGACCTTTACCTGCTAAAACTGATGAAGCAATAAAAGTTAATGCAGTGATTGAGAATTTCATTTTTTAGTTGATTAGTTAATTAGTTTTGAATATGAAATATATGAATGACAATTGAAATGAATGAAGAATATGAACAAAAAGAATAGTCTTTGATTAGATTATATAACTCTTTTTTGATAAAGAAACTCTTGAATATAAAAAAAGAAAGTGTTTGATTATAAATTAAAAATTGAAAACTTTTGAGCTTTTTTTGTTTTCTCTTTCTCTCTCTTTCTTATTATTAAATTTCTATTTTACTATGTAAATTATTATTATAATTGATAAGGTAGTGTAGTATCTACCAATATTTTCTATACTAAACTAAAATAATTCCCTCAGCTTAATTAATACAAAATATAAACAATACAAAAAATTTAAATTATGTCATTGGTTGATAAATTTTTATTCATCTTATTTATATTTTTTTGTTGTAGTTCGTCTTAAATTGTAATAATAAAGAGAGATCTAAGCGGACCTTATTTTTTTTTATCATTATTTACTGTGAATAGTGTCTCTAATTTTGTTACCGTATTGTTACATTGGCTCATTCGGCTAGTTCATTTTATTTCAACTCTATAGTTTGTTTGAATCTTTATTCAGAATAGTTCAAGTACTTGTTGTAAGTTTAAACAGGGCAATGCTTGACCCACGGGTTTTGATTTTTTTGGATTTTCAGGATAATTTAGAGATACGTTTCATGGTACCACACATATTTTTCTTGATTACATAGACGTTAGTATATATAATTCAAAAGAAACGGCAGATTAGCCAAAATTTCTACCACATTTATCATAATTTTTAGTCTTGAAAAATTATGGCTTGCTATATTTTGGTAGATTGTGCACTACTCGTATTTTTTCACTTTTTTTTTTTTAACACCGGTTCATATAACCGATATGATTAAGCTTTAATCATGCCAGATCTAATTTGTTAAAGCTATGCTTTCCTCACAAAAGTTGTGGAATTAGGTCTTCAAACACTGAGTTGTTTAATGAAGTTCTGTAAGCTTTTATCAAATTCAGATTTCGGAAGTAGATTTGGTGTAATACCTTGGGTAATTGAATCGGCTTTATTAAAAAGATTAGGAGATGATGTTACATTTATTTTTCACCGGAAATATAAAACCATGTTTAACCGAAGAATCAGAGATATTATTTACTTTGTACCTTAAATCTTAATCAAGGAAAGAGCTTACAATAAATTAATCCGATGATATGTCTTATTACAGCTGCTGGACATAAACATTGTGAAAAGGCTAGCGGTTTTACCTGCACTGAACTTTTGATAAAGCTGGTTAAAACTGGCTCACACATGATAAATTTTTCTCATGAGATCTAACATAGAGAGGAGTCAAACATCTCAAGACGAAGACCACTCCCATCGCTAATTGAATGAATTGCGTTGTCTCCCAAAACTAGTTGATATAGATTCATGTCTTCGACCAACTTAGAGTAAGACTCTTTGCTTGACTGAATGGCCGTTTTGTATAATATTGATATTAGGCTTTTCTAATTGTATTTTTGTGTAATGTTTCAGGAACATCAACTTGTTTCAAAACATTGATGCAGCAAAATTTTCACCTAAATGATAGAGAATTTCAAATAAAATGTATAGTGAAAGCAAAAATAATTCTTGTTGCAATTTTTCATGTCTTCAAAATTCTATGTACTACATATCTAAATTATAAACAAACAAATTAAAATCACCCATCTAAAGCAAATTCAACATCAACTCCTTCAAATTCTTTAGCTAAATCAACTAATTTTGATTTCATCATATTTAAATTTTCATTTTGTGGTTTTAAATCAGGTAACCAATCAGCAACTCCATGTTGTAATATACCTTTTGCTCTACTTTTTCCAAATTTAACATTACCATAAGAACCATGTAAAGTTAATCTTTTATTTTTTGAATTATATTTTGCTCTATGTAAAATATTATTATTATAAAATACTAAATCTCCTGGATTTAAATTTACAATAATTTGATTTGTTATAAATTCTTTTCTTCTGGTAGAATCAATTGTTTTGTTTCTTTCTTCTTCTGTTCTTATTCTATTATGAGATTTTGGTATAACTATTAAACAATCATCAGGAGTTAAACTTAAATTAAATTGAGCACCAGCAAAAGGATAAGTTAATAATTCTTCAGCTTCTTCTTCAGGTGTAACTTCAGGTTTTATTGTATCTCTATGCCAATCTAATTCAAAATCAGTTAATGGATTAATTAACATATTTAATAATTCCATTGAAATTTCATCTTTGCTGATTTGTAAAATATCAGAAACTATATTTAACATTTTTTCATCTCCATATAAATTATGAAATTCATAACTTTTTTCACCTAAATTTGGATGTAATAATCCTGAAACTCCCCAAATATCAGGACTGAAATTTTTTGGCCATGGTGGAAACATTTTATTTGTTGTTCTAACTGAATCAATTTCTCCTCGTCTAGCCATATCAACTATTATTTCACTTGCTTTTGTATATCTATCAATTTCTTCTGGTGTTAAAAAATTTCTAATTACTGTGAAACCATTTTCATTTATTTCATCATGATATTTATGTGGAATTGGAACTGGCATTTTAATTCTTGATCTTTTCTTGATTGATTAAATTGTTTGAAAAGTTGAATTAGGAATGATTACCTATTATATCTACTGAGGAATGGTTTTGAAAGTATGGGGTAATGATTGAACTTATATTAAGACCCCCAATCTTGAATTTATTGTAACCTTGTGACAGATATGTCTAATATTAAGTGGATAGAATTAATCATGAGATTGGTTAAAAACTATTTTAGTCCCACTTCAAAAATTTAATGTAACGTCCTAACAATTATCTAATTTTTCAAATTCCGCTTCTCAAATCTGGAGAGCGCAATTTTGAGAAAAACGGTTTGTCCTACCCGTTTAAAGATCTAAATGATATCGCTCGTACTATTGACCTGGAATCTGTGAGTATAAATTTTACATGTTTCCATGGGGAAGAAAGAGAAATAAATTGGTAACATCAAAACATTTCTGAGAGGAGCTGAGAATACCAATGATCAATCCAACAATTATACCTGAATCTATTTATGACAACTTATAACATTCATATTTAAATGACCGATATCATCCATTGCTTCTTCTTTTTCACTAGCGAATTCTCTAACTAAAGAATCTAAATTTGGATTTTTAATTTTTTTTAATTTGTTATTAGTACTTGAAGTATTATTATGTCTTTGTAAAATTGATTCATTTAACCTTTTTTGATCTATATCGGATAATGATGGAGATTGAGCGGGTGTTGGTAATGACGATGATAGTGATGTTGTTGTTGATTGTTTTTTAACTTTCAGGTTTTTTGTCAAATCTGGCCATATACATTCTTGATTTCTTGATTGACATGCTAAACAAATTGGGGACGTTTCATCACATTTCTTTCTGTCATTTTTAAGTTAGTATCCCTTTAGCGAAAGTTCTATTAATTCTAATTTAATCAACATACTTTCTTTTTCTGCAATTCAAACATCCAGTTTTACTTCTAAATCTAGTACCGATTATATTATTTATCTTTATAGTTTTTTGTTTAAATCCATTATTGATTGTTGCATTTGAAGTTTTATTTGTTGTCGGTAGTTTTGAATCTTTTGTGGACAGGCTCTGTTCAATATTTGAAAAGAAAGAGGGATCTAAATTCGTGAACGTCCTAGTTTGTTGTTGATTAGGGTTTGTCATTGATAAGGTGGTTCCAAATATGAAATTCGAAAAAACCGATAAGAATTTTGATAAAAATTATTTTTTCTTTTTTCTCTCCATTTCTGGTAATCAATTAGGCGGTATTAGGAGTTGATTCATGAAAAGCAAAATATTTGGCATGTAGCAACAATCAATATCGAGATAACATCAATCCTGATCTGCTATTTTTAATTATTGACTATATCAAAAGCTATGTGTTTGTAACAGTAGTCATTGGATCGAAACTCCGAAATAGCTCCAATCAAAAACTCGGTTGGTAGCATCACTCTACCAATATTTTTCATAGATCGCCTTTAAATTTTCGACCATTTACGATAAGACACATTGATTATTACAAATACATTAACAACGAAGTGATGTCAGGGGCGTCTGACTTTTTAAGTAAGGGGATAGATCTAGTACAAAAGGCTATAGATGCAGATACTGCCACAAGATATGAAGAAGCATACAAGTTATATTACAATGGATTAGATTATTTAATGTTAGCAATAAAGTATGAAAAAAATCCTAAATCAAAAGAATTAGTTAAATCAAAATTCACAGAATATTTAACAAGAGCAGAACAGCTTAAGGATCATTTGGAGAATCAACAAAACAAATCAAACTCTGCTGAAAATTCCGCAAATGGTTCTACAAAGGCTAAGAAATCTGGTAGTGGAGATGGAGATGATGATGATGCCGATACCAAAAAATTAAGAGGAGCGTTAGCAGGTGCGATCTTATCGGAAAAGCCTAATGTCAAATGGTCAGATATAGCTGGATTAGATTCCGCAAAAGAAGCTTTAAAAGAAGCTGTCATATTACCAGTTAAATTTCCACATTTATTTGTGGGTAATAGGAAACCAACATCAGGTATATTGTTATATGGACCACCGGGAACAGGTAAATCATATTTAGCCAAAGCTGTAGCAACAGAAGCAAATTCAACTTTTTTCAGTGTTTCATCCTCTGATTTAGTTTCAAAATGGATGGGAGAGTCTGAAAGATTAGTGAAACAATTATTTACAATGGCTAGGGAAAATAAACCATCAATTATTTTTATTGATGAAGTCGATGCATTGTGTGGACCAAGAGGTGAAGGAGAAAGTGAAGCTTCAAGAAGAATTAAAACTGAGTTATTAGTTCAAATGAATGGGGTTGGAAATGATTCTCAGGGAGTTTTAGTACTAGGAGCCACAAATATTCCTTGGCAACTAGATGCTGCAATAAGGAGAAGATTTGAAAGAAGAATATATATTGCTTTACCTGACGTTGAAGCAAGAACTAGAATGTTTGAAATAAATATTGGTGATGTTCCTTGTGAATGTACACCTCATGATTATCGAACATTGGCCGATTTGACAGATGGATATTCAGGTCATGATGTTGCAGTTGTTGTGAGAGATGCATTAATGCAACCAATACGAAAAATCCAGCAAGCCACACATTTCAAACCTGTAATAGATGAAATAGATGGTAAAGAAAAATATACACCATGTTCACCTGGTGATGAAGGAGCAAAAGAAATGAGTTGGATGGAAATTGGAACAGATGAATTAAAAGAACCACCTTTAACTATAAAAGATTTCATCAAATCAATAAAAAGTAATAGACCAACTGTTAATGCATCTGATATATCTAATCATGTTAAATTTACTGAAGATTTCGGTCAAGAAGGGAATTAAAAAAAAGAACTCAAAACATTCTAGCATATATAAAATAACTTTTTTTTCAGTTCTAAAACTATGTAATTTTATACAATTAATAATACAATTTGCATATTAAAATAGATTAAAGATAGCAAACAAGGATTATTTCCTAATTAGTATAGCAAGCAATTTGTTTAAGTGCCTATCGGTTTTGGATCTTGATTATTGTGGATTCAAGTTAATATATAAAGTTGCTGAAATCCTTTGGATTAGATTTGAAAGTAGAAAGAGATTAAGTTTATAACTTACCATCATCTTACCATATATCAACAAGTCTATCTTATATTATTATATAGAATACATAGACCTACATATACAACCTTCAAGCTCAACTTATTATTATCGTTATTAGCTCATCCTTATTATTATTTGATTATTAGGTGATTTATCAGTTACTATCGCCCTATAATCATCATTCATACGTTAGTGACCAATCAGCCAATTAGTATCTCTGTCTGTAACGTCCATTATCATTATTTCTCGTAGGTGATCTTGACCTAGTTTTCTTTAACTTGTTGGCAAATAAGTCTTCTTCTTCATCATCTCCATTTCTGATCTCAGTTTTTCTCCCGTTGTTTCCTTTTAGTTTGTCAGCAAACAAGTCCTCTTCTTCTGGCTCATTCGCTTTTATTTCTATTGATTCACCATCACGTCTACTTCGTCTATGGTGATGTTTATGTCTTCTTGGATGTAGATCTCGTTCAGGTTCACCATGTACTAAATAATATCTTGAATATTGAGAAGCATTTTTAACTTTTCTATCTGATTGAAAAGCTTGTCTTATTTTTAATTCAATGGATGTTTCATCTTCTTCTATACTTGTAACTTCATTTGGATCTTTTTCAGGTAATCCTAATCTATTTGATAAACTTTGACTTTTACGAAATTGTATTATAGGATTATAATCTTTTGCATCAACCTCTTGTATTACTTCATTAATAAAATTTGGATCATTTTCATCTAATGTTGTCGCTATTCTTCTAATTTGTCTTAATGCATTTATTTGATCTTGATTAGTTTTAAAAACAATAACAACATTTGAATCATCAATCCATTCAACTCGAAACGTTATTTGATCATCAAATGGGATCTGATTGTATTTAAGTTCTCCATTTTCTTCATCTTGAGTAACAGTGTAATTTAAATAATAATCAATATATGATTTAATTTCTTCAGTTGATAAATTATCAACTCCATTTAATTTGAATGCTTCTGGTCTTATTTTTTGTACTGTCCCATTGTAGTCAACTTCTATTGATAATTCTTCAATTTTAGCTTCATTGGCTTTTTCATCTTCTAGTGACTTTACTATGAAACCCCCATATGGAGCCACCTCTGGTTGGTTCATTAATATGCTACTTTACTTATGATATATTATTATGAATTGAAATTATTTTTTTTTTTCACGAGTGTATCAAGAGGTTTAGATTAAGACTTAGACTCACTAAGAGTCTTCAGAGAATCAATACAAGCTGTACTATGTCTGCTTTTAAAGTCATGACTTCGTTAATTAATATCATATAAATCACATTGTGAATTGGCTGAGTAGTAAAAAAAATCAAGTTCAATATTTTACTCCTTCATTTCTACTTCTTCAACGACCTCAGTCTTCTTTTCAACATTCCCATCTGTATCAACCGATGTAGACTCAGTAGCGGTCGTTTCAGTTGTTGCTCTTGGACCTTTCGGTATAACTTTACTACCATCGCTATTGATAAATTCTCGTATAAATAGAACATTATTACATCTAATGAATATACTACCAATCAATTCTTCTCTCTTGTTATCATCTTTATCGTAGATTATTTCGTATGTGTCATCCAATTGTAAGTTTAGATAATTATCTGTTGACATCAATTGTCCTTTATATTCTGTTTTATTCCATTTTAACCTTACTACTACTTGTTTACCTATCAATGATTTCATGAAAGGTTTAGGATTTAGTGGCTGAAACTATGTTGGTGTTAGTATAATAATAATTGTAAAAAAATGGAAGGTTTGAGTATGTTCACATACACTCGACATGACATATTATGTTTGATGTATTTGATGCTTAAGATTAGAGTAAGATTAAAACAAGATCAAATTGAGATCTCATTTTTTTTTTCAAAAGTTAAAAGTAAACAACACGTCAAAGACCGTTTCAAAAAATTAAGAATTGAAACACCAAGGTAATATGAGTAAGTCAACTCAGGTGTTCGTTATAGCTGGAGCAACTAGGCTTCTACTACCAGTCCTAGTATCATCATTGGTACCCATCTTATCATCTTCAACAGAATTATCAACTCCCATCACTTCATTCAAAGCTTTACAAGAAGCATTCTATTTTTTAGACCATAACTTAAACCTATATGATGGTGGAGTCAATCATCATCCACCATTATTAGTCATTATATTATCATTTTTCAATTCATTTCCATACCCAAACTTTTGGTTTTCACTAATTTACACGGTTACCGATTTACTAATAGCTTCAAATCTTGTTCAAATTAATAAGTGGTATAATCGATATAGATCAAAACATCATGGATTTGAGCAAAAATATCTCGGGTTTAATGATGATTTAATTGCATGTTTCTACTTATTCAATCCATTGATATTGTTGACTAACTTGAGTCATTCTACAATTGTATTTACATGGTTCTTCATAGTCCAATCAATATCTCAAATAGTAATTAAAAAGAATGTCATTAGATCAATGATTTCATTAGCTATTGCAAGTTATCTTTCATTTCATTCATTATACTTGTTACCTTCGATACTTGCTTTAGCATATGCCACGAGCTCAAGAGATATATTAAAATTTTCAATCATCAATTTGGGAGCTTTTGCAACTTCGCTAGCCATTTTATTATACGCGTCTTTTGTATGTACTGGATCATGGCTATTTATTGACAAATGTTACACAACTGTTGTTTTGTTCAAGAAAATCACACCAAATGTTGGACTATGGTGGTATTTGTTTACGGAAATGTTTGAATTTTTTACACCATTTTATACTGGGATGTTTAACTTATACTCATTTGTCTTTATTATACCAATTACTTTAAGATTATTTGAATATAGAAAAAGTCCGAAATTGGGAGACTCATTTCTTTCCATAATTTTATCAATGCTATGGGTTTCATTTACAAAGTCATATCCAACAATAGGTGACTTGGGATTTGTATTGTCAATCCTTCCAATGTTTAAGGATACAATTTTGACTCATTGTAAGATGTTGTTCATCACAGGAATGACATTAATAATTTCGTTAATACTATCACCAATTTTTTATTACTGTTGGATTGTTTTAGGTAATGGTAATTCAAATTTCTTTTACAGTATAAATCTCATTTGGGGAGGAGTTCATTTACTTCTTTTAATGGAATTAATTTGGGCTCAATTAATTGTTGATTATGGAGTTGAAAATGATTTGAGTGATGAACAACTCAAACAAACAACTTTAGCTCAGTTGTAAGACTTGTAAATAGAATAATCAAACAACATGCATTACCTATAAACCTCTGATCGATCTATACTGGTAACTGATACAGATTACTTCAATTCAAGTAAAAGAGTATCACGTGACACTGTTTCAAATTACTTAACTCTCCAATCAACAAATGAGAATTTATAATTTTTCTCTTTCTCTAAGAAACAGTAAATTTTCACAATTTATAGACAATCTAATTGATAATCATCTGACACTTACCACACGTATATAGTATCATAATGTTGTCTCGTACATCAATTCGTGCATACAGCACCATACCTAATGCCATTAAGATTTCTGCTAAAGATTCAGTAAATGATTTAACTAAATTAGCAGTTGTAATTGACAATGCAGGTGCTAAAAATGGAAAACATGGTACATCACATTTATTATCAAAATTTGCATTTTTAAGTAATGCAAATAAATCAGCTTTACGTTTCACAAGAGAATCTGAATTATTGGGTGGTGATTTTTCAGCAAAACCATCAAGAGATGCATTAATTTTAGAAACTAAATTTTTAAAACAAGATTTACCATATTATATTGAAGAATTAGGAAATGTATTATCCAACACTAGATATACCCGTCATGAATTCGATGAAGTAGTGTTACCAGCTGCTAAATATGAAGCACAATATGCTCATTCCCACTCTCTTTTCACTGGGGTAGATAAATTACATGAAATATCTTTTAGAAAAGGTTTAGGTAATCCATTATATTACAATCCATCAACACCAATTGAGGTTGATGAATTAGCTCAATTTGCTGAAGAGAATTTTACTGGAGAAAATATTACCATATACGCTGAAGGTGCAGATGAAGCTGACTTAAGCAAATTTGTGGAAGAATCAGCTTTCTCATACTTATCAAAAGGAACAAAAAATGATACTGTACCAACAACTTTTCATAAAAATCAAGAAGCCAGAATACCTGCCACTGGTGCATCTACTGCCTTAATTGGTATTCCAATTAAACCAGCTGATTTCGGTAAATATTTGACATTAGCAGCAGCAATCGGTACTCATAAATTACCAACAATTACTGGTCCATTATCAAAAATCCCAGGTGCAACATCACAAGTACATAAACATAAAGAAGCTGGTTTATTTGTTATATCAGTAACAGGTAAAGCAAGTGAGGTAGCTGAAGGTATAAAACAAGCTAAAAAAGTTGCTGAATCAGTAAGCTCAACTGATTTACAAAACTCAGTTAAATTTGCAGAATTATCTGTTGCATTACAATCTTCATTATCAAAACCATTAGATATAAAAGTTTCAGCTTCACAAGCTCCAATAAAAGATTTCAATTATGTTGCAGTAGGTGATTTGAATGTATTACCATTTGCTTCAGATTTGTAAATATTATAAGACATATACAAATTTAATAAACATAAAAAATTCGATCAAATGAGGCAGCTTAATTTGTTAATCATTAATCATACATTTTAATCTATATAAGCTTCTATCCATTTGGATGCTAAGAATACTTTCTTACCTTCCATTGTTTCCAGCGTGAATCCTTTTACTAGATTGTCAAAAGACGATCGCGATAACTTAGTCTTTTCTTGTAAATTTACTGAACAACACGCATCTTTTAGTTCATTAAGATCAATCTGTATATCAGTGTCATTACTATCTTTGGCAAAAACTTTTAATGCATCACATATCACTGATTTCTCTTCAACCAATAAAAGCTCTTTTGCCATAATATTTGAGAATTGAGCAAATGTTATACCTTTTTTTGAATGATCTTTACCATCTATTGTAAGCATCTTAGTTAATTGTGAATCAGTTGGTTGTTTGAAATCAATGGATGAATAGATGTTTTTAAGATCCTCTTTCGTTATTAAGGAGTCTCTTGACTCTCCATCTATTAAAGTAAAAGCATTCCTGATTTGTGTCTTTTGATTTGTAGATAAAGAACTTAAACTTGTCATTGAAAAGTAGTTTGGTTGAGGAATCAATAAATCAAAAATTAGAATCGTTTTGTTTACTTTTTTTTTTACGCGTAACTCAACTTTAGATCAAAACTCAATGATAAATGGAAACATTATATAATCAACCGATAGTAGTTGATAATGGGTCAGGGAATCTTAAAGCAGGCTTTGCTGGTGAAGAAAAGCCAAAAGCTTATGCTTCGGCAATCATAGGGAGACCAAAATACCAAAAATTGATGACAAATTCATTGATTTCTTCATCTGTCGGATCACATTTAACAAAATCTGATCCAGATATTTTCATTGGTGATGCAGCCCAAAATAATAGGGGGCTTCTAAAATTAACATACCCTATTGAGCATGGAATTGTCACAAATTGGTCAGATATGGAGAAATTATGGTATCATATGTTTGAAACAGATTTAAAAATACAACCTGAAGATCATCCACTTCTAATAACTGAAGCACCTTTAAATCCAAGATCTAATAGAGATAAAATGTGTCAAATTATGTTTGAACAATTCAATATTCCATGTTTATATTTATCAATTCAAGCAGTATTGGCATTATATGCATCAGGAAGAACAACTGGGGTAGTGATAGACAGTGGAGATGGAGTTACTCATGTTGTCCCAGTTTATGAAGGATTTTCATTACCGTCTTCAATAAAAAGAATTGATATTGCAGGACGAGATATAACTCAAAATCTATCTTTTAATATACGGCGTGTTTCAGGAGTTGCGTTACAAAGTAGTTCAGAAATGGAAATTGTACGACTAATAAAGGAACAATGTTGTTTTGTTTCAAAAGATGTAGTAAAAGATGAAAAATTGTATGGAGCTCATTATTTAAGAAAAAGTGCAGGTAAAAGTGAAATTTTTGCTAGTTACAAATTACCAGATGGTCATGAATTGAAGTTAGGTGTTGAAAGATTCAGAGCTCCTGAAATATTATTCAATCCTCAAATCATTGGAGATGAAAGTCAAGGAATTCATGAACTTACTTCTTTAGCAATTGCCAAAACTGATTTAGATTTAAGACCAATTTTATATCAAAACATATTATTATCTGGCGGTAATACTCTTTTAAAAAATTTTGGAGATAGATTACTAAAGGAATTGAAAGATTTACAAAATATCCATGAATCAAGTAATCCCTTGTGGAGTAATAACAAAATAGAGAGTTACAACACCAAATTGAAAGTCAAGATCTATGCACCTCCAGAAAGAAAATATTCAACTTGGATAGGTGGCTCAATATTAGCAGGATTATCAACGTTTAAAAAGATGTGGGTAACTGCTGCAGAATATCGTGAAAATCCCGAAATAATACATAAGAAATGTTTGTAAATAGAATTATATGCAATAATACCTGTCACCAAAATCACCTAAACCAGGTACAATAAATTTATCATCATCTAATTTTTCATCAATACCACCAGTTATGATTTTAACATCTGGGAATTTATCATGAAAAGCTTTTATACCTTCAGGAGCAGCCAATAAATTCAAAAAGAAAATTCGATCCATTTTAACTCCTCTTGATAATAAAACTTCAACCGCCATTATAGCTGATCCACCAGTTGCTAACATTGGGTCTAATAAAAATACATATCTTTCACTTATATCCTCAGGTAATTTCTCATAAAATAATTTTGGTAATGCAGTTTCTTCGTCTCTTTGAATTAATATTTTCCCAATTCTTACTGATCTACAACAATCTCTTAATCCCATCTCCATTGATTCTCCTGCTCTTACTATTGAAACTCCACAAATTTTCCCCAAAAACTTATATCCATTGTATTTATATCCACCATGACATTCAATCATACAATGTTCAACAGGTAATTGATTTAATCCTTCTTCTACTAACAAACGTATTATTCTATCAGAATAAAAAACAAAATCACCTCTTTTAGTTGATTGATCTCGAATTATACTATAAAGACCAATTAATTGATTTGTTTGTGGTAGCAATATAACATTTTTGTTTACTTCTTGACTAACGGACATGGTTAATGATCTTAATAATATTTACTGAAAATAGTAAATTATTATTTAAAGATAAGAAATGATGAAGTTTGAAAAAAATAAGAGATTTTTTTTTTAAGGTTGATAAATATTCATCGCGAGTGGGATAAAAGAACGGCTTACACCAAATTTGGATACCCTTTCCAACTTAGATGAAATATTGGTCTTAAGATGCTAATATACCTAACACCAAATTCAATTCAATATAGTACAAAATGTTTATTCTTCTTCTTGTATAAAAGGATTATCAATTATTTCACTGCCATCAACTGGTGATATCGTCAATAAACTCGTACATCTGACCACTACCAACCCCAAATCTCTAGTTTTATCAGTCAATGTATCTTCATCTTCAGGATCTAAATCAAAATTAGTTAGTATCGTGCTTTCTCAATGAATCGTGATTCTATAATTATTAAAAACATACCTCTTAATTGTTCTTTAACATCTTCTAATACTAAATTCATCAATTGATCAAAACCTTTTAATGTTCCAGTTACTTGTCTACCTCCAACAAACCTTACTCTTATTTCTTGATCTTTATATTTATTTAAATCTAATATAGCTTCCCTTTTCGGACCTTCTGTTTTTGGTCTATCATTATTTTGATTTCTTCGTCTATTCTGATTTTTATTATGCTTTCTATTGTCGTTCTGGAATTGTTAGTAAATTATTGATAATTTAATTAGATGAAACCGATACATACTCCTTCTGACATATTGTTGGTATTGTTGTGAGATTGATTATGTATTAAATGAGTAGGTTACTGCTATTTTTTTTCTTCCGAGTGGAATTATTCAAGTCGCATCAAAGTTAATTCTATTTTGAATTTTGCAACAAGACGTTTATTATACGCATAAGAAGTGAGATTAGTAACTCGAGAGAAGAGGGTTGAAGCTTTATGAGACACTGTTCACTTTCTTGAACAATAATGCTTCTAGTAACTATAGGATTATTTCAAATTGTTCTTCTTCCGAATTCTGCAAAATTACAAATAATATTTACATTTTGTATTCTATATGCAATATGTACAAATCGTATCAATGAATCCCTCCTATTTCGTTTCTGGTAAGAATTCATTGCTTATGTTGGTAATTGATGTATTTTGTTTGACATGTCTTGTATGATAATTTATCTTATTAAAAGTTTAATATTCATTTCTCATCCACATTTGTTTTCTTTTCTGTCTATCCGTTATAAATTTAGGTATATTCTTCTGAGTTTCAATTCTTTTTTGTTTTGAAAGTTCAGTTTTAAAAAAATATATTAATTTTGGTAATTCAATATTAAATTTTTTACTTAATTCTTTAAAATTCCATTTTATTGGATCATCATTTCTTAATTTCTTTATAGTTTCTATGGTTTCTGCCGTTATATTATATTCTCTTTCATTTGGAGCTTTAAATTGTCTTATTATTGGCATATCCAATATTATATCATGAGATATTTGATTTTGTTTTGCAAGTTCTCTTCTTGGATCATTTGGTGGTAAGAAAATGTATGGTGTTTGCATTGGTGGACTTATTATTGCTGCTGGGGGATTGTAAATAAGACCTTGTTGAGTTTTTGGATTGAAATTGAAACCTGATCTTTTTGCATTGTATTTATTCTTGGGTATTGGTTCATACGGTATATCTTTTAGACTATTGTGGACTCTTCGTATCGACTGTCTTATCATCTTTGCTGTATATTGTGTTTGTGTTTGCGAAGGGTATTGAAATGTGTGAGCAATGGATTGATGAGTTGATAGAGTTGTGTTAGGTATTAGTTCTGTTCTTGTATTAATCCTTGTCTAAAGATTCGATTTGAAAAGTTTTTCACCCTAACATTAATTTTTTTTTTTTCACTCGTCGTGTGCATACAATCTGAGTTCAAGATTTGATATTTTGCAACCAAATTTAAGTATCACCAGTGTCAAAAATGATTCCATACCTTGAATATAGTTTTGGATCGTTGATCGATTTTGAAACATATGTTAATCAAAGAGTTCTTATCAGAAAAGCCAAATAAAAGATAAATTGACTATCAAGTTCCACTCGCCACTTATGACAATTTTCCAATATGAGTCTAACGTCTTTTGTATAGACACTTCTACGATACACCTTCTATGTATATAATTTGTGGATATACTAGCTTTAACAAAACTTTGCAAATGTTCACTTTCTTGATCAATGTATATCAAAACTTTATAAGAAGTCTCATCTTCTCTCATCAACATCATTGAATACATCCAAAATGCCTTCATGACACACAGATTTCTGCACTTTTCAACAGGAATGAACCAGACAAAACCGAACAATATTATTGATCTAGTAATGGCTCAACTAGCTCCGAAGATACCAAAGTATATTGATTTCATATATGTGGTTGATGCGAATAATCAAGTTCATAAAAGGGGGAATTTTTTAGGTCGAGAAACTATACGAGCACTAATCTAAAGTTAGCAAAATCGTAATAAATTTTGAGTCGTACTCTAAGACTACGGGTTAAACCTAAAAACTTTACAATCATGAAAAGTCCTTTGTAGTGTAATGGCTATCACGGTTCGCTTTCACCGAGCAGATCGGGGTTCGATTCCCCGCAAGGGAGCTTCATAATAATTCAACCATGTTGTTTTTTTGTATCAATGCCTCAAAAATCCATTTGATGTATTGATTATCTTTTTGAATTATAGACATTCAATATATCAAAGTCATCTCTTGAGTTGCATAAAAAAATAGAATAGCTTTAATTCTTTGAATCTGAAGAAGGAAGAGAACTAGTGTAGTCTCACTTATTTTGTTACATAAAATTTTTCGTTTCAGAATTTTGCCGCAAATTTTCCATACTTGCTAGTTGAAAACTTTATCATCCTCTTTTGCAGCATTTGCTTTCAAAATTCAAATATTATAATTTGGTTATCATAAACTACATGTAGTGGTTGTTACGTCTGTTGATGAAATGCTTTTGTTTGCTTCGATTATATTCATTAACCCTAATCCCATGGTCTTTACAAAATCCTCGCCTATAAAAAATAGAATTAACATCAAATTTTACCATTATTGAACAACTTTGAAAACAATAAGAACCCTTTCATAAATGCGCTCATTAAAATAATATACACTAAATCACTAGACTAGATCAGGCTTATGTTCGTCGGCTTTAAGATTTTCTAATAAATATAATGTTCTACAATAATTTATTAGTTCTCACTAAAGTTACATTTCTAGCTGACACGTCTGTCGAAGGAATAAGAATATGAACAAACAATTTCACTTCGAAAACATAAAGCTTCTATTTTTTATAACCTAAAACTTCAAGATACGAACTACTAAAAACTAACCCCGTGAAAACTCCGTTGAAGCCATATGATCTGGAATAAAATAATTTCGAATCGTAGATCCCTTATGCTAAAAGTGTTTAATACTTTAAATGACAAATCATTTTTTTTCGAACACGATAAAATCAATTGGTCTAATCTACTTGATTTATTGAAAATCCTTTTGAATATTACGAAAACGCCGTTAATACTATCTCATATTACATTATAATCAAATGTAATGGAACATAACCTCTACAAAAAAAAAAGGTACAAAATCAAACTGGTAAAAAAATTAAAGTTTCAAAGTTTAAAAAATTTAACCAAGTTAAGACAAATTTTTCAATAGATCCTATTCATTAAATCCACAACTAAATTTTAAAATTTTAAACTTATGAAGTAATGAAGCATAATAAGGTACAATTACATTTCTATTGCCACACATTGATTTATAATTTTATCTGTACCTTTTTATTTTCCCCATGGTTCCTTATATCTAACTTTTTTTAAATAGTGACACGTCCTGAACCTGATTAATTCAAGTTATATTCCTTATTGGGAATGACTATAAAACCCTTTCGATCTCTATTATTCAATTACGTTATTTGCTTTTTCGATTGTTTGAAAAACTTACAATCTTATTGTTTAACCCCTATATAATTAAACCCATAGACAATTGAATAAAGCGGAAATTCAAGTGATCTACTAAACGAACTAGATGTAATTTTAGTTAAAAAAAGGAACACAAAATGTTTCAAAAGAGTAAAATTATTTTTTTAAAAAATGGACCACAAACTTTTAATAAATCAAATTTAAACTTAATGTACCAATTAGGTCAAATTATAAAATGAACATGAAGGAGATAACAGAGTTAAACTTTGATAAGACGTTATGCTGTTATGAATTGATAACGTTGAGGCAACTTTCGGACATGATATAATTGATTTTCGTAATTTACAATCTACGTTTAACCTATTCCAGTATAAATTCCAATTCTTATACGAGGTATATTATCAAGTATGATCTAGCGATGAATTCTAGACCACTAAACCCCAGTATTCTATGGAACCTAGAATATGGAACCGAAAGAATAAATTTAAACGAATTTTAATTGTTTAAGGTTGTGATTTCGGAAAAAATATCCTTCCAATGGTTTGAAAAATTTAGACGATTTTTTTCAGACTGACGAAACAATAGACTGGTTTGATTATTTAATTAAAGTTAAGCGTTTTTTCAACGAATCCATACATTATCTATAAATTTGTATGCATCCAATTTATTTTGAACCAAAATCCAATTTTTTTTAAGCCTTACGAAAGATTGTTAAACTTTTTAAATATAATTGCGTTTTAACTTTAAATTTGTAATCAATAAATAAAATAATATTCGTATATTAAATCCTACTATTGTAACTAAATTTATTAACTGTAGATCTATTCTATTGTTAACAAATTTATAAATCAATATGCATAACGAGTATCAAATTTGAATTTAAAAATTCTTTTTAAATACGCGTCTCTTCAAAGGAAATGGAAGTTATTCTAAAAACCTTTTTCTATATAAACCATACCTAACCGCCCTTGCAACGTGGGGCTAAAAAATCTTTTATATTTGAGTGGTTATTTTCAACTTTTAGTCTTCATTTATTTTTCGTCTAATTTTTACTAAGTACTTTCTCCTAATACACAGTTGGGCCAAAACTTTAAAAAAAATTTTAAAGAAAAAAATCTGAAACATTCCTTAGGCGGTTCAATATTCTTCCACAACACAAATTAATTGGAATTTTAATTGAAAAGCTACAGACAACTACATTCCTCAGAGAACAATATAAAACTATAGTCAAATCACCTTTGTTTTTTAAGATAGAAAAAAAGAAGAAAGAAGGATATGAGTTCGTCTATTTTATTACCGACTTTATCAAACAACTACAATAGAATTGATATACATTTAAAATCAATACAAGATTTAGAAAAATTAACTGAATTAAATACAAAAGCATTACAACAACAAGAAGCTTTAAAACAACAACAACAACAAGATAATTTTGAAATTCAAACAATGATTATAAATGGTAAAAAATGGAAATTTGATAAATCAGTTAATAAATATGTTGAATTTAAAACATCAAATTTTGATATGATTAAAATTGAATATAATGAATGTATGAGAAATTTAATGACTCAAATAAATTATAAATTAAATATAAAATTAAATAAAGAAGTTGGTATAAATAGATTAAAAATTTTAAGACATTCATATTTTGAATCAATTGAAAAAATTAATGACATGGTAATATTATCAATTGAAAAAAATGGTTTTAAATATACAAATTCAATTGAAAAAACTTCAAAACAAAATATTGAATTTTTAAATGTAAACCCTTTTAATGAAGATCAAATAAATGAAAAATTACATAATTTTGGAAAATTAAATATTAGAACCATATTAAAATCTTCAAAATTTTGGAATAATTGTTATCAAGATTTAAAATTTGAAAGTATGTCAATTGGTGGATCATTTTATGATATTTTTCCAACAATAAATAAATTAATTGATTTTTTTCAAGATTTTATAAATTTTTTTTTAATTAGTATTAATAATTTAAAACCAAATATTGGAAATGTCAAAAGTTTTGGTGGTAATGGTAATACTGATGAAGAAAAATCCAAAAATGAAAATGAATATAATAGATTAAAAAAATTTAATTTTTTATTTTTCACTGATTCAGATTATGATATTTTAAATAAATTAAAAATTCATTTTAATCAATTATTTTTTGATCAATCTCAAATTAATGGTAATGATTCAAATCCTTTTCAAATTTATAATTTTAATTTTGTTTTAAATAAATTAATTGATGTTATTATTTCAAATTTAAAAACTTTTAAATTACCTCATGAAATTGAAGTTGTTTGGAAAGAATTTTTTGAATATAGTTTTAACACTTTATTAAATGACCAAGAAGTAATAAAACCAAGTTTACAACAACAAAAACAAAATAAACAAAATAAACAATCATTAGCTGGATCTAATACTTCTGTTTTACAACAACCAACACCACCATCACAACCATCTTCACTTTTTAAAACTTCAACTAATTCAACCTCATCATCTTCATCAACTTATAATAATTTCACAATTCCAACAACTCCTTCATCAATGTCACCATCATATAAACCGAAACAAAATTTTATTCCATCAACTCCACCATCACCAATGAGATCACCAAGTAATTCCAGTGTTATTGCTCCACCTAATGGTAGAAATCATCTGATAAATTCAATAAATTCAGATAAAACTACATATTCAAAAAGAAATGGATCAATTTTTACAAATGAATCATTTAATTCTTCAAATTTAAATTCAAATTCTTTAACATATTCTCCAACTTCAATTACAACAAATTCAACTTCAACAACAAATTCAAATAATGATTTAAATTCAAATAATTTAACAAATAATATAATTAATGATTATGTTGGTGATTCAAGTTTTGAAGATTCAAATGATTTATCAACTTTATCTACTAGTTCTAATTCTAAAAAGAAAAAAATTAATTTTTTTAAAAGGTTTGGTAAATCTAAAAATTGATTTGTGTTGTAACTACTTTTTTTTTCAATTCTTTATTTTGTTTCAATGGTTGCAAAAATTTGTTATAGCGTATATATTTTTTTATTGGTTTTTATTCACTGTGTTTTTTAATAAATGAGATATTTTTTACAAACTGTAAAATGGATGAAATGTAATGAGGACAATAAGGCCGCCAACGAGTCGAAGGAATTCATGTAATGGATCTTAGCGGATCATTCATGTAAATGTTTGATCGTAAGTACTCTTTCAATACAAATCATTTCTACTCTCCCATTTGATTGATGATGTCCTATAACAAACATATTATCAACAAAAGTTAAAACTGCATTGACTTGAATATTGAGGGTATTAATGAATACTTTATTAAAACAATAGGACAATTACAATGCTCATGTCATTCACAAAAACCCATTGAATATTGAATCAAATTGAAGTATGACAAAAACTTTTGTTCAATAATTCTATTTTTAGGTAAAAATGTTACAATTCGAAACATAATCCGTCACCTAGGAACAAAATAATTGAACAATAAAATTATTTTCAATCTGAATCACTTATCAAGGGTTTGTTGAGAATAAATTTAAAAAACCCATCTTAATAAAATCTTCAAATAATCATCTTCCCATTTTGTAAGATATTTGAGTACTGTGTGTAATACTTTTTATATAAGCAGTTGAAAATTCAAAATTTACCCGGAAACTTGAAATGACCATCCTAGAGAAATCTTTAAATACCCATCCTAAATTTCTTTTGTAAAACTTTGAGCACTGCACGTACCTAATACTTTAAAAAATAAAGTAGCACAAAGTTACAAGAACCTAGGATGGATAGTTTTTCTATACTATTGATTTAAATACCTATTCAATTAATTAATTTCATCTTCAACTTGAAAAGCTCTATATTTTCCTCTGGATGATGGAGTATTAAAATTTGCAAAAAGGATTAATATTTATTTGTTCCCGTAATTTGTTGCAAAATTTACAATAGCATCAATCATATTGTCCAACTTAACTTCAAATTCTTTTTGAACAGATTCTGGCCAATTATCATAATTTTGACGACCACTTTCATACACTTTTAAAGCAAGTGATCCAGACATCTTTAATTCTGAATAATATTGTTGACGAAGAAGTTGATTTTCCTCTGTTGTCAATTGTTCAAGTGTTAAGATCTCGTTAGATCTACTGGGTCCAGATTCAACATCATTTGAAAAAGATGGTGGTGGAACACTCGTCTTTTCTCCTTGTTTAATTGAAATTCGTGATATAACAGTAGAAAGCATTAGGCATGCAAGTTCTATCTTTGTTTGAACATGTAAGTTACGTTTATTGAGCAACAATTCATTAAATTTTTGGACATAATTTTGTCTATCTACACCAAAAGAAGAATCATTGGATGTGTTTTCTCTTTCACCTTCTTTTCCTATTTCTCTTTGATTTCTTTCGTCCATCGGTAAATTAGGAGTATCTTGGGTGTTTTGATTTGATTATTTAAAGGGAAAAATTTTGGACAAAATAATTTGTTCAAATCTAAATAGTGTGAGACGGCCAATATGCAGGAATTATAACTATAGGTATCCACACAACTATAGGAATCAAATTGATATAACTAGCGACGCAGCACTCATTTGTAGAATGTACAGTGAACGTGCTAGACTTTAGCTTGAATGAAACTCACTACAGGTATGAAGGAATTTTCGAAAATGACAATTAATAATGATTTTTCATTTTATTTTAGGTACACGAGTTCTATTCTCATTCATTTATTTACCTAAGTATTTTGTAGACCGTTACTTTATTGAAACTACAGACCTTGTAATCAAGTCAAATACCAATGGAGACAAATCTTAACAATGTATCGAGTGGAAAACAATGTAATAATGATTAGGCTAAAGGAACAATCAAAATACCGTTTATATTTAAGACGAGTTTCATGAAATACAATATAATAATTTAACATTTACAAAGGGTAAAATCAAAAATAAGGGGGACTTTGAACTTAGCGGGATTTTAGAAATTTGATAACGTGTTAATGCCATGATAATCGATAATCATTCTTCAAGAATCCGAAATTATATGAGAAAGAGAGTGTGTGTGTCTTCTTTTTTAAAATTTTAATTACTTACTTAAAATTGTAAATCATGATATCTTATCTTTGTTCTTTTTTATAACGTTCATGTAAAATATCTTAAATTTCATATTAATTTCCGTTTGTTAAAGTTAGGGTAAATCCTTCCAAACAGTAGATAGGTAAAAATGGATAACTTCCTAATGGTAGATACATGGAAACTCAATTTTTGGCTTAATCAAAAAATCGCTAATCATTGTAAACCCCCTGTGTGCCCTGTGTGATAGGAAATTAGTTATACTGTAATTTAGTTGCTTTCAACTTTAAAAAAAGAACGCAAATTAGTAACTCTAAATAAATAATATGAATTCGCAAGAAATATATACAAAAGGTCACACAAATTTATACAACCTCCTAGCCTTTCTTACCCAAATGATTTTTTTTTTGACAAAATTTGTTGAATAAAGTAGTAAGTTAGTTGATTGATTGAATATTTATATTGTTTCAAACTAACTTGAAACAATTTTTCAAGAATTTAGCATTAAAATGAATTCAAAATAATTATAACATTGGTTAAATTAAGTTAAAAAGTAAACATAATTCTCATCAAATTTGTTATCAAATTCATCTTTGTTAGTAAATTTATTCTTCAACATCCATACCTCAATACTTTAGATTCGGTAAATTTTGCTATTACGTAACAAAATTGAAAATTCATGACACAAAATTTGTAGCCTAAAATTTTTCCGAATTTCAAAACTTTAAATTTTTTCCACCCAAAGTGCTGAGTAAAGTAATATTCTATATATTACCAAATGGAAAACAAAGGGGGAACTTAAAGTTTAAAAAACTTTAAATTAGATGGTATTGTATATGATTCGACCCTTTCATTTACCATAAGCGAAGGAAGTGGAGAGTTATATAAAATTGAAAGACAAGAGGAGCTGAAAAGTGATTAATTAATTAAGAATAAAGTTGAAAAAATTGCGGAATTTTCTTCGATGTTTGTTTGTTTATCCTTGTAAGTTATATTTAAACTACTTTTCTCTCCTCCTCTGTGTTATTGTTTGCCACTTTTATTGATGATAGTAAGGCTTTTTCTTCGTATTGAGTCTTCTTCTTCTATTATTTTGTGTTCTATTAATATAAGTTTTGTGTAACTATTTACAATATTTTTATTTTCTATTAATATCAGAGTAAATAAGAAAACAATAGAAATAATACATTATACATAATACATAACACACATATCACTGAGTAAAATTTTCAACTCAAAGATCAGCCCAAAGATAAGTAACCACTACTCATATATATATATCAGTGAAAAATCACTCATTTACCCTTGATATTCGTATAATTCATTATTAATTCATTTTTAAATATTATAGTTTGCAACCGTTGAAAAATATTAATAGCCCCTTCTTTTTAATACTTTTACACTAACTAATCAACACTTAAATCAAAAAAGAAAGGGATCATATTACTCGTAAATCATAATTATATATATCTCATAACTATTAGAATATCATTAACAGCTTATTAATCAAAAGGATTTTCACTTCAAAAAATATTGCAAAAAAATTCAACTATTACCTATTATCACTATCTACTTAGCATAACTTTTATCCAAACTTTCACAATACATATACAAACAACATCATGATTCCACAACCATCATCAGATTCAAATTTATTAAAAGAACATCAATTTTATTCATCAGATGATTCACAAACAAATCAAGATTCACAACAAACACAATCAATAGAATCAACCAACATAGAAGAAAATCTTCTAATAAAATTTTTAAATTTAATAAAACAAATTATAAAATTCGACCTTACAAATCCAATATCAATAGATAATTTAATTAGATTATTCATAATAATAAGTATTATATTCTTATTTTTTAATTTTTTAAATGGATTTTTAAAAAGAAGAAGAAGAAATAAATTAATTCAAAATTCAAATAGTTCATCATCATTAAATAATCTTCATGGTTTAAAAGAGAAAAAAAATATTATGAATTTAGTATAACATTAGAGGCTAGAATTTCATTTGAGTCTTTCATTCCATATCGTTGTTGTTTCAAATTTTTAATTTTTGCATATTTAATCTTATTCATTCACTCGTTGCTTTTGCTTTTTGCTTTTTGCTTGATTTTGATTACTTTTTAGATGTTGATATGAGTACCGTATGTAAGGTTCATTATCAATAATCACCCCCCTCGTCATTTCATTTCATTTCAATCCAACTATTCCACAATCTTTTGAATTATTCGGTTATTATTTTTTGATAGATCAATCGGCACTATGTATACATGTATATATACATTCTTTTAATATATCATGAACGTAAAACAGTTACTAAGAATATTCTCCAATTGAGTCTCTTCCTATAAATATTAAATGTACATTAATGTAAGAAATAAATCAAAATATATAAATGCTAGTGTTATATGGTAAAGCTTAAACGCTAGTGTTATATGATAAAACTTAAATGCTAGTGCTATATGGTAAAAGTTGTTTAGAATGATTCCTCTCTAATCTAATTCTTTTTTAAAATTTTCAAAATTTCAATATCCCAAATATTCCAATCATACCAAATTAAATTTGGTATCATAGTTAATAAATGCCATAAAGAATGAGCATCAATAAGTCTAAACCATGGTTCAAAATCATTAATTTCTAAAATGATTCCTAAAATTAATATTAAATTATTGAAAATTGGTAAATTTAGGATAATTTTATGTTTTAAATTATTATTTATTTGTAGAATTTTCAAAATTGAATTTAATTTTATTTGTAATTTATTTTCAAATGGTATTAATTGAATTGAATTTTTTAATAATTTTTCATTAGCTCGGTAAAGTTTAGATACTTTTAGGTTATGAAGTATCCAAAATATCATTGCAAGCACCCCGAAAACCATATTAATTTTCATATTATATGAATAATCCCAATAATTTAATAATTTTAAAATATGAAATAAATAAGTAACTACCAAAAACAACTGCCAAATTCTTAACACTCGTCTTTTATCACTTCGAAATAACTCAAAATATCTAACTACAATAACATTTAAATTTGATAAAATTATTGCAAATGCTCCAAAATAATCTAAAGTTTCTGTAATTGATAAATCTTTTATATGAAAAATTATACTAAATATCCAACCAATCATACTAACAACAAGTAGTACTAGATATTGAAAATAAATTGTCTTAATTTCATCATCATGATTTATAACAAATTGTTTATAAATAATTTTAAAATTCCAATAATTTACTATAAAATTTCCAAAACTAAATAATGTTGAAAAAAATTCTTGAATTCCAAAAATTGCAACAAATGGCCATTTTCCATAAAATTGAACCATTTCATATCCTTTGGCTGTTCTTTGATTAGTCACCAATTGTTGACAATAATAATTACAATTTGATGAACATGACCATAGTATAATTTTATATTTGTAAGGAATTGTTGAACAATCACAAGAATCTAAACATTCTGTAAATTCTGATAATGTATCTCCTCTTGATGCTTGAATTGGTGTTATAACTAGTAGTAGTAATATCACAATTTTTGTTATTGATGCATTTAAAATTTTTGTCATATCATATCAAATTCATTTGTAAAATACTTTGGATTTAGAAGATTGGATGTAAGTGTCGTGGTTTCAAAGACACAAATGATCTGACCAGTGATTGAGCCGTAACAGTTTGACAATTCAAATACCTGATCAACGATGATGTTTATGGTACCTTAAATTTAAATTTATCTTGGTATTTTTAGTTTCAAAAAATTGTGTTACTTTTTTTTTTTTGTTTACTAAAATTTAAAATTAACGAAGATACGAGATCTCGAATAATTTGGTTAAAGGTCACATCTTACCAATTTCACCAGTTAAAAATGGAATCAACGAACCAGTCGTGGTACTGAAGTAAATGATGAAACTGTAAGCTAGAGGTGACAACTAACTTGAGGAAGATGCAATAGATCTCGTAGTAAGAAATTCTTAGTTTATTGTATGTGAAATTTCTAATTCTTTTTTTTTCTTTTATTTCTCGTAAATATCTGAACGGCTTTATACTAAAACAAAATAGAATATGTGTTGATGATAGTATTAATGGAGTCCAATTTATGAACCATACAGGTTAGATCATCGTTCAAAAACAATGGCCATCTACATTGCACTATTCTCAGTTTTTAAATCTATCAAAAATACTTAAAAATTGTCTAATCTATCTACTTCTATCTAATTTCTATTTTAACTATCTATATCAATCCTTTGTCTATTTAATTTTTTCTTTAAATATTCTTTACCTTGTACATGAACATATACCAAAGTTATTAAACTTATTATTATAAAAACACCAATAAGAAACAAATTTATTGGTAATGGATTCATTTTAAAATAAGTATGAGTTAAAAAATCTAAATAAATTTGTCCATAATTTATTATCCCACTAATACACATAATTAATCCATAAACAGTACCAAAAGTTTCAAAACCAAATATTTTTGCACATAAATCTGATATAACAGTATAAAAAAATGGTCTATAACCAACAAATAAACAAACTCCTAATATAGCTAAATAATAATTTGAAATTAATCCTAATATTCCAATTAGCAAAGAAATTCCAACTAATATATTTAATACAAATATACTTGAAAAATTATCTAATAATAATCCAATAAATGGTATACTTAAAACACCACCTAATGGTAAAGCAATATCAAATATAGAATTTAAAGATTTTGTTAATTTATAAGAATTAAAAATATATTGATATTGTGATCCAATTGTTGCAACAAAATAATTAATTCTTAACATTTGAATAGTTGAAAATAAACAAATTAATAGGAACCAATATGTTTTTATTTGATATTGTGATGAATAACCATGTAATATACCAAATATTCCTGAAGTATGTAATTCATATTTACTATCGTCTTCTTCTCTTTCATTTATATATGGTTGTTTTAATGCATCACCAACTGAATCTCTTCTTCTTAAATCTAAATTATCTGGAGTTGGGTTATGATTACTTATCAATGGAGTTGATTCATTATGATTTTCATTATTTTCAATAACTAAAGGTGTTGCTTCAACTGGATTTCTTAAATCATTTTCATCAATTTCCAATAAATCATTTGAAGAAGTTTGATAAGATTCCCAAGGCATTAAAATAATTTGAATAATTGTAATAAACACTGGAACAATTAAATAAATTTTAAAAAAATTTGATAAATTAAAAGATTCATTAAATTTAAAATAAAATTTTTGATAAATTAAAAATAAAGCACTAGAAGAATCAAATGCACCAGTTAATAAAGCTAAAATAGTACCACTATATTTAGGAAATGCATTTGATAATGAAAAACTTGATATAAATAAAAATGGTCCACCCAAAGCTAAACAACTATATCCAATAATATAAGGATCAAACCATACTAAATTATTTAATGATGTTGAATAAATAAAAATAAATGATCCAAAATATAAAAATAAAGCACCAATAAATCCACAAATTTTTGGTCCATAATTATCTAATATATAACCAATTAAAAGGGCACTTACATTTGTTATTACTGCTGCTATAGTAAATATTTTATTTAATTTTAAATCTTGTAATGTACATTTTGCAATAATTTCATCATCATCATTTTCGAGTGTAGTGATTATTGTTGAAGTTGTTGTTGTATGAAAATCACATAAATGTTCATATACTTTTTCTTTTATTAAAACTACTTTTAATGCACTAAATCCAAATATAACTCCAGCTGAAAATAAACACCATATAATTGCACATATAACTTGAGTTAATCTTTTTGATGTTGAAACATCTGTTGATATCATGATGATGAAGATGGAGTTTTGCTTTATATATGTAAGTAGTTTTCGCTGCTTGTTTTCTTCACAATTTAATTAATTAGTTCGATTTTTTGCGTAATCCCTAGTCAGTTAAGTCAATTCTTGACGTGCTGTTTTCAATTAGTTTGTCCTTGAGTTGGGTAGTTAGTTGTCTGTCTTGCAAAGGAATGTTGGTAATTCTTGTTATTATCTATTTCAACTGATAAAGATATTACAGGGTGCATGGTTTTAAAGATTTCCAAATGTACTTTATATACAGGATGGAATTTTAATTCAAATTCATTTGTTCTCTCTATTTTTCAATTCATAAATTAATCAATCAATTTAAGCCTAAGTTTTCAAACAATTCTGATAGATCATCAATTTGGTATAGAAAGGTATTCATACTTAAGATGATCAAACAAATGAAATGCCATAAGTTTGAAGCATTTTCACGCTAAAATACTTCATGATTCTCCTGGAGTCATGAAATAATCAGAGGTAAGTAATTCATACTAACCATATGAATATTATAGTTGATCTACCAAATAATTGAATTGAGAAAAAATTCTTTGAAAGGATGTGTCGGGGATTTGGTTTCATCTCCATTGCAAATAATCTTTAGTTGATGTTCCGAACAGTAATGACAAGTTTCTGGTGTAGTTGTCGTCAGTCAAGATTATTTATGTTTGCAATATGGTAACAAAGTTCAGATGCATGATGTAAATATGGATTACATCACATAAGAATTCCACATCGACAACATTTATATCTTTTTGAGATATGCTGGTAGCAAACTTCCAACCAAAGACATTCTTAATGGAGCAATTTTTGAGGAAGATGAAGTACTCGATTCATTTTTCTTATGATTATCTTCATTCATATACTTGGTTTATTGAATATTCTGAAATCACAGCAAGCTTCCATCAAAAATCATGAATAACACCATTAAATCAAAATAAAATGAGAAAATAGGAGGCTGTGGAGTTATGCAACCCAAGGTAGTGAATTCAACAAATTTTTTATACTAAAGATAACTCAGGTTTTGTATTTGGTGTTAGAAATATTTTCACTGGTTACGCTTGAGTTGTTAATGATACCTATGAGCATCCACTAGACAAGTGTTATAAGTGCTTTTCTAAAAATGACCGATGTAAATTCGGCGAATAGTTAAATTCACCTGATTTACCAAGTCTTTTTTGAAAAAGCACTTCTAACACTTGTATGTGATGTTCATTTTATCATTGGCTTCAATCCCATTAACTTTTGTATAGATCAATAAAATGATTATACACATGCAAAAACTTTTCGATATCATTCTCTTTAGCACTTAAATCTGGTCGACCCATTCCGTCAGGAAGAAATCTTATCAGGTCTTGTAAAACGAAACACCATCAAAATCAGCGAGAATTGAGCTCCGAATGAACTATCACATAGCACAAATCCCCTTTACTCATTTCCAAGAGTCATAGCGAAGCTTACTCATTTCCAAGGATTTTAGCAAAATATCGGTTTACAAAATTTAAATCAAATAGCTACAATCAAAAATAATTAAAATTTCTAATTAATATTACAAAATTATACTTTATACAAAATTAAGCACTTTTTTTATCATCTTCACTTGGATATATGGTTTGATCTTCAACAATATCAGGTAATTCTTCAGGTTTATCTAAAGCTGTAAATGGTTCACCTGTTATTTTAGAATAAATAAATAATGTCAATATTCTAACTCCAGCAGCAAATAAAGTTATTATAACACCACCAACTGGAGCTATTACAAATGCTCCAAATGCACCCCAATCTTCAGAATCATATATACCATTCCAAATTAATAATAATTTACCACCATCTCTTGCATTACCATAATAAACTGTTCCAAATATAAATACACCAATTAATGCACCTAATCCACCACACATAACATCAAAACCTCTTAAATACCAAAAAAATCTTGTACTTAATCCTAAAAATACTGCAGGTATAACTGCTGCACTAACTAAATCTGCAATTAAATAAATTTGTAAAATATTATCAGCTACTTTTACAGCTAATACAACAATTGGTACCATTACTAATATAACTAAAACCCTTGTATAATAAGTATGTAATTTATTTCTAAATACATCATTTGAAATAGTTGAAACCATTGCAGATTGTAATGAATCAAAAGTACAAGTTGATAATATAATACAGAAAATTATAACAAATGCAACTAACCATCTTGGCATTTTAGCTAATAATATAAAAAATGCATTATAACCATTTTCATCACCAACTGTTAAATCTCCTGACCAAACAGCTAAAAATCCAGTAGTTCCAATTAATGTACATATTACAAAAGTAACAAATGAAGCAATTGAACAACCAATCCATAAATCTTTATTTGTTTTACTTGCAAAAGTTCTTAACCAAAAACCAGCCATAAAACAATCATTAGTAACAATAGCAACAAATAATATATAAACTAATTGCCAACCTAATTTATTTGCTTTTAATAAACCTGATGGTCCAACTTTTGAAGGATCTATTTCAATATATGATCCCATACCACAAGCACATATAATTAATAAAATTAATACACAAACTCCTTGAAAATTATCAGTTATAAAACTAATTCTAAACCCACCAAAAAATGTATAAATTGTAGTAACAACACATTCAACAATAACTGCTCCTAATGCATTTAAACCAGTTAATGATTCAATTGCACCTCTTATAGCACTTAATTCACCAACCATAAATAAAAACATAGTTAAACATGTAAAAAAACTTAAATATAAACATGTAACAATACCAAATCTTTGTCTTACCCATTCAGTTAATATAAATCCATTTGGACATTTTTTTCTTATAATTGGTCCAAATATTGCAAATCCTAATATTGGTATAGCTCCACATAATGTATAAACTAATAATCCATGTAATCCTGAAAGATTAGCTATTTGTGCATAAGTCGATATTATACCTACTCCCATAGCTATAAATGGTGTTTGTTAGTATTCATGATGAAATAGTGTTTGTGATTCAATTTCAAAAGAGAAATAGATCAACTTGATTGTTTTACACCTTTTATTCAATCTTCTCGTAGGCAAAAGGTCCTCTTCTAAGTAATCTTCTCCTGATATTGAAGTGATTTGAACCCAGGATATTTTTCTTCTAAATTTTTTTCCCTCCTTCTGAATTATTTAAACATACCTGAAGCAATAAAATTTAAAGCTAATGGTAAACCTCTTTGAGTACCATTTGAAGCTAAGAAATCATCTTTTGAAGCATATTTCCAAGCTAAAAATAAACCAGTAGCTAACATGAAAGCATAACTTAAATATATTATAGCATTATTACCTTGTGAAGATAATTGTGCCATTTTATTTTTGTTTTTTCTTGAATGTTTTTCAAAAGTAACTGATAAGAAACTTTTATTTAGATTGTGTAATGGTAGTAGGGATGATGATGATGATTTGATTAAATAGCTTTTGTATTTGATTTGCAGGATGTGCTTTTCTTCCTCTTTTCACTTTTAAATTCCAATGATCTTATTTCAATGATTTCCGAAGATGAAAAATAACATTTATGTATATGTTTATGATGGTTATATTATATTTAATATTAATACTACATTGTATGTAATTAATTAAGATTAAGGCAGTTTAACAATAAAGATTTTTTTTTTTTTTCTTTTTTTTCATAAATTTTAATTAATTTTTATGCATTTTGAAGGTTTATGCGTTTATAGGAAAAAGTTCAAAGAATTGTTTTAATTAACAACAAACATTATGATGCCGTGTATAACCTTCTTTATTCGAAGACATTTGATTCAACTTCATCATCAATTTACATAAGACATAAAATTGGAAATTGAAGGACTTTTAAGCACCGAAATGAATGGAACTGAGAAACATAGGAAATTAGTTTAGGAAATCAACATGTGGAATGAATTAAAATATACACTTAAGCAGTCAATATGTTTTGTAAAATAGGAGAGTGGTCCAATCAAAATTATGTCCAAACATGAATATCCAAAATCCATATAAGCAGAGTTTTGAACCAAGCAAATAGGTTATGAAGATTAGAGGGACACTTTTACCGGCTTTGACATACCTTGAATTTGCATGTCTGCAAGATGGTTAATAGCTGTTGAAAAGCTATGTGTCCTAAACCAGCTTTAGTGCTTAGATTTGACCATTGAAGTTACTTTAAGAGGCTTAAGAACAAATCATGTTGTATCATCTTGAAAGTTTACTTGTTGTTGAGTACTTTTGCTTTGCCCATTAACTCCTGTTGCAAATATCGTATGAAGAAGATCAGAATATTCATCATCCAGAGTGAATACATATTACTTTAAGCTTAACGTTAAATGGTCTTGCTGTATCACTATGAAATTATTTGATCCATCTGGTGGCAGGGGTAGAACGGTTGTGTGATATTTTACTGGGTCATCCTGATAGCACGAAATTCACAAATTATGAAGGTGTTCAACAGGAATTAATTGGCAAAATAAATGTGCTCAATAGTTGTTTATATTTATTTAGTTCAAGACTGTCTCTAACAGCATTAGTGAACTACTAGATTTAGATAAGAAAGTTGAATTATCAACAGCCCATTCATAAATGTAAGGCAGTATGCTTACAAAGTTCGATAAAGTAAGGAGATAAGACCTAGTCTATTCTATTCTAACACAGTTTTAAAATCATCATAATCTTCAGTTTTAATTCTTTTACCACCTTTAACACCAAATTCAGGTATACTACCATCACTTGGTGGAAAAACATTAATTAAAGGTAATTTATCACCTAACCATAAAGCATAATCAAAATGATCTTTTAAATCATTACCAGTTTGAGGATGAATTAAAACTGATAAATTTCCATGATTTAATTGAAACCAACTTAAAACTTTCACAAAAATTTCTGGTCTTTGAACATCAGCTTCCCAAAATTGAGTTGGATGAGGCCCAATTATTGTATCATTTGGTAATTTTTTAATTAATATTGAACCATTTTTTGAATCTTCTGGAAAATCAGCTATTAATTTTTCACGTAATTTATCCGACTCTTGTAATGATTCAGGAATACGATGAAAATAATAAATATGAAAATCATAGTATTTTACTGGATCATAATATTTTAAATTATATTTTGATGTTGTTGATATTGATGGATCTTCTTTTGGTAAATGTGTAACGTAATCCATTTTTTTTGGTGGTGTCTAGTCAATTGATGTCAATAGTAACTTTGTGACCAAGAATTGATAACACTTTTGGTTCAATCTTGTTTGAATTTGATCCTTTGATGAAATAATTGAAATGGTTTTGAATTGTATTAATAAGATCAATTAGAGCCACAACCAACTTTTTTTTTTTTAATTCCGCTTATTATTATAAAGTTTATCTCGGAATTAAAGTTAAAACTTTAATTTTAATTTAGATAAAGAATACATCAGTAATTGGTCTGATATTTTCATCATACGACATGAGCGAGCTACTACTAAAGTAAAGAAAAAAAAAAAAAAAGTAAAATATCGAATCAAATGTTGATCAGATTAATTTTAATGCGAAGGTAAAAAGTTACAAACTATTATTCCTTCTTCAATATCAAGAGAACGTCACACACATCCTTGAACCATAGTTTGTCAAGATTTCATAATGTAATTTCCATTTTGGAAGTTCGATCGGGGAATACCTAATAGATAAACTATTTTGAATTGGAACAAAATATTAACTAATCATTTTTTTGATAATTTCTCCTAAGCTTCTTTGAATTCTAGTGAACTTGAAGTTAAAGATGTTTGCTGTAAAGTATTTAAGTTCTCATTTGTTCGAAAGATCTTAAAAAATTATGGTGGTTCCAAAGGAATAGGATTCTGATACATTGAGTAAGAGATTTATATTTAGGGCTCATGATTTTTCGTTGAGGGTTGAATGATTTGAGAGAACTGAACAGGCATGTTAAGCTAGAGGGTGGTCACTTACATTAATCTTAACCCACACTTGAGGTAATTTAAATGAAAGTGAACACCTTCCAGCTAAACATGCCTGATCAATTCTCTTAGATCAATTAGCATACTAAACCGACCATCCTATCTAATTGGTGCAGCTGTTAACACCGATTAACCCCAATGTTTGCCATTTATTTCGAGCCATAAAAATAACATTTTTTACTATTATGCATAATACTTCACTCATTTTTGGGACAGGAAACATTACTGAAACTGAAGTTGAACCATATTTCTTGAACAAGTGTTAGATACATTCTAACATTCCAACTTGTAATTTTCTTTGACTTTGAACTTAATTATCTTATTGCATTCTCAAAAGCTCATTATAATTAATGGAAGATGACATACAACCTCAATAAAATCTGCCTTTAATCTTATAAAAAAGCAAGTTCCAACCCAATTGACATCATATATGTTGAACGTGAACACTTTAAAAACTGTAAGATTGTTACCCTCTATTGAGTCAGGACATATGATGAATTGAAAAAGGACTTATCGACCTTCAATTTTCTCTCGATTTCTCCTCACATGAGATTCAGAATTCAGTCAATAAAAAGTTTTAATGTTAAATAAGCGAAGGCAAATTCATATGTATAAGTATGAAGCAAGTCGTGATTAATCGATCGATGTTATTTGATTGCGTTGACACAAATTTACGCGAGATTTAAAAAATCGTACAATAAAAAATATTTTGTTTTCTATTTTTAAAGAAGTCAATTGCGTTTAGTTTTGAAACAAGCGCATCAAAATGTCATTAAATTCAGATTGTGAAAGTTGCTTTAATTAAACTTTAATTTGTTGTAGAAAGTTATCGTGAAATCAATTACAAATTGTACACTATCGGGACTAAAAATTTGTTAGTCTTTTATTCAATACTGTGACAATATTTGTTAATTAGTTTCACGACAATAAGTCTAAAACAAAACAAACCCATAAAATAAACCATTTATCAGCCATTTGGTCTTATTATTAAGTTATACTTTCGTATTGTTAAGGCTTAACACCTGCCACACTATGCAACAATGTTACAGATTTTGATGAACGATCTTTCCTCCAATTGTGAATATCAAATTACCTCAATAAAAAAAGTCAAAAAACCCTATTGATCAAAAGGCTTAAAATTTTATCTTTGTGTCTCTTTGATCTAATTTATATTATGGGTTTTTGTGTACTGAATTATTTCTAGTATAAATTTATCATATAAATTTGCGCTAAACCACTAAATTCTCATTCAATATAGACACTGCCCAACCTGATTAACTTGTTAAATTATTTAGTCATGCTATAAGTTTAGTATTGAAATGAACAAACCATCTAATTGGTTTAGTTGTTATTTGTTTAAAATTAAAAATGACTCTGAAATGTATGTTGAGTACGAAACTTTTGAGTTTAAATAAACGAAGAAATCTTTTTTTTTAAGACAAGATTTTTATAGAATACGAGATCTTTAGATCTAAAGATCCCAAAAGTAAAAAATATTAATAAGCTTAATTTGTTACTATTATTAACAACTAAACAAAGCAAATAAGAAATTTAGAGAGAAATTATATATAATAATCTAGTCCCTTTAATCGATAATTCCAAAATTTACTCAACCACTATTGATGATCGACTACCATTATATTTCATGTGGTTAGTAAGATCAAAGTACCACATGCTAAAAAGCAAATCTACCTCAATCTCCAACCCCACACGACTTTCTTGTAGGTTTTAAACCAATCAAAGGATGTTGGTCTGCTAAATTAAAATATTGCCGGCCAACTATTTAACACTAATATTCACTAGACTAACCATAAAACTAAATTTGTTTAGATCATTACCATTCTTGGATGAGTTTTTTTGATTTAACACTTTATACTTTATATATTATTGTTTTAAAAAAACACGAAATTTTTTTTCCTATTGTCTATTCACTTTTATGACTAAAGTTACACGCATTAAGAAAATTTCGTCTCTCTTCTCGCAAATTTTACGGTGAAAGAGTAAGATACATATTGTATGTATCAAGTAACTATTGCAGATTTAAAAATAAAATAAGAGCTTTATAAAAATGAGTTCAATAAAGATTTGAAAGATGAGCTAACATTCCATATGAGTCTTAATCATAAATTATAATAGTTATAGCACTGGTTCGTTATAATACTGGACTCCACTTTACTGGTTGTTGTATGTTTACTAAAACTATTATTATTATTATTTTGATGATTTAGATTAGTATTTGTTTGACTAACCGAGTGACAAATTTAACCTTTTTAACTTTTAACAATAGGACAATTAATTTTCGATCTAATTTTGTGTAATAGAACGATTTTTCAAAATATCAACAAATTAATAAAATAAAATTTTTTTAGTCCTTTTGCAATTTCTTTCAATAAAAGGCAATTTATTTATTTGTTTATTCTGTCAAATATTTTTTTAATTTAAATTATATAAAATGAACATAGATTTCTCTTTGATTCGTAAATTTTCTTATTTTAAATCTTCTTGTTTATTAAAATTAATAATCTTAATTTGGATATATCATTGATCAAAATCATTTGAATCAACTCACTCACCCATAGTCTCTCGTTAACTACCTAAACAAACTTAACCATAGTCATTCGTTTAATCCCTTCTATCATTCAAATCAATATCTTCGAATTAAATTAAATATAAATAAATAATAATGTTATCAACTTCAATTTTATCATTATTAGCTACTTCAACATTAGCTTTTGCAGCTTCCAATAATGTTGCCATTTATTGGGGTCAAAATGGTGCAGGTGGTCAAGATAGATTATCTCATTATTGTGATAATTCAGATGCTGAAATTGTTTTATTATCATTTTTAAATGATTTCCCTGATCCAACGAATGTAAATTTTGCAAATCAATGTGGTGATACTTATCCTTCTGGTTTATTACATTGTCAAAGAATTGGTGAAGATATTAAAACTTGTCAATCTCAAGGTAAAAAAGTTTTATTATCATTAGGTGGTGCAGCAGGAAAATATGGTTTTTCAAATACTAATGAAGCTACTGAATTTGCAAATACTTTATGGAATAAATTTGGTAATGGATCAGAAGATCCAGAAAGACCATTTGATGATGCTATTGTTGATGGATTTGATTTTGATATTGAATTAGGTGAATCAACTGGTTATTCTGAATTAGCTACATCATTAAGATCTAAATTTGATGGTTCAAAACAATATTATTTATCTGCTTCTCCTCAATGTGTTTATCCAGATGCTAAAGTTGGTGAATTATTATCAAAAGTTCCATTAGATTTTGCTTTTATTCAATTTTATAACAATTATTGTTCATTAGATGGTTCATTTAATTATGATACTTGGTCAAAATTTGCTGATTCAGCTCCAAATTCAAATATTCAATTATTTGTTGGTATTCCTGCAACTGATAATATTAATGGTTATGTTAATTCAGATGATTTAGCTAAAAAAATTGATGAAATTAAATGTGATAAACATTTTGCTGGTGTTTCATTATGGGATGCTTCTGGTGCTTTTTCAAATATTAATTCAAATGGTGAAAATTATTTACAACAAGTTAAAAGTGTATTAAATGATGCTACTTGTCCAGCTCCATCATCAACTTCTTCAACTACTTCATCAACCTCAACCACTTCAACTACCTCATCATCATCATCATCATCTACATCAGCTGTTACTACAACTAGCTCAGATGTAACAACCACTTCTACTACTTCATCAGCTCCAACTACTTCATCATCAGTTCTCGTTCTTACTTCATCATCAAGCGGTTACCAAAACACTACTTCCTCATCAATTGAAGGTGGTGTCAGCGGTTCAGTTTCAATTACCTCATCATCATCAGCTTCCAATGGTGCTTCTTCCGAATCAGGTTCATCATCAGAAGGTTCAAACGGTTCAAACGGTTCAAATGGATCATCAGAAGGATCAAATAAATCAAATGGAGGTGCTTTATCAACAGTCACCGATATCAAACACACTGTCGTTACAATAACATCTTGTAGTGAAAATAAATGTTCAAAAGTACCAGTTGAAACAGGAATCGTTATCATAACAGAAAATGAAACCGTTTTTACAACTTATTGTCCATTGACTGCTTCATCAGTTGTTGTTCCAGTTCATCCAAAATCAAGTGAATCAGTTGCTGTTGTTATCCCATCTGAAACTAAACCAGTTGTCAGTATTCCAGGTGAAACTGAATCTGCTTCTAAAACTAAACCAGTTATTGTTGCTTCTGAAACTAAACCAGTTGTTGTTGCTTCTGAAACAAAATCTACCGTTGCTGCTGAATCATCAGCCCCATCTGTTGTTGTTATTGGTGAAGGTTCAACTGGAAAACCATCAGTTACTATTGCAACTGAAATTTCAAAATCAACTAATGCTGGAGAAACTGAAACTTATTATGTTGAAGTTACTTCAACTATTTCATCACCAATAATTGTTCAAGGTTCAAGTTCAATTGCTAGCAATTATACTAATAATGGTACTATTCCAGTATATGAAGGTAGTGCTTCTCAATTAAATAGTGCTATTTTCACTATTCCATTATTATTAGTTGTTGGTGCTGTTGCATTGATCTAAGATAATTTAAACATTTTATTTCTCATTTGGATGTTTGTTGTATATTAGCTACGTGATAATTTAATAAAAGTTCTTTGATCTTACTTGATTTTTGTTTGTAATGAATACTCTGATAATGATTATTCTATTTTGGTTGTATATTGATTTAAGATCGTAGACACAAAAATAACATCACTAAAAAAATATTCTTTAACCTTATTCAAACTGAAGAATGATATGACATCAAGAGTAACGAAAGATACATCAAAGACAAACAAAGATGATTCACTAAATGATAAAAGAAAAGGACAAATATTAGAAAAAATAGATGATGATGTACTTAACGTGAATAAACTACGAAATTCATTAAAATCCAAAACAACTAACGAAAAATCAATAGAAGAAGAAATACAAATACAAGATGAATCAGATGACAAAATAATAGATGAAGATTGGCAAACCACTACAGATTATTATAAAAATATAGATAAAAAAGCTTTTCGACAATATGAACTTGCTTGTGATAGAGTTAAAGAATTTTATGAAGAACAACATGAAAAACAAACAGTTGCTTATAATATTCAAGCTCGTATAAATTTTAAAACTAAAACAAGAGATAAAATGTCAATATGGGAAGGATTAGAAAAATTAAATAAATTATTAGATGATAGTGATCCAGATACTGAATTATCACAAATTGATCATGCTTTACAAACCGCTGAAGCTATTAGAAAAGATGGTAAACCTCGTTGGTTTCAATTAGTTGGATTAATTCATGATTTAGGTAAATTATTATATTTTTTTGATTCAAAAGGTCAATGGGATGTTGTGGGAGATACTTTCCCAGTTGGTTGTAAATTTTCAAAAAGAATAATTTTCCCACAAAGTTTTACCAAAAATCCAGATTTTTTAAATCCTCTTTATAATACAAAATATGGTATATATTCAAAACATTGTGGATTAGATAAAGTAATGTTAAGTTGGGGTCATGATGAATATATGTATCATATTGTTAAAAAACATTCAAATTTACCAAAAGAAGCATTAGCAATGATTCGTTATCATAGTTTTTATCCATGGCATCAAGAATTTGCTTATAGTTATTTAATGAATGATGAAGATAAAGAAATGTTAAAAGCTGTAAAAGCTTTTAATAAATATGATTTATATTCTAAAATTGATAAATTAGAAAATATTGAAAAATTAAAACCTTATTATTTGGAATTAATTGATGAATTTTTTCCAGAAAAAATTATAGATTTTTAAATTATATACTTGATGAATTAATGAACGTTTTTCAAAAATTTAATGTCTCTTTTATTTAAAAGTCTATGTAAATAATCATATAAATACGAAATGCAAACGAAATGAAAAAATGCAAATGAAAATGTAGAAAGAAATTGATAACTTAATTAAATAAATTTATAACACCGAAATATTGTTCAATACCATATGGACCTGGATCTTTCCAAAAATCATTATAAGTAGTTAAAATAGTACAATCACCACCAGTTTCTTTTAATATACTTTCAATTGCAATTTTTTGATTTAATAAAGTTGGAACATTTAAACCTAAAGTTGAACCTTGAGAAGGATAACCAGTTTCTGTTATCCATACTGATTTACCATTACATAATGAAGCAACTTGTGATTGTTGTGATGTAACATAATTTCCTGAATTTTCTGGACTTATATTTTCATTAAAGTATGAATGAGGATTAATTGCAACTATATCCATATTAGTTTGAGTACATAATTGAGGATATTTAATAAATGTAGCAGGAGGTTCAGCTGTTGTAACATAACCTTGATAACCAGCTGATTGTAATTTAGATTTAACTGAATTAAATTTTTTTAACATATCATTTATACTTATAAAATTTGAATTTATTGCTTCATTACCAAATGTAATTAAATTGAATATGTCCCAACCATTTTGTTGTCCATATGATATGATTTGATTAATTTGATCATCAGCTGAATCTATACCTGCTTCGGAGATCCAAACACCTTGATTAACCGTTAATCCTAATTGTTTTGCTTTTGTTAATACAGTAGTTAATGAACCACAATCTGTTCCATATGATCTAATGTTTTTTATACCTTTACTTGCAATGAATTCCAAATCTTCATTAATTTGATCTGATGATTTACATCCATGATCATTAGCATATGGGGAATAAACTATTGAATTTGGTGGACTTAAATTGGCATTTAATCCTGCTCCTTTAGCATCAGATGGTGTTTGTTGTGAACCTTGAGTTGTAGTTGAGCTTGATGTAGTGGTTGTGGAAGTAGTTGAAGTAGTTGGAGCAACATATGATGTCTCTGGTTGATTTTGAGTAGTTTCTGATTTAGGTGGAGGAGGAGGAGCTTGAGATGAAGTTGTTGGTTGTGGTTGTGGTGCAGCTTGAGTAGTTTCTGGTTGAGGAGGAGGAGGAGGAGGAGCTGCAGTAGTTGAAGGTTGAGGTGGTGTAGTTTCAGTTGTTGGTGGAGGAGCAATAGAAGTAGTAGTTGGTTGAACTAATGCAGGAGCTTGTGTAGTTGGTTCGGGTGCTGGCTCTTGAGTAGTAGTAGGTGTGGTAGGAGCTGGAGCAGCGGCACCTTTATTAACATTTGAAGTGAAAGTAACAGGATAAGTATTCCATTGACCATCCCAAACAGTACTTGTTGAAGAACTTCCATCAGGATTTACGAATATTCCAACTGGTGCTATCCAAACTGTTGTTGTGCCTGTTGTTTTTAAAATAGTTTGTGTTACTGCTTCAGCAGTATGATACCTCGTTATTATTGCTGGTAATGGTACTGCAGCTATGAGGTTTATCAAAAAGAATGTATATATTATTGAAATCATTTTTTATATGTTTTATTATTTTGTAAAGAATGTGATATTTGAGATAATGAATGTAGTAGTTTTAATTTATTAACGAATGTAGTAGTTTGAAGTTATTAACGAATGTCTAAGTTTGTTGTAGTAACGAATGTGGACTCACCTCAAATTAACGAAAGTCTTGGGTGAATAATAATGAATTATAAATGAATGTAAATAGTTTGATTGATAAATTGAAAAGAAAGAAGGGTTATGATTGAATCCAAAAAATTTAAGTGGATCAATTTAGTCTTTTATAGTTTATTCCAACTCAAATCTAAACTGCTGGTTGAATCACATGTACCTCTTTGTTTGTCAAAATCAAAATTTGATTTGATCCATGTTAATAATTACATTTTGCAACCATTTCTATTAATTCTATGCATATGCAGAAGGTAAATCGAATTTTCTGCGCAGCAAAAATCCCAATTAGGAAATACGATTTGATTTTTAACAAGCATTCAAAACATGTAGAATAAATTCTGAAACAACACAAACGGTTAAGAATTTATTCGTGTTTCGAGAATAAGTTCAAGTACATCTGTATATAGTATAATCGATTCAGTTATTGAACCAGCGAGATCGTTGATTTTGCTTCTTTTTTGACATCAATTTTTTATTTTTAGAAAAGAAGATAAAAAGACTTTAACTTCCGTAATTCTATTAGTATTAGACTAGCACAAACTGTTTTATGACTTTATCACTCTTCGCTAGTTTTTAAATTAGTAGTTCCCTTTTCCTTCACACTCTGTGATTTGGCAGTGTTAAACGTATCCTTCATCGATTAAGCGAATAAACTGCAAGTAACACTTATCAAGTGATTTGATCCACTAATATCGCAAAAAAAAAATAGTCTTAGCCCAAAGCCTATGATTCGTTTGTCCTACTTTGTGCTACACGTAATATTTCCAGCGTTTAAGGCTTTATCTGTGATAATTGTTAATTGTTGCTTATTGGTGCTGGATTAACTTACAAAAAAAGTAAGTAGTGCAAGTGTTGATAAAAAATTAGTACGCGAAAAATATACGAGATTTGGACCAAGAATTTTCAATTTTACTAACCAAAGCTTGAATAGGCTTGTTCCTAAATTATAGCAATCAGCCTTGCAATTACCACCTGAAATTGTAAACAAATAATCGTTCCTGAGATTTAGATCAGATCAAGAATCTTATAGGCCGAGCTGGTATAGATTCCTGCGGAAGTAAAGATAATATATTAACAATTAAATATTAAATAAATTACAAATATACAAACTATTGAACTTGATGTATTTTATTTTCGATGTATTTTTACTTTTTTTTTTCTAAATTTTTTCCTTTATGAGAAGTTGTATGATGTTAATTAATTGATTGGGTACTCGGTAAGGTCATTAATTTTGAAGTTCTAAAATGTCAAATATGACTTTTAATTTATCATCATCAATTACTTGTTCTCTATTCAAATACCTCAATATACTTTTAACTAATTGAACTAATTGTGGTAAACTTAAATTTATAATTGCCATTTGTAAAATTTTACCTAAATTAACATTATGATTACTTATAAAAGTTTGATAATATAAATAAGTGAATGAACCCATTAAAAATTGACAATCAAATCTATCAGTTATACCTCCATGACCTGGAATAGTATCTCCAAAATCTTTAATTCCAAATGCTCTTTTTAATCCACTTGCAAAAAATCCACCAAATGGTGCAATTAATGATGCAAAAGTTGCTAAATTTGCTGCATGGAAATATATTGGTTTAAAAGTTATAACTTCAATATTACCACCTAATAAATCTATTATATTTTGAGGTAATTGATAAACTTGAGGTATAAAAGCAGGATTTGGTTCACATATAGGATAATTATACAAATGAGTTGATAAATTTTCAGCAGGACAAATTAAATAATCTGATTTTGATAATACATATGATCCAATAACAGCTGCAATACCAGTACAAATCCAAGCCCCAACAAATCCCTCCACAGTTTTTTTAGGTGATATTTCAATCAATTGAGTTCTTCCAAATGTAATACCACAAATATATGCAAAAATATCATTTACAATAACTAAAGCAGATGGTAAAAAGAACCAAAATATACCATTTAAAATATTATCAATTATTAAATGAGCTTGAAATACAACTAATAATAATGTCATATGAGTAACACATAATTGAGCAAATTGAAATTTATAAAATCCCTTTTTTAAAGTCCATACAAAAAATATAAATCCTGCAATATATAAAGTATAACTAACAAATTTATGATTTATAACTAATAAAGTTAAAATTTTATTTGATAATATTTTATCTTGAAAAAATTCAACAAATGATGGGAAATCAAGATAATACCAAGTTGTAACTAAAAAATACCAATTTAATGATCTATTATAAGGAATATTTTTATCTCTTGCAGGTTCTGAAGTTAATGCAATAATTTCTTTAAATGTTAAAAATTGAAATATTAATATCATTATTATTATAGGTAAATGACCTGATGCTAAAATTATGAAAAAACCTCCAATCATTACAAATGTCCAAATTGTTCTTGTAATGAATGCTTGTTTTTTCTTTTCTTTTTCATTCACTACTGGTTCCTTGCTATTGCTCTCTTTGATACACTCATCTTTGGATATGGATGGGGTTACTGTTGTTGATGATTTTGGAGTTTTAATTGATGTTTCTATCTCAATCTTTTCTTTAGTACTCATATTCAGTTTGATTTGATTTAATTTGGTATCAATTAATTGATGAATGTGAAAATTTAATTAAGTTTGAGGATTGTCTTTGATAATTGAGTATGATTGAGTGGATCAGACAGTAAGATGTGCTTGATTCGTTGAATTTTCTTTTAATTATGATCTAAGTTGATGAGGTTGTAAATAATTATGATTATTCAAATTGATTTGAAAACTTATTTTTTCTCCTCTTAATTTTGATTCTAACAAAATAGATTTCCGTTAAATATAATTTTGTGATAATGTATGAATATAAAAGATCAGTACAAAGTAATTGATTGAATGATTTATATATCTTTGACTTTCTATCGAATTGTAAAATTGATAAAGATCTGAAAATTTTTTGGGGTTGTCAAGTAGTGAATTTCTTAGAACACTTAAATAAAATTAGCCTATGCGAAATTAGAATTGTGATTATTAGATCTGTGTTTCAAATATTTTGCTTCAAATGTATATTGTTGCGCTTCAAATAATTGATTTAGGACTATGAAACTTCGAACAATTTGAAAATAGAAATCAAAAGACTTAGTAGAAGATATTTATACACAAATAAGCAAGAAAACTTTGTTTTATAGCTAGTATATAATTTAAATCTAAAAACGTATTTTTTACTTGATCTGTATGGGAAATTACTGATTAACTAGATTTAGTAAATCAAAATATTTTATCAATATTTTCATAGTGAAAAATTTTGGGGTCGTCTGAATCAGTTTTTTTCAATCTTAGTTAACTTTAATAATTAAAGAATTTACGAAAAATAAAACGATGATTTGCTACTAAACAATACTTAATTCGAAAGTGCAATGTATGAAAAAATTTGATATTGTAGGGCTTAATTTTATTGGTAATACGTCTTTCAAGTAAACTTTGAAGAAGTGTGAAATGCTTGAGACAGTAGATCAGATTGATACATTATTCGAAACCCAACCAAAAGTTTTTCCTAATCACATGCTTCAAATCATCTGACTCGCTATCGCTAAATTCAATTCCACAAATAGGTTCAAGCAGGGTAAAATTATTAGGTAGTGTCTCATGCCCAGTTCAATGACATTTGTTTTGTAGACATGACAATTAAAAAAAAAAACTTTGTGACATTCATTTTATTATGTAAAAAAGAAAGTCACTCAAACTTAATTTATTATGTATGTTAAGATGTTAATCATAGGCAAAATTCTAATTATAAAAAAAAAAGAAAGAAAAGAAAATTTACATATAAAAAAATAACAATCAAAATTTAACCATAATCAACTAATTTTATTATAGATAAGCTTAAAATCTATAAGAACACTAGACTTTCAAACCTATCTAAGGAAACACTTTTAAGATCACAACTGTATTCATATAATTACTACTAATCAATCAAACACTAAAGAAGAAAGGGAAATACATTTTAATCTTTCTGAAAATTTTATGTCAACTATCCAAAACTTAAACGCATTTGATCCATTCGCCGATACTGGTGATTCTGAAGCTCAACCAACTAATTACATTCATATTCGTATCCAACAACGTAACGGTAGAAAAACTTTAACTACAGTTCAAGGTGTACCAAAAGAATATGATTTAAAAAAAATTTTAAAAGTTTTAAAAAAAGATTTTGCTTGTAATGGTAATATTGTTAAAGATGATGATTTAGGTGAAGTTATTCAATTACAAGGTGATCAAAGAACTAAAGTTTCTGAGTTTTTAACTACTCAATTACAATTACCTAAGAAGAATATTAAAATCCATGGTTTTTAAAGAGGAAAATCAGTATGGTATTTTTAAGGATTATTCTTGCTTCTTTCTTATAATTAGAGAGTTAGTATTGTATTAACAGCCTGCTACTATTGCTGCTTCCGGGTAGAGATTTAGTTTTATATATCGATCAGTAATCAAAACAACTTTTGATTTGGACTTTTTGATTTGTAGTCATTTATTTGCTTTACTCTCCCCTATCTCATTTCTCAATTTAATGTGAATTGATGGCACGAAAAGTTGATACAGAACACAAAATTATTACTTCATATTACATTTAGCAACACCAAATGCAAAGACTTTCTACGAATAACATATAGCATACACTCGATAATTCAACATGGCAGGTGATTTAAATCTCAAAAAGTCTTGGAATCCGAAACTAGTCAAGAATCAAACAAAAGTATGGGAATTAGAACAAAAAAAACTCAAACAATTAAAAGAAGATCAACTTAAAAATGAAGAAAGTAAAAAAGAACAAGAATATATAGACTTATTGAAATTACAATATGGTGATAATTACAAGGATCATTTATCAACTAATGAGAAATTAAAAGTTAATAAATTAAGTTGGATGTATGATGATGTACCATTTGAAGCACCAGAAGCAGAAGAAACTAAAAATACAAGTGGGTTTATTGAAAGTAATTTGGAGTTTACTGATGGTAAAAAAGAAGTGGAAAGTTTATTGAATGGTAATCAAGCTTTCAATAAGAGAGAATCTAGGGGAAGTAACGGTGGAAATGATCGATTGAATAAAATCATAGGGTCAGGATTGAGTAAAAGTAGTAGTAATTCATCAGCACTAGATAATGACCCTTTGGCGATGATGAAACGACAGCAACAACAACAAAGAAGGTCGAGAATACCGGGCACTGAAATATCTTCATCATCTTCATCAAACAGGATACATAAGCCGGATGATAAACATAGGCATAGATCACAAAAATCATCACGTCCATCATCACACTCACATCACAACCCAAGGTCAAGCTCACACCAATCGCATCATTCTAGCGATAACCGAAGTTCACATCGTCTGCACGATAACCGAAGTTCACATTACAGGTCAAGAGATCGAGATCCTATATCCAGTTCTGCTAGGAGTTAGGATCCAAGATAATCTTGTCATGAATATATTAACGAATAAATTAATGAAGAAATCTTCTGATGACTTAACACATGTAGCATTCATCGCTCAATTGACGCCAAAATTGGGTATTTTTACTTCAATGATCTCTGATAAAATCTATGTTTATTTTGATCGCTGCACCATTCAGATATTTCAAACTTACAATCTACAGATAACTGAATCTAGAATTGAAACACTGCGAGCAATTTTTATAAAGCTAGGTTGTATCAGTTATGTTCTTATCGATGTTTTGATCATGGTAGTCCATTCTATTTAACGATGTTATAGTTAAGACTCACGCGTAATAATTGGTTCTGATATTATTTTTTTTCTTAATAGAAAAACCCTTAACCGATTTTTCACAAATATTATCTATATCTTTAACCACTATCTTTATCAAATCTTCCATTCGTTAATTTACTTTCATTACTTAAACAATTAACTGGCAGCTCCAGAAATAAGTTTAAACCAAGCTTCCATTGTTGTTGCAGAAATCTTAAATCTTTAGCATCGTCTAATCTGAAAAAACTATAGGAGACCAAATTCAATTTACTATATCATCTTCAAAAACCATTCAAATAATTATTCATTTCTAGCTACTTTGTTGAGATCCAACTCAATTACAATCTAGAGCACTCATACATCAAATCATAATTTTCAGGCATCAACAACAAACTTCAAATTTACAAAATGTCATCAAAACCAAGATATTTAAGTGATGCAGAAAGAGCAAAAGTATTAGAGTTTCAAGATTTAATTCATTATAGTCCCAGATATAATGATGATACTCATGAATATAGACATGTAATGTTACCTAAAAATATGTTAAAAATAATACCACAAGATTATTTTAATCCTGAAACTGGTACATTAAGAATTTTATTAGAAGAAGAATGGAGAGGTTTAGGAATTACTCAAAGTTTAGGTTGGGCTCATTATGAAACTCATGCTCCTGAACCTCACATTCTATTGTTTAAAAGACCTATCAATTATGGGCAGTAGTATAAATTATTGGGGATGAAAGAATATTAAGAAAGATAACTATATGATTGTTTAGTTGAGAAATAAAATCACTGTAATGGTGAATGAGGGTACATAGTAATAGTTTATGAAATTAATTTAACGTGATAAATGTGAATAATTAACTGTATTTTTGTCCTTAACATTATCGTCTCTTCAATGATAATTTTTCAATTCGTTACGCGTAAAATAGATTTGTAAAAAAGTGTTGCAAATAAACTAGACACGTTAAGTATTACATCATTTACAACCAACCATAAGTTCAAATTCACATAGAGATCCAACTATGATATGACTTCAGCTCAAAAGTTGAGTTCAGAGGAACTACTTCAATTTTTAAATGATATCAAGTCCAATATAAATGATCAAGATACAGATTTTAAAAAATTGATCTTATACCTACTACAATTTTTGAATTCCAAATTAAAAGACTTGAATACAGGGTCGAAGGGAGATGATGACATATTAATAAAGATGGTAGATACAATTGAATTAATGCTTAGTAAAAAGATATATTTATTAAATGTTTCATTAAAATATCAAGATATAAGTTTAATTTACGTTCCCACCTCAAATTCAAGTTTAATTATGATTCAGGAGATTTTGTTATATGAGTGGCTTATATCTTTTATTTATTTTCAATTATCAACCGTGACATCAAAACCTATCATTTTAAATCATTTGAAAAGTTTATTGATACATATTATTAATTTGGTTTCTACAAAATTATTTGATTTCAAATTCATTAAACTACTACGAGAAAATTTGATCAAATTATTGGTTCTGGATATTGATTATTGCTTTAATCAAATCATATCATGTAATAATCCAACATATTTAAAAAAGTTAATCTCAGCTTGTCATTTGTACTCAATAGTTAACGATTATGTTCTAGTCAAAAAATTATCACTCAATTCAAATGGATATCTGCTCAAACTTGAACTTCTCGGTAAGAAACTTATGCAGATTTTAAATGAAGCACAGTTTCTATATAATGAAACAAACTTAATTATGATTGACAATCTAAAAAGCTTGCTATTCCTAAATCATTTAGATAATATTTTGATAGATGATACAACTAATTGGAACCATGTTCAACTTTTGTTAACATGGATACTGGATTTTATTTATCAAAATTTTGAACAATTGGGGTCTAAAACAAATGGATTTGAATATCCAAATATTGTTCAGTCAATATCGATTGCATTATTCAAAATTTATTCATTTTGTGAGGACCAAGACCTAATTCATAACTTTATACAAGCTTTGGATTTTGAAGGATTAATACGTAAACTTCCAGCTGTGAAGTCAATACCCATATCTATCAAATGTACTTTATTTTCAATATTCTACCATTTGGAATCAAATCATAATTGGTCGACTAAAATTAGTGATTCATCCACCATTGATTTTAAAAATTTTCAATTCGCTTCAGCTGAGTCAAATGATTTAAAATCACAATTGAGTAAGGAGAATAACAAAATTACAGATAAACTCAATTTCATCATATTAGATAAATTTAAGTATCTACCTCCACAAAACTTCAATGATAATGATGCAGAAATACATTGGATTAGATATATCAGAAGTCTAGTACAATCTCAGCCAAAAGAGTTGGAGAAGGATATTACAATGTTCACATTACTTACGGCTTTGAGTAAATTCATAACATTATCACTGACTCAATCTCATGAAGTTAGTAAACATAGATTACCGGTTCAAAGTACAACTCAGTCCTTAATTTTAGACGAAATCATTCATCAATTTTTCATACCGAGAATGGACTACTTGAAATCCAAACCATTAGTTGCATGTAACTTTTTCATCATGTTACAAAATTATTATTCTTTGTATCTTCCACAATATGACGAATCACCAAATGGCTTACTAAGTATAATGCTTCAGATACTTGATACCCATCCGAATCGTAATTTACGAATACTTGTAACTAAAATAATTCCGTTATATTTAATAAAAGAGTGTAATGAAGTAGAACAAGATAAGATGTTTAAATTTATTTTTCAAAGAACCACTAAAATCAACTTTACTTCAAAGAACAGACGTCATTTTGGTGAATCCACAATTTATTCAGTAGTCGAATTAGCAAAGGTTTCAAATGGGAATAGATTATACGCAACTTATCTCAAGTTAGTTGATTGGCTTGGCGAGCCAAATGATCAACATTCAAATTATGCATATTGTGGGTTTTTGGATATAGCTCATTTTAAAAAAACTTCACCATATAAAATGCTATCACCATATTTATCAACGATTGCAGCTATAATAATTACAAAACCATTGGTTTGTGAAAGATTGATACAAGTAATGAGTATACAACGTAATTATTTTCTCAACAGAACTAAAGAATACACTGTACCTAAATTACTTGAATATTTTAAGGATACATCTTTAATTGGACAAATAGCTGATGCAGCAAATATGTCAATTCAGAAGTTATTAGCTTCTAACTTACCCAAAATACTAGCATTATATCTAGTCCAGGATCCACTGAATGAAAGATACGTGATAAAAGTTTTGAGTAGTAACTGTCCTGATTATAAGCTGGTTTCAACCGATGAAATCTTCACAGCACCAGGTGAAATTGTATGGTATATATTATTGGAAATTCAACTTGATGATAAAGGAAATATACGAAATTTGGGTAACATAATTTCAGCATTAGAAATAGTCGCGAAAAATTCAAAACATCATAAACATCAAAGAGCTCAAAAGGGGAAAATTGCAAGTAGTCTAATTGAAGAACAAATCTTATTGTTGGTACAAAAATTTAGTGATGTAACCCATTCTTTAAAAAGTGGTAAACCTTATATGGAAAGAAGAAGTGCATTTCAAGCAATACTTTATTTAATCAAAAATCATGCAGTTGCTTTAACTTTTGCTTTGGGTCAATTGTCCACTTGCTTACAAGCTATGTTAGAAGAACCAGATTTTCATGTCTTGACATTAACTTGTTGGAGGGAATTAGTTGAAAAATTACCATCCACTCATTTAATATCTTTAATAGACATTGCTATATCAATTATTTTTCAAAAATTTCAAAGTTTTGGTACGGAAGCTCAAGACATCGCAATTGATATTTTGAAGAAGATATACAAAGAAATCAAAGACAAATATAGCCGATATTCATTATATTATTTATCAATTCCGTTTTTGGATTATATGTCAAATTTTAATTTCATTAAAGAATTTCGAAATATGAAATCATTATCAAGAGTTCAAATTTTTCAAGAATTTAGTCGAAGATTAAACACTCATAATCAATATGTTGTGGAGCAAGCGTTGTTTGATCTATATAATTATTTTAAGGAATATCAAATCAATTGTCAAAAAGATTTTTTCAAAGATTCAAGTTTAACTGATTCAATTACAGTTTTAGTTCGTACGATATTAGATACCGCTTCACAATTTAAGAATAAAAATCCAAAAATTACATCGGAATGTGCAAAAGTTTTAGCTGTATTTGGTGCATTAGATGCAAATAAATTTCATTTTAAAACTGTAAAACATCTGATTATAGTTCAACAAAATTTTGAAAATCAAAATGAAAATACATCTTTTTTGATAGATTTAATTGAAAATCATGTTTTAAAATTATTTTGGGCGTCAAATGATCCACAAAAGCAACTATTTGCAGCTTTTGCATTACAAGAATTCCTAGGATTATTGGAATTAAGTGATGATAAAGTTAAGGATAGTAATAATTCAATATGGATGAAATTTAGTGATGTTGCCAAATCAACTTTAACACCATTTTTAACTTCTAAATATACTGCTTCAAGTAAATCAAAACTAATTCAAATTGAATTTCCATATTATAAATCTGGTATGAAATATGAAACTTGGTTGATTGATTTAACTTTGTATTTATTGAAAAAGGGAAGTTATAATGGGAAAAATAAAGAACCAAATATTAGAGAATTAATTTTTCAAAATTGTGCAATTTTATTAAAAGATCAAGATATTTCAATTTGTCAACATTTATTTAAGTATACAGTTTTGAGTCATATTCTATGTTTAAACCATTCCGTTGAGAAAGAGTTATTAGAAGAATTCAAACATATATTTAGCATTGATACAAATGCATCACCATCTGATAGAACTGAGGAATTAAAATTATGTTTTCAAACAATATTTTCAGTATTTGATTATTGTAATGAGTGGTTATCAGCAACTACCCAAATAGCAAATACTAATGGAAGCAGTGTTCAAGATTCTGTATCATCATCTGAAATTTGGCTTGATAAAATAGATTTAGTAGAAAGATTTATTGGATCATTTAATATGGATTTAATAGCTATAAAATCAGCTGAATGTGATTCTTATGAAAGAACTATAATGTACATAGAAAAATGTTATCGTGATGGTCAAATTAATTCAGAATTTAAATTAGGTGATTTAGATGCTGCCAGAACATTACAAAATATGTATGCAAATATAAATGATTATGATGCATTAAATGGATCATTGAAAATATTTTCTTCAAATAATATGAATGAAAAATTAAAAACATTTCAATATAGTGATAATTGGAGTCTTGCTTTAGAATCATTTAAAGTTGTTGGAGATGGATCATCGAAGGTTTCTGAAAATAAGGATTTGTTGAAAGCATTAAATGAATATGGATCATATAATGATGTTTTATCTAATTTATCAGAGCTAACTGATTTGAGGAATTTAAGTGAAATACCCTTAGATTGGGCGTTGGTAGGTTTAAGATCAGCTGTATACTCTGGTAAACCAGATCAATTGACGAAATGGCTTGAAGTGACTGATTTTTTGGGAAAGCCTAATGACACTGAATCGTTAGTCAATTATGAGTTGGCACATTACATAACTTCTTTATATGATAGAAATAAAAAAATCACCAAACATGAAGAGTCTATGCAAAACTTATATAAGGTTATCGGAAATTCATTGGTTTCATCAACTTCTTCAAATTTTATCAGAAATGTTAGTCTCATGAATCAATTGCATGCTATTTATGACATGGAGGAAATTCTAAGATCATCTGATGATGCTACTGATCAATTGAAATTAAGATTGGGTAATGTTGATCAAGACTTTGATACTCAAAACAAAATCCTAACTCTTCATTTAGTTGCTAATCAAATCATCAAAAAGGAAAAGAAGATTTCTGAAATTTATTTACATCAATCAAATTTAGCTAGAGAAAGTGGTAGACTTGATATTTCAACAAGTTCAATTGTTAAGGCAATGGCTTCAAATAATCCTGTTGCAAATATTGAATATTCGAAACTTTTATGGACTGAAGGTAAACAATCTGAAGCTATTAAAAATATATCTGAAATTTTGAAAACAACTGAAATCAATGATATAAAGTTTAAAGCTAAAATTCAACTTCAATATGCAAATTGGTTAGATGAATCAAATCATTTATCAGCTAATCAAATTATTGAAGAATATACAAAAGCATTTGAAATGGATAAAAATTATGAAAATTCAAGTTATGATATTGGGAAATATTTTAATAAATTAATGGATTCTTCAAAAGATGAATCAGGTTATTATCAACATTTAACAGTAAGAAATTTTATACGTGCTGTATCTATCGGTTCACTGTTTATATTTGAAGCATTACCTAAATTAATTACAATTTGGTTAGATTTCGCAAAATTATCAAAACATAAAAAAATTGGTGATAAAAAATTAAAACAAATTATACAAGATTTAACTGATGGATTAAAGACAGTGCCAACATATGCTTGGTATACTGCTATAACACAAATATTATCAAGGATAGTTCATGAGCATGAACCATCTTATAAGATTTTAGCTACCATTGTTGCAACAATCATATCTGAATATCCTCGTCATAGTTTATGGTATGTTTTATCACACACGTATTCAGGTGATCAAAAAAGAAAAGATAGAATTAATAAAATTTTGGTTCATTCAAGGAAAAGAAAAGATCATGAAACTTTAATATTAGAAGCTCAAGATTTATTTTCTAAATTTATAAGTATTGCTCAAAAGACTGTAAATAAATCTGCAAGAGTTAGACAACTATCATTAACTAAATATTTTAATTTCCCAGATATTAATCGAGCTTATGATCAATTAGTTATACCAGTTCAATCAAATCTACAAATCAGGATACCTCATAAAGAAGCTACATCATATACAGCTTTTCCAAGAAGTGCATCAGTAACATTTAATGGGTTTTATGATCAAGTTAATATCTTCTTTTCGTTACAAATGCCTAGACAAATTACGATCAAAGGATCTGATGGTAAAAATTATAGGTTAATGATTAAAAGTGATGATACAAGAAAAGATGCAAAAGTTGTTGAATTTACAACAATGGTAAATCGTATATTATCAACCAGTACTGAAGCAAGGAAAAGAAATTTAAATGTTGCAAATTATTCAGTTATACCACTTTCTGAAAATATTGGAATAATAGAATTTGTTACAAATGTACAAACAATGAAAAGTATAATAAATGAACAAAGGAAAAGAAAAGGTAAAACTGTTAATGAAAGACAAATTTTTAATAGTATAAATCAAGCTCAAAAGAATTTCAATGAAAAAAATAAAGATAATAAATCAATGAAACATTTAATTGAATTATTTAAATCAATATGTGAAAAAAATCCTCCACTTTTACATCAATGGTTTATTGAAAATTTTCCTGATCCAAGTCTGTGGTATATGGCAAGAAATTCTTTTATAAGATCATCTGCAGTTATGTCAATTGTTGGATATCTTATAGGATTAGGTGATAGACATTGTGAAAATATATTATTTTTTAAAAATTCAGGATCAATTTTACATATTGATTTTGATTGTTTATTTGAAAAAGGTTTAACATTACCAACTCCAGAAATTGTACCATTTAGATTAACTCAAAATATGGTTGATGCAATGGGAATAGTTGGAGTAGATGGAAGTTTTAGAATATCATGTGAACAAACTGGAAAATTATTAAGATTAAATGAACAATCATTAATGAATATTTTAGAAACTTTATTATATGATCCATTATGTGATTGGAAAATTAATTCAGAACCTCAAAATGATTTATTAAAAGTTCGTAAAAAAACAAGAGGTTTAATTAATGAAGAAGAAGGTTTAGTTATGAATATTCATGGTCAAGTTGATTTTTTAATTCAAGAAGCTACTTCAATTGAAAGATTGGCTCAAATGTATGGTGGTTGGTCTGCTTATATCTAAAAAATGAATATGCTTATATATAGTAAATGAATGTAAACAAAAGAATAATGTAATAGAATACAAATGTGAATTTGAAATATCTAATTTCACATTGAATTCAAGTGTAATTTTGGTATCTCAACCGTTGTTAAAAATTTGAACGAGTATTTTTGTGATATAAGAAAACCCCCATTGAGAGATAATAGGTTTTCCAATATCATAATACTTATGAAAACTTTAGATCTGGAACTTTGATTAGAGGAAAAATTTAGTTCCAGTTCATAAATGTCCATCATGTCTTTGCTGAAACTTGAATCTGTCTTTGAATAAACACTCTTCTTAGATATCAGTATTATTCAGCTTATCTGGAAAAGCTTTATATTTAGCCTTGGTGTAGAAATTAATACTTTAATTTCATCACCCTCTGAATTCAATTGTTCTAATAAATCTTTAATGAATCGAATTTTCTTTGACTAAATAATTAAATTCCAAGATACAATTTAACTGGACCACTATGATTAAAATCCAAATATGCAGTCAATGAATCATAAAATTCTGTAAAAATGATATTATTTGAATAAGTACGCACAAATCATATAATCAAAATAAAGCGCAATAATAGTTTCGGCAGTACCTAAATTATTTAACATCTACACAAGTTTTTGTTCGAAAAAATTAGCCCAAATACAAATAACATTCAAAATCATTTGAGCATTAACTTGAAAAATCCATGTAGACCTTGGAACAAAATTGAAAATTTATTATTTCAATAGTCACCTCCAGGTTTTCTTCACAAGAATTCCCAATACGGAAAAAAAAAATTAAAAGAAATATTTTTGAAAAGTCAATGGGACCACAAAATTTGAATGTTCATAAAAACAAATTTTTCTGATAAAGCCAACTTCAGCGTTGACTTTAATGTATCAGTCAGAAGCTGTCTAGTAGTAAAATCCACTTGTAACCCAGATAAACGTGGTTGAGTCATGGAGAAGACACTTGAAGCGGGAGCAATACAACTAACAGTATGGCGAGAGACCTACGGAAATATAATTCTATCATTCGGAAATCTGTTTCAAATATTTATTGTTATAGTGAACAATTGAAGAGAAAGAGCAAATACTCACGCTATAATTTCGTAGTAAAGATGCAACTTCGATGATACATTGATTTTCCATGTGGTGGGAATGGTTAAAATTGCAAAAATGATTTCCCGTCAACCCAACCCACACAAACTTAGGGTGAAACTATTTATGGATTTAACCTCAATTCCACAAAAATTCGATATCTATGGTAAAAAATTAAAGTGAAACCCTATTGTGTCTTACTTTCAAATTTTGGTTTCAAATAAAGATAAACACACATAAGTACTTCTATATTGTCATAATAATAGAAATGTTTTAAATTCTTTTTTTTTTTTATTTTATTTTATTATTTTATTTATTCCATGTAGTTTGGTCCGGCAAATGAAATAATTTTGAAATTCCGTGGATAAAGTTACTTTCCTTTATTGAACTAAATACGATTAATTTGATTTATTCAAACTTGTTTCTTTAGTTATTTTTTGGATTTTCCAGAGTATCGTTTAAATGAATAGGTAGTTGAAATTCAATGATAAGCTGAATTGAACTTCAAATCCTTTACCGGGTAGAAATGTAATTTTTCAAATAAAAAAAGTCAAAAAAAGAAGCCTGTCTTTATATTTTTCCATTTTTAAGATGATTAGCATATAATTAAGTTAAATGTAGAAGATGATATACCTAAATTTTAACACCCCCTACACCTTAAAAACCTTAAATTATTTAAAGTTTTTATATTTTAATCAAACATGTTGAGTAATCGAGATTACATACAAACTTTAAAAATATGACCTCATCAATTTCTGTAATTGATTGAGGCTAGAATCTGAAATAAGGTTTCTCTTATGGTAGATTTAGTTTTGATAGGTTTCGAAAAAATGAGAGTTGAAATACTATTGTTGAGCATTTAGAGTTTAAGGCGTGAACTTAAGGCTAATTGATCTATAATATAAGGGAAAAAAATTAAACCCCCTAATAATACAAAACAAAAATGTATATAGAATAGAAAATTAATAGAAAAATTTAAAATTCTGAAATTTCACAAATTTAAAAAAAATTCGCCTCAAAGCTAAGAATTCATATTGACGAAATTGTATATTTTTTTTTTTTAAAAATTTCTAGATTTACTTATTAATTCTCTTGTACAGAACAAAGTAAAATAATGGGCTCGTTTGTTATAAGTTTTGGTGATTACTGATCAATTTATGGAATACTTAAATTTTTTTTTTGTTTCAGATTCTTGTCTTACTTTTATTTTTGTATCTCCACCTAAAATCTGGAGTAAAAATTGAATACGTTATTATCAAAGTATCTATTAAATTACATGGCGCTTTCAGTCGGGTTCTATGATTCGTTTAAACATACGGTTCAACAAATCAAGTAAACAACAAGTTTGAAGTTGTATGATATAAATTCCATATATTGGTTTAGAGCAATGGAAGTATGCAAGACTTTAATAATAGAAAATGAATTATGACCTCATTACTTTTTGTGTGTCTGTTAAACAAATACAGTACTTATGTGTTTAGTAATAATAATAAATTATTATGCGAAAATTTTTTAATACTATTGAATCTATTTGGACCCCCAGCAATTAATATCATTCTACTCTATGTTGATTTTGTGCTACCAGATCTGCTCAAATCTCTTTTAACTTGAAATTGGTAAACTTATTCATTAACACCCCATTAAAAAATGTATACTCAAAATATCAAAAGGGTTAATAGAAATAAGGTTTGTAAATTATTACTTTAATTTATTATTTCAATCTAATTTATCAGTAAATGTAACTAATCTTATAATATAAGAGTAAGTTTTGTACGAGTTTAGCAAATTTAATCTTGTCTTTATTCAAATACTTCTATGAGGTGTAAAGTAGTTTATTTTAAGTTAATATAGTACTATATATATATTGGTTCAATAATTGAATGAATATTACTAACCTTATAACTGAACAAAGTGTGAAAAATTAAATTGTTAATTCATATACCAAATATAATAATCTATAATATAATTTACCCATTTCTTTTTCAAAAATACAAAATTTTGAATATTAAAATAATAATAATAATATATTTTCCTTCTTATTTTTTCAATCATCAAATAATCTACAAATTCATTCATCAATAAATCTTCAATTTCCATTCTTTTTCTTGTTGATTCAACTTTAATACAACCTTCCTGGGAAATTCAAAGATCACTTATAAATTTGTAATTGGAAACTACAAACAAATTTGTTACAAGTTGCAAAAAAAAAAAAAAATATTATTTTAAGTTACATAATAAATACATTTACTTGTTACCTATTACCATCAAGAAGAACTCAGAATAAGATTCCACATTCCTTTTTTTCAATCTACATTTGTTTAGATGTATTAAATTAAATCTCAGAATAAATCAAAATTAAGAAAGAAGAAAGATCTTTTGGATAGAAGTGTATCATTTTACCAATACAATCATAAATTAAATATTATCATAAATTAATGTGTTTCATCATTTATTCAACCATAATATTACAATTTTTACATTAAAAGTGGTATCAGTTTAGTTCATAATATATTCTAATCGAAAATAATCAGATATTTCAATCAAGAAAGTCGAAATCCACATATCTTTTTGTCAAATATAATCATAAAATATACAATATTATGAATTCAGATTTAAATTATTCACATAACTCAACTTCATATTCTACTTTAAACTCAAGTCTTAATTCAAATACAGATAATAATACTACCCATTCAAATTATGGGTCAACATCATCCGCATCTTCACTTTCTTCAGGTGAAGAAGAACCATTCCAAAAATCTAATAGACCTCACCTTAGACAACCACCATTTGAATCATCATTACCACATTTAAATACTAATAATTATTCTAATTCAAATTCAAATTCAAATTTGAATTTAAATTCTTTACCTAATTCAAATTCAAATCAGATACCAAATTCAATTCCACATTCATCAACATCATTTTCACCTTCTCCATCACCTCCAAAATCAAATTCTTTACAAAATAGTCATATAATTACTTATATTGGTAGAATATATTCAATACTAGATGCATTATTACTAATAGAAGCATGTAGATTAAAAATGTTACCAATAATAAATAGAAGATTAACTATCCTTGAAAGATCAAAATTTATAAAACCAAATACAATATTTATATGGAATGAAACATCATGTGGTATGAAAAGATGGACAGATGGGAAAATTTGGTCAGCATCAAAAGTTTATAATGGGAATTTTTTACAATATAAAGAATTAAATAAATTTACTAAAAAGGAAGAAACTAATGGATTAATTAAACAACTGTATTCATTAACAACAAAAACAAATCAAAGATTTCATTTAATTTCATATTTTAAAAATAATTATCATGAAGATTTTTTAAATAATGTCAATAATAATAGTGGTAGTATGGATTTTCTGGAAAATTTAAATTTAGTAAATATACCATCTCATGATCCAAAATTAAAAGGTTTGAAATTATCAAATGACATATATCCTGATCATTCGTTACATACATTAAATAATAATTCACCATTAGTTGAAAAATCAAAATTACAACAACAACAACAACAACAACAACAATCAAGACAACCTAGTTTTTCAAAAAATCATCAATATCACCATCATAACAACAATCAAAGCCCAAATGTTCAACAAAATCAACAAAATAACTCAGAGCATAATAGTATAGTCTTACCACCTCAACTACCTCATTTTTCTTCAAATCCAAATAATTTACAACAATTGCATAATATGAATTATGATCCATATATCAATAATTCACGTTCTGATTCTCATACAAAATCAGATGGATCTATTCCTACTATTGAAAATCATCACAATAATAATACCAATTTCTATGATAAACAAAATCCACAGCATCAATTTAATAATTATATAAAACATGAGAATAATCAAATACCAAGCTATCGTTCTCAACAACAGCAGCAACAACAAGTACAACATTCATTAGGACCACAACAAATATCTCAACCTCAACCACAACCTTACAGTACACAGAAAGAACATAAGTATAACAATCAAAATGGTAATTACAACAACAATACCCCACCACAACAATTAGATAAAATACAGCATCATGCACCAAATACTTCAGATAATGAACCAAGAGATAAACTACAAGATTTAATTGAACAAAATAATCAAATACATAAACATGGAAGACAAAATTCAAATTCAACACCAAATATAAATTCAAATCCTAATTCCAATTTTGATTCAAGAATTATTGAAGTTTTGAATAAAGGTTGGTTGAAATAAAATAAGTTTTTGGTATATATATCTTCGAAATTGAAACGTGCAAACTATTTTAAAAAGTTGTATAGAGCATATAATTAATGATAATTTAAGAGAGTAATGTGTTTATGAATTCTATTTCTTTCACCTAGGTTTGATTTAAACTCTTGGCTGCAAAAATAAAATTTTCAGTTCGCAATCGCGCTCAATAGAACTTAAACAAGTTTACAATCAAATGTATCATAATATTCCAACTATTTTAAATTATCTATGATCTTTTCTTTTTCTTTTTAACTTTATCAATAAATTCAATACATGAAATAGGTATACCTTTTCCTTTTAAAATTTCAATAATTAAAAGCCCATGAGGACCTTGAACTTGAATTTGATCATCTTCTAATATAGTTGTTGAACCAGAACATTTAATTCTTAATTCTTCACTAAATAAACCTTGTTTTAAAAAAAATTTATCATAGTTCCCAATTCTTGTTATTATTTTTCGACCAATTTTTATTTCTGTAACGATGTGAATTTTGGGGGGAACACCTTTTGATATAATTTTTTGTGGTTGATTATCATTTTTTGATATAATTTCATAATATGGTGAAAAATTTATTAAAAATTCTTTAAATGCTTCATCTCTTGCCATGGTTGTACCTTCTGATTTATTTATTGGTTTACTTATTATTTCATCTAGTATTATATTTTTTGGATTATTTTCAATTGGTAATTTAAATTGTTTTATATAATTTTCAAATTTTGATTTTAATTCACCTAATGTATATAATTCATCATATTCTTCATTTATTTTATTAAAAAACATTCTCGATTTACTTGTTGGTTTATATAATGTTCTTATAGTCATTGATGATTTATTTGAATTTCCATTATTTGAGGTTTTTGGTTTGTTGATTTTATGAGGTACGAAATTTTCAATAACTGATGAGTCTTTTGAAATTAAACTTATTATAGTTAAATCTTCATCTTTTCCCTTTATATCAAGATATTTTAATTTTTTCATTTCTTTTAAAAATTTTGAAATTTTTTTCCATGATGTCTTTTTAATATTTGCATATTTTGAATCCATAATTGGTAAATTCTTATATATAAAAGTTGAAAATACATTACTTGACATTGGTAATTCCAATTTCTCTAGTTTAATGGTTTGAAGTAAAGAACGAATGAAAAAATTGTCTAATTCTTCGACTGTTAAGGTCGCTACTTCTTCTGCTAAGTCGTCTTCGTCTACTTCGTTTTGTGAGGTTCCTTGTATGGCCTCTTCATTATTTGCTTCCTCCACGGGTTCATTTGATTCCGTTTCTTGAACAACATCCTCTTTTGACTCGTTCTCAACCTCCTTTTTGGGTATCACTTCATCCACAGTCTCTGGAATTTCAATATCTATTTCTTTATTTAATTTCATCAACTCATCATTATAATGATGTAAAATATTCACAGCAGTACCAGATCTACCTACAACGTTATCGAATTGAGTTAAATTCAAATTACAAGTTCCAATAGCCATTATTCTATTAGGACTATCACTACTTACAACTCCAACAACGGTATGCTTGGTTGCTCTTTTATCAAATGGCGGAATAGTTCCAGGTAACATTAAATCAGCACCTTTACCCAAATAAACATCAATTACATGAGGATGAGTCTTCACTAAAGGTAATAAATAAGGACATTTCCAACAAGTTAAAATTGATGGATATAATTGTGAATCTCTAGTTTGAAACCATGTTGGTAGTTCTTGTTCATTTAAATATAAAATTCCTGTCACTCCAGTTGATGTAATAAAAGTTGCTTTTTTACTTATTGATGGTAAAATATTCTCTAAACCTTCTTTTGAGATCTCATCAAGTGGTAGATTATAAGTTTTACATATTGTAGCCAATAATTTTCTTCGATCAGATGATTTAATATTAGCTGAAGCTTTACTAGTTGGTGGTTTTTTAAACATCTTTTGAATTTACTAAAGGGAGTTGCAAAAAAAAAATCTTGAATTTGACGTGGAAAGGGTTTTGGTGATAAATTATTTTTCAGACATCAAATTTCAAAACAAACAACTCAACTCAGGACGTGACTTTAGGGCTTCGATTATGTCAAAAGAATCGAAAGAGTCTTCTAATATTACCAGTATTAGAGACTTTATAACAGTCATTGTCATAACGTTTGTTGTAGGGTTGGGATATCCATTGTTTTTATTTACTACATCAATTCATAGAGCAGATTTACCAGTTAATGATATAAATAATTTTGATTCACAAACGATAGCATATAAGATTCCAATATATTCGGACAAACCTTTAAATCATAATGTCATTCAATCGGGTTTTGAAGAGAGGTATCCTGAGTTGTCTCAAGAATGGCAAATAGAATTAGTTGATAAACCAATTGATGCTAAATACCAAATTCATTCAAAAGAATCACCCGACAATAAATTACAAACTAGCGAAAGAGATATTTTCATTGATTTTAAATCACAAGAAGACTATAATGTACAAGTAAATTCAGTCTTATTTGATCAAGTATTTAAAGATGAATTGGATACATTAAAAGCACTCAAGTTAGACCAATATTCTTTAGGTGTTGCATTTCCTTATAGTCCACAGTACAACTTGGTGTTTTCATTATTTACTGAAAACGGTAAAAGCATTAACTGGGAGATTGATGAAGCCTTGAATCAATTTAAATCAGCTTTAACATTTTTGAAAAATATCACATCTTTCACAATCAGTACTCAAATTCAATATTATTCAAGTTTAACTAAATCGTATAAGGATAATATTATTCTCGAGGATGATTTGAAAACATTTATTAACTTCAATGATTGGAATTTGGAAAATTATGATATGAATCCAACAATCAACTTCCTAATATATATACCGGATAATACTTTGACAATTGAAAATTCCAAAACTAATTCATTTTTGATTTCCAAATGGGGTGGAATTAAAGTTTTAAATAAAAATTTACCAAAGATGTCAAATTCAAAGTTATTGAAAGATGAATTAATGCCAATTATGAATATATTCACAAATCAATTATTCAAATTAATTGGATTACCAGAAGGTCCGCAATCATCTCAAATTCAATTAGATTCATTGGAAAGAATATTGATTTACAAAAACATTAAAAATTCAATAAATAATCTTAAATCATTAGTCAAATTATCTGAATCATTGAAAGATATAGCGGTACCTGAAGAAACAAAAGAAGAAGTAATAAAATGTCTTAACAACATAAAGTTAGCTGTTGAACATAAATCAGTTGAATATTCTGCTTTAGCTGAACAAGCATCAAATAAAGCCTTTTTTGAAAAGGAAATGGTACAGCAAGCTTATTTTCCAAGTGAGCACAAATTAGCTGTGTTTTTACCCCTACTAGGTCCAATTGGTTCGATAGTTATATTTAGCATAATAAGATTTATTAAAAAGTTTAAGTCAAAGGGTATAGCTTAAAAAATGTATATAAATTTGGTAGCGGATCTCACTGCGTATATTCTTTATTTTTCACTATTAAAATTTTTTTTTTTTCAGACTTTATACCAGTGATTGTAGTCAATATCATTAATGTTCAAACTAATACCTCGTCAACCTATAATAAGGCATATACTATGTCCAATACGAACCTCACAACGTACGCTAGTGCATACAAAAGAAATCAAGACACAACTTCAAAGAGAAAAGGATAAACAAAAGAAACGAAAGTTAAGACAAGAATTAAAATTCAAATCATTGGAAAATCCAATCGAACATCCTTTGCATATGCCAATAGCAGAGGCATTAAATACCATCAGATCTTTTGAAGTAGGTAAACCAGCCGATAAATCAACCATTACATGTCATTTATACGTACGTCAAGAGCAAGGGGCTCATCCAATTAGTGGAACAGTAGATATTCCATTTCCTGTAAATAAAAAGACAAAACCATTAATCTTCACAACTCAACAATCAATGATATCCGAATTAGAACCCTTGGTAGGAGCAGAGAATATAGGTGGGAAAGAGCTAATTGATAAATTTGTAAATCAAGAATTATTACCAAGTGATTTCACTCATGTTTTTGCAACCAGTGAAATGGAAAATCAATTAAAAAGTGTAGCGAGAATTTTAGGTCCAGCTGGATTACAACCAACAAAGAAAAAAGGAACTGTAACTGATGATATAAATACTATAACGAATATTTTGAGATCATTTCAAATTAAACAAAAAGATTCTCATATAACATTTACTGTGGGAAATAGTACATTTAGTGATTTTCAAATTATGTCAAATTTAAAAGCTGTAAGTGATGTTATATTTTCACAGATTGATCCAAAAGCATCAAAAAAGACAAGATTGGGATATTGTTTTATCACTTCTGCAAATAGTCCTGGGTTAGTCATTGATTTCAAACAAGAATAAATAGAGATTTAATAAATGGAAAGCCTGTATATACATTATTTTACTCCTTTGGTATAGAAGATTTCTCTAACGATTTTTCTTTTAAAACAGGAGATACTTTCTTTAAGTCAATGTTACTCCTGATCCCTGATGCACCATATGCTATCATCAACCACGAAGAAAACCATCCTAAAATAACAACTAACCAAGTCCAACTTTGTAATTGTGTCCAAGCTAATATCAATTGAGCGAATAAGTCATTGAATTCAGGGAATACACCTGCAATTAATATAATAGAAAATGGATTTGAAATCAGTAGACAAATAATGGCTAACTTCCTATCTCTTTCAATTAATATTGGAACAAAAGTTAAAGGTAAAGCTAATAGTCCTATCGTGAATGCTATAGCAAAATGAACTATAAGTAAAGCTGTAATTAATAATGCTATTATTAATAATGCAAATGCAATAAGTGAGTAGCTTGCTGTTCTAGTTAATCTTTGTTTTCCACCAGTTATTGATAGTATGAAAAATCCTTGTGCAATAGTCGGTACTAGTCTTATAGTATCAATTGGTAATAATGGAATGACTATAGCCAACACCAAACAAAACAATTCAATCATAGTGGCAATGGTCAACAAACTAGTGATATTTTGCGGTATTTCCGAAAGATCAATTCCTGAGTTAAGTACAACACTAAGTCCACTCAACGCATAACTAACTGCTAACATTACTGCACTCGGTAAATAAGTACCAATTGAAACAAAATGTTTTGGACTTAACATTAAATAAAAGAAAAATGATTGATGAAATTTTTCTAATAAATTATTAACTGATCTAAATGTAGAATCGACAATTCTACCAAATTGTGTCACATCTGGACCTTTAGTTCCCTGAGCTTTAATTGTAAAAGCTTGTATCTGCCATCCTGAAAAGGCTTCATGTCCATGAACATCATTTGTTCCGGCTAAAGCTAATTTCAAGATACCTTTGAATAATGTTTTCAATCGATTTTGAAAATTGATAGCTCTATCACTAATTCCTTGCATATGACAGCTCATACCTTCATGCAGACTAATCAAATTTGCTGTATTTAGTAAATCTAAATTTGGTAATTGACCATTTAATCCTTCATAAAACATGTCATAATATTCAAAATTATCGCCTTGTTTGCCATACTCTATCACAATAGCTGCTTCAATTGATCCAGCTGTATCATCTAATGTTGTATGATAAGCATTAACCCAAGATCTTAAACTTTGTTTACCATCTGGAGGGATAACTAAAATTATATTTTTTGACCAAACTGATATACGTTGAAAATATCTGAGTAATGCCATCCCCAATGCCATTGCTCCTTCATTATATTCATTGTCTGAATTGATCCATGGTACAACTAATGCCATTGCTTCTGTGTTTTCACCTCTTGACGCGTGCATAATTGCATATAAAGTATCATTACTTACTCCATTTTTATGACTTGAAACTTGTAAACCTAAATCTAATAACCAATGTTTAATAATTTCGTTTCTTTCATCAATTGGTTTTTCTTCTAATTTATGAATTTCTTCTCTATATCCACGTACTATATTCCATTCACTTTCTCGAAAATAAGAATTTACTTGAGCTGGCATTAATGCATTTTCTGAGATATAACAATTTCTATAATTTCCATCTTGAGGTAATGTTATTAACCAAAGTATACTAAACAATGCCAAAACTAATGATATCCTAGGTAGTAGTCTTCTAGCTTTGGGAATCAACCCTAACTTGTTGATTTTTCTTAGCACTTTCTCTGCTAATGCCATTGTTTCGCTTATTGACTTAGACGTGTTTTTTATTTACAAATTTAGTTGTGAAAAATTATATTTAATGTCTAGACCTATAAATCTATTCAGAGGAAACTAAAGATGTTCATATGCTGCAACAACAGTATAAGCAATTGCAAAGGCAGCTAAGAAGATTACCACTACCTCAGAAAATAATCAAGCATGGTTCGACTGTTTTAAAGCATAGATTTAAGTTGGGCAAGACCAAAAATTTTGAGACTATATTCACTCAACTTTTAGACCACGAACAGTATCATAAATACATTCCAAATTTACTAGATGCTATATATAAGGATAGTAAGCCAAAGTGGTATAGAGATTTTAATAATATTCCATATATCAGAGTTAAGGAGCACTGGCCAACTGTTCACATAATGGATGAAATTGCTAATTCAAAGACTAAAAAAATTTACCACGAAAAATTACTGTCTGATTTCAAAGTCAGTGACTATGTCAAGGGTAATGATAAATCTAGAAACGCATTTCCATTGATTCGAAAGTATGGGGAACAAGTGAAGTCTATACCAAAACTTATCGAAGAAGTTGAAAAAGCGTACACTTTTATTGTGCATAGTCCAAGAATTGGTTTAACTAAACATCCTTTTGATGTGAGACATTTGCCTTCAAAATTAGGGATACCTCAACATCCAGTAGGACTTGATATGAAATTAAAAGAAACGGTCAGCATAGTCAAGAATGCACTAGAAAACAATCAACCCATTCGAAAAGATCAATTTCAAAAATTTATACAATCATATTCGACTGAGATTAATCTGAATTTTTATAAGCATTTATCAAGAAAAAGAGAAAGCAAGACTATTAGTGCTCAAGTTGAAAAGTTGATCAAGAAGAAGAGTATAGTAAGTGATGATTATTTTGAGAGAATATATTCATCGTACATTAAGCAGCAATATTACTTACAAGATAACCGATATGTATTTGCATATGATCATTCTACTTTCAAAATCACGTAGTCGGAATTCATTTTGTCGGTTAAACATACATAAGATTTATTTGATTTGACTTTTTTTGGTTCAAATGATAACTCCGGTAGATTGAAAGGTATAGATGAAGATGTATCAACAATTAAAAGGTGCTCTTTAGTCAATGCTATTAAATCTTTTGATCTGTGTTCATATGCTAAAACATTGGGGATTTTCGCGAAATCTTGTTCTGGAGTTGATAGTATTAAATTGTTTGACTCGTCAATGTATGTTATTACTGTTTTGTCATCCCATTGACTTATTTTCAAATTTGTATTACTCAATTTTAAAGTCCTTGAATATTTAACAGTTACGATCGATTGATGATGAGTATTGATTTGTTGTAAAATCCTACTAAAGATGTTTTCGGTTTCTAAATGCTTTTCCAACAATGTAGATTGAAAGTCAGCAGGTTTAATCAAGTCTAGATCGTAACGAAAGTAATTCAAAGTCTCTGATCGAAGTAAGTTTGTATTTATATATTCGATTAAATTTGAGGTTGAATAATTTCTTGTAAACTCTTGATCATTCAACATATCGAGTATAGTTTTCCACCAACTAATGAACTCCGCAATTTTAGACTTCTCGTCTTTCAAAGTCCATATTAACCGGTAAAATGATTTTAAGGAGTTTTGACATCTTTGCATAATTGAAACTAAGTCAGTCACGTTTAAACCCAAGACATTTTTCCACTTACAAATACCTGTTAGATTGTTCAACAATATTATTATCCTCTCAATTGGTGCCGCCGAATAAGTAAATATTCTTTTCTCACAATCGTCATATATTGACTCTAATGATTTAATTATTTTTTTATATCCTCTTTCACCAAATTGATTGCACCAAAAGTCTTTTGTAGATTCTGGTATAATGTTGGTCAACAACATATCATTTAGTACTGAGATTAAGTTTCCATTGACTTCATCATTCAAATTTGAAAGGTACCGGTCAAATAATGTTAAAAATGGTTTCAATTCTTCCTCGATTTTGACAATAGTATTATTCATATGCTCTAAATACTCAATGATTTGACAAACCATTAAAACCAGTTTAACGTATAGCTTTTTTGATGACGTATTGATATTTACAGATATTAGATTATTTTTGTCATCAAGGTAAATTTGTTGAAATAACTCTTTCGAAAGTTGTTGTGTTATATGTGACGATAGGGGATATCGAATGTTCAACAGTTTGTTGAAGCACAAGTTTATGGAGTTCTTGTCATTGATAACTAAGTAGTTAAGACTGGATGATATTGAGTGAATTCTCGGTAGGTTTGAAATTAATTCATCTTCTAAGTTGTATGCTGTTTCAACCCAATTTATGAATTGAATATTATCGTACTCATTATTCAAAATTTTGACCAATTTTCCATCATTTGAATCATATATCTTGACTAGACTATCAACACCGGATAAACAAAATAGATTATCAAAAAATGCAATTGACTTGATAACTGATCTGTTATTTATAGAATATATTCTTTCTCCATCAACTCTATAACACCAAATTGAAGTTTTATTCATTGATATGAATATCAAATTCATTTTGGGACACCATACCAAGATTGAATTAGGATCATTTGCAAATGGGAATTTACCAGTATGAATGATGGAGAGTGACGAGTTTTTCATGTATGGTATTTAATTGATTTTATATCATGGAGTCATGATGATATGAAGTAGGAAACAAATCAATCATTTTGGGCTACCAAATCGATAAACCTCTACTCTTTTTAGACGCGTTTGTTCATAACAATTCAAATCAACCAAGTATGGTGAAACGATCGGGCTAAAAATTTATCTTCAGAATATTACATTCATGTCTATTAAATTCGTAGTCTGGCCTGCCAAACTCAGAATTACATACTGTAGATTACAAATCATTTATTGCTTCTAAACAGTATTTGATGTCACTATACACTTTATTACTAGGTTGCCATTGCTTGTAGTCTGCAACTAGATCAAAAAACTTCTTTTTACTGTCTATATGTTTATAACTTAAAAAATCTTGAAGCAAAGACCTCAAATTCCACGGTAGATTACTTTGAAATAATAGCTGATCGTTTATCGTATTACTTGTGGTTATCACGAATTTTTTGGTGGGTTTTATCTTTAATTTTGATTGATGTGTGAGATTGGTAGATGCTAGTCCAAAATTCAAAGCTTCTTGATATATTTGATCATTTTGGAAAATTTGTTTACCAAGTTTAGTTATTTCAATCTTATCACTAATATCTTTGATTATGTTATAGTCGGTTGATTGTCCTAAATTTTTCATTTCACAAATTATCTGTAATAATTTAGATATGAAAGGTATTGTTTCACCTTCGTATAAGTTTCTGTAAATATTGGGATGGTCGTACTGTAAACCCATTGATGAATATAAGGGTATAAAGGGATTACCAACAGAACTTGTAAAGACAAATTTAACGTCATGTGATATTAAAAATTTCATAGACTCGTTTAATTGAATACTTAATGGTGTGTCTTTTCTTTCATATTCAAACATTTCTTTAACAATCTCATTTTCAAGTTGAGTATATGCCCTGTAAACAACTTTCAAAGAATGAGATGGAAATGGACCCAAGAAGTTACCAGACATACTAAGGACTGTTATTTTTTTATATCGTAGATGATGATTTGAATGTAATAATTTAGCTAGTATATTGATTGCCGTTGTACTTGATGTTAAATGACCAACAACGAACAAGAAGTCGCAATTATTTATTTGATCTTTATAATTGTTTAGTAGTTTTATTGAACTTTCCACTGTTTCGTTAATTTTTCCGAATCCTTCTATAGCTATACCTTGTATATCCGCTTCTGAATTCTCGTCGCTTGGATCATTGGACTTGAGCCACGATTTAACGGCATTCGTAGCCATTGTGACAAATTCATTTGCTGTACCAGTATAACCGCCAATTAGTGCCCGCACCATCTTGGTTGGTAGAAAATTGTGAACCCCAATAACAACTAATTTCCTTAGTTTTCTTGTTCTATTTAGTATTTGACGTTGAGTCTTTCTATATAAATGGCTTTCCGTTTTATATCCACAAATTAAGTCATTTGATAAAATTCTCAACTTTGTTTTGGCTGTAATTTCTCTAAAATTTGATTCAAAATTTGGTGAAACAGAATAAATTACATCTTCAGGACTTAAAATTTTTTTTAAGCCATTTTCAAATACTTCATTTATAGATCTAGGTTTATATTTTCTTGATTGAATATGTACAGGAGACTCTTCAGTCGATGTTCCGGTAACACTTAACTCATATGAATCAAAATCGTTACTACCCTTTAAGACGTAATGAAACTCGTCTTTCGCCGTTTCAATAGCTGCTTTTGCAGATGTGTACGCTTCACTCGATTGGTCAGAAACATCACCTTCTTGGGTATCTTGAGTATTCCCTAGGATCCAATTGAACCATCCAAAATAAGAATTTGAGTTACCGGGGCGTTCCTCTTCTTGAGAATTTTCCTTGAGTAATGGTGGGGAGTTTTGAAGCAAAGGGATATGTTCTATCGTATAGGATTCTGAAGATGTGAATGTGAGTGATCTATAAAATGTAAACCATGAGGTTGTTTGAACGGTCTGGGATTCAAAATTATTATTGATTTGAGATTGTTGCTCGTCAACTTTTGATGCGGATGACTTTTTCTTGAGATTGGTTGTTGTTATTGCCGAAGTAGTAACTGCTGCCGTATTATTGTTACTATTTCCATACCATGGGAATATTGAATAGCCACTCGTTCTAGCTTGGTCATTTGAGATTGTTGGGAGTTCTTCAATGAATTCGGATTTGTTGGTCTCGCCTCCTGTCTGTGTATCAATATCAACTTCAGGTGAATTTATATGGGCAGTACCATCCTCTAATGGCATGCTATATCAAATATCTTCTGTTGTATGTAGTTGCTTGATCTTTATCATATACGTCTATAGACTTTCTCAATATAAAAATGATCACAAAAAAACAGCCTCTGTCAAATATAGATTAGATAAACGATCAAAAAAACACAGTACCTTAAAATAAATGACACCTATAATTCATGAACAAAGATAACTGGTCAGATGATATACTTGATAAATTAAAGTTAAGAGATGAAGTAGAGAAGAAAGATTCTGAATATTTCATTGCATATCAGCAACTTATGCAAAAACTAGACTTTTTAAAGCAACAAATTTATCACAACGACTCCTCGTATTCATCAAAATCCCCTTCTCCATCTGCTTTACTAAACATAGAACCTCAACAACAGCCGAGTCCGTCAAACCCTGAAAGAGACATTAATTTCATTGTGAAAGAAAACCAACAGCTAAGAAATGAGAATCATGATTTAATAACGAATCTAAATTCCGTCACTTTGAAAAACGAACGGTTGGAGTCAATAGCGAAAGAAAAAGATTTGAATATCAAGAAGTTGGAGAAATTAAACACAAATTTATCCAAAAAGATAGAAAATTTATTAGCGGAGCTTAAAGAGAAAAATAAAACTATAGAATTGATCAATGATGAAAACTTAATGAATCAAATTCAATTGAATGTTTTACTTAAAAAGAGCAATCAGAATTGAAGTTGTTAAACACGGTCGATCGAGAAAATCTTAAATAATGCTTACAAAGGTTCATTGACAGATCGATTTTACACTCTTCGAAGAAAGGAACTTATCTAATTTGTGAATTATATAATTATTTAAAAAACCCCATCTCATCATCCATCATTCGTCACTCATCACCTATCACTTGTCATCTTTTACCAACTGTCAGCCACCCATATAACTTATTTACTAGTATCAAGAACATATCTTCCCATGATTTTACCAGCATGCATTAAATCAAAAACTTTGGATACTTCGCTCAAACCAGCAATTTTGATCGGGCATTCTACTTTACCTCTGAGGAAAAAATCTAAGGCTTCTTGGGTGTCTTTTCTATTACCGACGTATGAACCTCTTATTTGAATAGATTTAAGAACCGAACTAAAAACTGGAGCTATAACTTTTGCGTTAGCTGGTAATCCTACCAATACAACCTTACCTAATGGTCTGATGTATTCAACTGATTGATTGATAGCTGCTTCCGATACAGAAACATTCAAAACACCATGAGGACCCCCATTTGTAGCTTTCTTAACTGCTTCAACTATGTCTTTTTCAGTTGTAAAATCAATGTAAACTTCAGCTCCCAATTTTTTGACATATTCTCCCTTATCGGCTCCTCCATCAATTGCAATAACTCTATAACCCATAGCAGTAGCATATTGAATTGCTAATGATCCTAGTCCACCAGCAGCTCCAGAAATACAAACCCATTGACCAGCAAGTAAATCAGCAGTTTTTAAAGCTTTATAAACAGTGACTCCAGCACATAATATAGGTGCAACTTTAGCTAAATCTACATCTTTAGGAATTTTTGCAGCTTGTACTGCATCACAAGTAGCATATTGTTGGAAAGAACCGTTGTGTGTGAAACCTGATAAGTCAGCCTCTTGACAATTTGGTTCAGCACCTTGTTCACAATACTCACAATTCATGCAAGATCCATTAAGCCATTTGATACCCGCATAGTCACCAACTTTCCATCCTTTGACATTACTAGTTGTAAAATGTTAGTATAACTACTTTTTTGATATGTTGAAAAATAGTTCAAGACAAATGGCTCAATCGTTATAAAATGAGACTGAATTATAATTGAAACTCAAACACGTTTGTCATGAATATTTCTCCAAAATGGTAGTAACTTACGATCCAACTTTAACGACTTTCCCAGCACCTTCGTGTCCACCAATATGAGCTTTTACTTCACCAAAAGAACCTGACCAAACGTGAGTATCTGTTGCGCAAACCCCGGTATATAAGACATTGACTAATAATTCAGTTGGTTTAGGCTCAGGAACTGGTACATCCTTGTATTCTAATGGAGCGTTGGGTTTTTCAAAGTATACGGCTTTTTGAGTTTTTGGAATTGTGGTTGATGTATCGTCTGACATAGTTTTAATTCTTGATTCAAGTTGCAGCAATAGATTCTTGTAAAATTTATTTTATAGTAATATTAATTAATTTTGAAGGTTTCCTTTTTGGCTTTAACCTCAAACATTTGTAATTTGAGAAAAATGAAGCATTATTTATAGCACATGCTGAGAGTCCAAGATGTTAGATTTTGTGGGTGAACTTTGGTTTAGGCTGGGTAATGCAAATTGATTTAATTTGCCCCTTAAGAACGGAACGTTCAAGTTTAAATTTTAAAGAACTACGAACTTACTTTGAATTGAACGGCGCTTTAAAGTTTCTCTTAGATATCGTAATCGGTACACAAATACCCATTTCCAGTTCAGCTGCTTATCCGATACTACAAAGCAATGACTTAGATCTAAAAACCTTAATATTAAACATGAGCAAAGGTGATTTGATACAAAATTTGCATGATACCGCATCAGGTCCAGTGCCTAAGACACCATCATGCATGAGTATTGAGACGGCTCAAATTTTATTAATAAACGATGACATCAATACGAATGATAATGTTGAGTGGGACTGAATGTCAACTAGTCCATGAGGTAAACTAAAAAACTTCGGAGTTGTTCAACAAATACACAAAATCAAATTTTGAAACGCATAAGTACTAAAAAAATCACGAAACATCATTCGATGTACTACATTAAATTATCCCCTAACCATAATTCGATAAATAAACGTATTTCACCAAGATCATCGTTCAAATCAGGGAATATTTCGATTGCAATGGTGTAAACTATTACTATGTTCAAACGATTGATGATAGCCAATAAAATCATTCCATCAATGACATGTTAAAGTAAAAAGTATTACAAATGATGCAGATAAGGGAGCAAGCTTTTTCGTGCTTTGTTCTCCACAAAATCACCTGATTCAATTCTTGGTGTTTTATATTTTATCAGAGCGGGTTTTATAAGAAAGCTCCTGAACCGTACGAGGTAAAATTCAGATATGGGATTACGTAGTCCGATTCGCATGATTTTAAAAACGTGTGATCTCAAAGATTTTGACCAAATATTCAGGTCTCAATCCAGCTCTGATTTTTTAGTTGTCGTTCTTTTGTAAATAAAAATTGACAAAGGTTTTGTTTACTTTGTATATATTGGCATCGATATTTTGTTATGAAAAATATTTATCAAGAGTGACTTACGAATATAGCTAGTGATTGAATGAGAAGTTTGAAATTTTCCATTTTTTCTCTTCTCAACACCATTAAAATAATCCATGTTGCTAGAATCACCAGATTTTCAGCCTCCAGCTTAAGTTTGAGTAAACACACTTAAAATTTTACTGATACTATCTGCACTCTGCATTATTTTTAGCTATTTGTTGCTTGAATATAATAGATGTTACGAGAGATGAACATAGTATAAAGTCAGTTATGATTTTGAATGTTTCAGATGCAAGGTTTCCAATTTTGTGTCACATTTTTTACTTCACTTGAAGACAATATGAAACAGGGCAAAGCTAAAGTAGTTCAGTGCTCATATACAACGATACCTGACTATGTGAAAACGTTTTGATGAGATATATATTGTATCAAGAATGAAAGCAAAATGGGTTTTGGATAACGCATGATTAGAGCCAATTGATGCAAATGACAAACAATAATTGATCCGCTAAAATTTTGGATTTTTAGTCAGATTTTGGAATTGAATATGGAATATATATCATTGTGACTATTCAAGCACAAATGCTTTAGGATTCCCATATCATACAGGAGTATCGTTAGAACAGACATGGGTATTCATATTAATGTGTTGCCAAATCCGGGTATAATTATTTTAGGAATAGCCTGTTATCAATATCATTAATTGAAATAAGTAATAATGAAAAAGAAATGCCTCGAATAGTTCGTTCAAAGTTGTGCCACGCAAGATATTTGATGATTTATTTGTCCTGTTTTGATAAGTAGTTGACTTTTATCTTTAATTACTCTGTTGGCAGTACATATCTATTTTTCTTGGTCCAATTCGTTTTAGTTCTATTTCACAATCCCTATCAATTGAGAAGTATAGTAGGAACACATAGAATACTCATCGTGAGATATATTGTATTAGTCCTCAAAACTATGATGCATACTTATTCAAATTGACCAGAGGATTGACTTAAGCTTGACTGAATTACCGCGTCTAAGATAAGAGTTATTTGATGAAAAAAATACTTTTAATAATCGAATTTTAACTTTGATCAAAACATCAGTAGATGTCATTGAATAAATTCGTACAACACATAGAACAAAGTCATGTAAATAATGCCCTAAATGACAAGTCTGGAGCAAAAGCTGAGGCACTCAAAGCAATCAAAATTTTAAATCAATTGGTCAAAACTGATAAGGATTCAGCTGAAAATCAGTTATTATCGCGATATGTTTTAAAATATTACGAGGAGTTAAACAAATCTTTGTTTGTTTCTAATAAGATTCCTTGGCTCTCGTGCCGGTCATCGAGGGGCGGGGAAGCATATTATCCAGTGATTGACTTTGGTTCAGGTTTGAGCTCCAATAGTACTATATTTTGGGAAAATTCAAAAGATGATCATCAGAATGAGAATATATTCAATGATTTTGCAAAAGATGGAGACTTTAAGATAAACTCAATTCAAACAAACAATTGGAATAATGATAAATCAAATTTAATGAATTTATACCAAGATTTACTAGCGAATTGTTCATTTGTTTCATCATTCTTAGCATTAGTTGAAGTCGATTTTAACATTCAATCCTTAATTTCACCGTCTAAAGAAGCAACAAAATATATTGTCACATTACATTTCAATGGATGTCGACGAAATGTCGAAGTAAGTAATTATTTACCAACATCATCGCGAGCTGATAGAAATATAATTATAAAATCATTTAGTGATCCAAAGTTATATTGGCCAGCATTCATTGAGAAAGCATATTTGAAGGTCATGGGTGATGGGTACTACTTCAAAGGTTCAAACATGGCTAATGATACGTATTTACTAAGTGGTTGGTTGCCGCAGATAAACACTTTAAAAGATGGATCAAAAATATCGGATTTTAGTGAATTATGGTCCCTACATAGAAAGGGTTTAGTCACGTTGGGTTTAGGAACAGGAAAGCTAAGTGCTTATATAAGTAGTCAGTTGAATTTGATTAGTCAACATGATTATTTGATAGAGAGCTTCAATAATGATTCCATTATTTTAAAAAACCCATGGATTCAAGCTGATATCAACAAGAGATACTTGAAAGTCACTGATTTAATTCATTTTGATTTTTTTTACATCAATTGGAAACCACCAGAAAACTTGAAGGTGTATCAAGAAAATTTTCCATACGTCAGAAAAGAAGAAATGACAATTATTGATGAAACTCAATACTCGATACTGTGTAAAGAAGAAACGTGGGTGTTGGTGGAAAGACATTTACCAGTTAGCGAAAATTTATGGATGAAAATCTTCATTTATGAAACAAATCATAAAGTTGTATCACCAATGAATCAGAAGCAGCATGCCTTCATAGAAACTAATAACCGACTTCATTCAATAAAACTAGTTTCAGGTAATTACACTATTGTCATATCTACTACTAAATCTGCAAAATTTTCGATAAAATCATACGGCTCAGAACTATTCAAACTGAGATATCAATATAAATTTACTCAAATATTTTCAGGCGAGTGGGATATTAATACTTGTGGAGGAAATTGGAAAATGTCATCATATATTGATAATCCACAATATGATCTAGAAATATTAGAAACAACTATAGTATCAATTAGTTTGTATTCTAATTTACCTATCAATTTTCATTTATTTCTTTCAGATAAATCTAAAGAAGGTTCAAAAATTAGAAAATTTGATCAAACGAAATTAATATCTGATGAAAAATATAATTTAAATTTACAATCATCTGAATTTGAATTAGCTCCTGGTTCTTATAAATTATTGATTTCAAATTTCGATCGACAATATGGGACATATAAATTTGTAATCAATTCTTCGAATACCATCATGAATAATCTCATTATTAATAGAATACCTACAACTTTATCGTTATATAACCTAGAAAGGACATTTTCATGGAATAGTCAAAACAGGCATAAATTATATTTTTCAACAATTGAAATAAACACAACAATTATAATTCGGTTAAATCATTTTAATGACATTTTTGATGAATTTGGATTATGTACAGAATATAGACCAGCATTGCGTGCTTCCATTTTTAATGCTACAACCAAACAACCAGTATTGATAAATGAAGAGTTTAATGATGATGTATTATACGGATTGTTTGTTGACGTAAAGTTGAAAGAAGTTGGTGAATATATCTTATTATCTGAACGATTTGAGTTGGGTGAAGGGAAGGTTGTTGTTAGAATCTCAAGTGACAAAAGTATTGTAACTCGATAGTCTCATTAATAGATATTTGTAAACGAATATACACATAGTCAATTAGTTGTCTCGAATCCGAATGGTAATTTGATTATAGATTTGTAAATGGTAGCACCTCTTACTTTGACAAGTGTTTTGAAACTTGTTCTATTTTTTAGAACCGTGTTTGTTGAAATTCGATTCAATTTTTTTTCACAACAGGAACACTTTAAACCAACCACTAAAAACAATATGAAATCATATTCAATTGTTTTAATATTAACAGTTTTATATTCAATAGTATCATGTGGACTAACTAGTGAACAATTGACTAAAACATTAAAACAATCAAAATCAAAATTATTACCAATAAATGATGAAAATTTTGAAAATATATTAAATGGTAAAAGAGATTATCATATTGTAGTATTTTTAACAAGTGAATCATCTCAAATTAATTGTGTATTATGTCATGAAATTGCACCTGAATTTCGAATTATTGCTGATTCTTGGTTTAAAGATCATCCAAATGGAATTGAAATAAATCAAGAAGAATTGGAAAAAAATAATGATTCAAGTAAGAACATTTACTTCTTCAAGTCTGAATTTATGGAATCTAAAAAGTTTTTCAGTTTATTACAATTAAATAATATACCCAAAATTTTCTATTTCCCACCAACTAAATCAAATGCTGCAAATACTTTCCTTAAAGAAAAACAAGAATATCAATTTTTTCAAGGAGATCACAAGAGTTTAATGTTAAATTGGATTCAAGATTTAACTGGTCATAAATTAAATTTATATATACCTATAAATCAAACTAAATTAATTGTGCATATTTTGATTGGATTTTTTACAATGTTTTTTATAAAAAGATATAGAAGTTATGTATTTATAGCATTACAATCAAAAATTTCATGGAGTATAATTTCATTAGTTACTGCATTATTATTTACTACTGGATATATGTTCAATAAGATTAGAGGATCACCTTATGTTATTGAACATCAAGATGGTAGAACTGAATATATTTTACCAGGACAACAAAATCAATTGGGTATTGAAACTCAAATTATGTCTTTCTTATATGGAATTTTAAGTGTATTGGTGATTGTTTTAATTAAAAGAGCACCAGAAATTAAAAATCCATCTGTTTCTTTGATTTTGGTGGTGGTTGTAAGTGCTTTAATATTCATATTATTTAGTTTGCTATTATCAATATTCGGGTTAAAAGGTATTGGATTTCCATATAGATTTATTAGATTTTTTTAAAAGGTACTTAGTAAAAACTTAAATTTTTTCATTTATCTTGGTAAACCTATTATCTATTTGATCTAATTTTTGTAAATTTTTCGTTAATCTTTTAGATAATTCATGAATTTTATCAAATATTTCTAAAAGTTTTTTTTCATCTATTACATTTGAATCAATTGATTTTTTAAATGAATTTAATCTATTTTCAATAATTCTTAATCTTGTTAATAATATGATTTGTGATTGATTTAACAGTTCGAAATTGTCATTTAAATTATCTAATGAACCACTGAGTATTGAGTGAGCTGTTAATTCTATTGCGTGTAAGTCATTGATTGAATCCTTATTGTTATGATTTGAATCATTCATGAATTGATGAATAGTCTCTATCTTGAAAATGAACAACGTCAATACATTTATCGAAATTGATTAGATTTCTAGTTTGATTTAAATTTTAAAAATCTAACTGAAGTTCTCTCGTTCAGACTAAACGATTAAATAGTAAGCAAATTATTTACTAGTTGATACAATTCAAAACGATGTCAATACGAGAAGTTTGCAAATATGCATGATGAATTCATTTATCTGAGTTATTTGTATTTAAGTTTATTGATAGATTCTCTACATAGAGCACTAGCTATCGCAATTATTTTTCGTTTCATGGTGCACCGACATAATTTCTAACCAATATTTGTACTTATTTTAGCCAAAACTTTTGAATCTGAGTTGAATTTGGTATTTTTTTATCAGAAGGTTAGAGCAGAAATATCAATTGCAGTGTTGTTCAAGTTGGTAGAGAATATAATAGTCCTGATATTGTCAATGTCCTTGACAGAAGGTTCAAAATTATTGCGGAATGTTTGGTGAATGGTGCACCTAGTGATTCTTTATTGTTCGTGATAAAAGCATGGATATTTATTGACTGAAATATATCACCATCTATAAATCTTCTGTCCGCCATTAAATTCACCAATTTTTGAGATACAATTTTGGTCGATTCTGAAGATGGTGATATGTTTGAGTCGATAAATGCCCATGCTTTAATCACGAACACCATAGCAGTGAGACCCCAACAAGTTGCCATCTGAAATGATTGACATATGAGGTAGGTTAAGTTGAAATTCAACTTAATATCATATATCAAAATACTCAAGATAAGATGTTGAATCTTACCAAAGCAAAGAAATAAAAAAATAAATTTTTACGAGATTAGGCTAAAAGTAAAATTCAATTGATAATTTCAAGCCGCATATTAGTTTTTTTTTTAAGGAATGATATTATAAAGTTTAAATTGAATTTGATACTATTCATACTACTGTTAAGGAAATTATAAAGTTGATAAACTCAATCATAGTTTGATATCTAGTTTTAGATGGACTAATCAATTACAATTGGCTTTTTTCCCACTTACAATTAGATTTTTTGTTCCACGATCTGTCTCAAATCTGTATATCGATAAAAATCATATGAAAAAGAGAAGAACAATATTTATAACACAAAATAGATTTACATGTAAGTAGTAAATAGAAAAAGTATCATACATAATTTCATTTTTATATCAGCAATACAACAGTTAAACCAACAAGTAAAAGTACTATTGGATTAGAATAAATAATTTCAACAGAATAGCATAATATCAAAAATTAAGGATAAAGTATTTAAAAAAGATTAGAAGTAAATATAAAATTTAGATCAAACTCAAGCATTTCAAATTACTTTTACTTTATAAACTTTTGAATTAAAATTCAAGCAACCAATCCTTAAATTACTTTCATGAAACTTAATGATTCCAAAAATCCTGAATTTGAAGATACTAGAAATATACCTTTGGCAATGACTCAAGAACAATTAGATAATATGGAACATAAAATATTATATAGACAAATAAAATCTTTAAAAGTTGGAGAATTAGAAAGGTTTAAAATACATTTTAAACCTCATGCTGAAGGTGATGTTATTGTTTTGCCACCTACATTATGGGTTAAAGTTAAAAATTTGGAACCAGTTTCAAAAAGAGCAATTTATTTGGGTATGTATCAATATAAAAACTATTATTATATTTTTTACGAAAATTCTCATACTAACCTCATTTTAGCTGGTCCTTATATTTTATATGTTGATTGTCGACTGTCAGACTATGATCCAAATGTAAAATATTTTGTTACTGCTGATCAACCAGTATTTGAACCACAATTATTACCAGGTCAATCATTTTATGTTCAATTATCATGTCATACTCTTAAAAAGGATTATTGTTGGATAGTAGATGTTATTTCACAAATCATTTTTAATAATAAAATAATGATTGATTTTGAAATTACAGTAGGTACTTCAAAACAAGTATTACATGATGCTGCACAACCAGATAATAAAATTTTAAATTCTGATAAATATGGAACTTTCCATCCATTGTTAAATGTTGGTAATTGGGATACTGAAGATTTATGGAATTTACCTGTATTGCAACAAAATAAACCAAAACATTTGGTAATACTATGTCATGGATTACATTCAAATTCAAGTGCTGATATGTTATATTTAAAAGAACAAATAGATAAATCAGCTAAACATTTTAACGAAAATGAAAATGAACAAGTGGTTGTAAAATCATTCTTTGGAAATGTGGGGAAAACTGAGAGAGGTATAAAATATTTGGGAAGTAGAGTGGCTGAATATATTGTTAAGTTGGTTACTGAAAATGATTCATCAAATAACAGTCAATTTACTAAAATTTCTTTTATTGGTCATTCATTGGGTGGTTGTGTACAAACTTTTGCTATAGCTTATTTAACGGTTAATTTTCCATGGTTTTTTGAAAAAATAAAACCAATTAATTTTATAACGATATCTTCACCATTACTTGGAGTAGTAAATGAAAATCCATTATATGTGAAGTTAGTACTTAGTGCAGGATTTGTTGGTAAAACTGGTCAAGAATTGGGATTGAAATATTTAGAAAACAATTCAAAACCTTTACTATTACTACTTCCTACAGGCTCAACTCATAAGATTTTGAAAAGATTCATACGAAGAACAGTTTATGCAAATGCTATAAATGATGGGATAGTTCCATTAAGAACGTCTTCGTTATTGTATCTCGATTACAAAGGTTTGGCACCACTTTTAAAAGCTGATAATAACTTAGAAAATAGTGATAAAACAGGAAAAGTTCCAAAATCAGTTGAAAAAGAAAATACATTTTCACCAATTCAAACTTTCTTATCATATTTCATGCCTCAAAAGCAAAAGGGAGATGGTGAACAATATAAAAATTTTCAAACTACTCTGAATAAACCTGAAGAAGATGATGAAGAAAATGAAGGAGGAGATGAAAAAAGAGAAATTGATGGTATTCCACATTCAACATTTATAAGTAGTGCAGCTTCATTAATTTTACCACCATTACCATCAATAAAATATATAACTGATCCAACTTCAAGAGAAAATGTTATAATACATGATAAATTATATTATGAAAAAGATTTACCAAAACGAAATCCCACCGATTTAAATGGTAATGAAAATATATCATTAAAAAAAAGATTATTAGGAAGTATAGATTATGATGATTTAGAATATGTTGAAGAAGAAATAGCTCGTGAATATCATAAAAATATGGGATGGAGAAAAGTTATAGTAAAATTAAAACCTGATGCTCATAATAATATAATTGTAAGAAGAAGATTTGCAAATGCTTATGGATGGCCAGTTATTCAACATTTAGTAGAAAATCATTTTTCACTGAATCTTTTAACTAAAGATCTTACCACCACCACCGTCAAAGATCAACAACCTCAAATGAATTCAATATCAAGTAATGATTCATTAGATGAAGAAATAGATTTAACTAAATTAATATCAAGAGATATAATTATTCAAAAAAATAATGAAATAGATAAATCAAATACCGAAGAAGAAGAAAATTCAATTAATACTCAATGGATAAATTCAAAAGATAATGCAGAATCTTTATTTGCTTTAGGAGTAACTGGATTATTAGGTGAAGTAACAGGAATGTTTGGAGATTTTAGAGATCAATTATATAATTATAGTATAAATCCTCCAAGTTTACCCCTTATTGGACAAATCCCAATACCTTCATCATTAACTTCTCCTGATAATAATAATAATAATAATAATAATTTAAAAAAATTATCTAATGCTGATGAATTTGGTGAAGGTATTAATGGGATTTCTAAAAGAAATAATTCTGTTACGGGGAATCTAGTTGATGATTCTGGTGATTTGGGATTGAATAATGGAGTAATGAGTGAATTTCTATAAATGAAATTTAATGGATAATTAACGTTAGACAAATCACGTTTAGAGACAGATCATTTCCCTCGTTTGGTTTTCTGTATTCTTATACTGTCTTATCTTTAAAGACTTTGTCTTCTTCAACTTTCTCTTTCATTGCTATCCCAAAAACATCTAAAAAGCTGAGCACACATTAGCTAAATCATTATGTTTGACCTCGGTGCTAACGGTTCATCTCCACATGATCTCAATCCAGTATGAATTGTAAGAATGAATTTTTGCTTATTAATCACTTATTCCATCTCAACGTCTTCTTCTTCTTCCCCCTCTGCTGCTATCTCCCCTTCTCCATCTTCTTCCTCTACTCCTTCTTCTTCATCTTCTTCATAAGTTTGTTCAATAGGAAATAATTCTTGAATCTTATCAATAATTCCTTGACTTTGTTCTTCATTAAATCTTTCTTCACAATCTTCAATTAATAAATATAAAACAACTAAACTTCTAGGTAATTGATTCATAATTTGTAATTTTTCAACTTTCATTAATTCAAATTGATTTAAAAATTCCATCATTTTTTTAAAATTTTCAATTGTTGGTTCATTAATTAAATTCGAGTTTGAATTTTGTATAAATTGTAAAATATCTTTTGTTATTATTTCAAGATTTATTCCACATTCTGTAAATCTATTTTTTCTTTTTGTTTGTTGTTGTTGTTGTTGATTTTGTTGATTTTGTTCTAATTCATCTTGTTGAGTAAATGTCCAATTATATTTTTGTTTTATAGCATTGAGATGTTCGGCTACTTCAAAATTTGATAGGAATGCTTCTCTTTCCTTCAATATTTGCATTGGGTTAAAATATGGTTGAATCTTAGCTGGTAGATGTTGTTTTGAAATTTGAGATGATTGATCTTAATTATGTTTGTGTTACTGTTTTGCTTAAGTATGCACGTTCGGATGTGTTTTAGAGTTTTGCAAAAGTTGAATTCAGAAATCAAGTTAAATGATCGATCTTTATATGATAGGGTCGAGCCTTCAAGCTTAGTCATGTACCGGTTTTATAAGTAATTGAATTTACTTTTGATGCTGAGTTATGGTTAGTCTCTCTCTACTGAATCTTAAAAGCCTTCGTTTTTGATATTAATCAACCTTTCAACAACTTTTTGCACAAAAATGCGACGATATATAACTTTAAAAATTTCAAATCATAGTTGGGAGCTTAACGCATCAATGAGCGTTGAAAATAAATCATATTGTACACGTGAAGAATAGACAACAGAGAGAACAATGTGTAGCTTACTCGAAAGGTCATTTGGATTCTTTACTCTCCTTCATTTTCGAGGTGAATTTTTTGTACGTAGGTTAAGATGTTGCAATATGAAAAACAACCACGAGAATCTCAAAAGACCAGCCAAGACCTAGACCAAAACTTCTTTTTTTTTTCAATATTAATTGTTTATTAGATCAGTAGTCTAGCTTGCTAAACAGTAAAAGAATAAACTTAATCTATAGAGGAAAGATTTCTAACTAATAATTTCTATATACTTGTTTTGTAATATAATCTTGAATTAGCAATTATGGATCACCATCTAAAAACCTCTGCATTTTTTTATATATTTTTCATTTTCTTACTATATTGTCTTTTAAAATGTTCATGATTTCATTTTGATAAAGTGTTTAAACTGAATCAAAATGTAGGAATACCGGTATCCATTTGTTAATTTGGGTGTCGGAGAGCTCCAGGCTCTCCGGCTGAGTTCGTCGGAACCCATTTAACCTAAATAAAGCTTTCAAATACCGGTTAATATTTGTCATTTCTGAAGGTTGTAAAGTTAAGTTGCATATTAAAATTCTCAGTTGTAACCTACGATTTCTTGGTCCAATCTGTTGCCACAACAATTTTGATGCCCGACATTGAAATATTAGGTGGTTTGACATTGTTCTTGCAGGTAATTCTTTTTTGCAAAGATTGCATGTCCGAATGTTTCTTTCTTTATATCGAAAATGTCCAAGGTTTAGTCTATGAAAATAATCCAAATCATATGGATATAATCTTTTGGCTTTGTTTAACATTTTGAAGAAGGTTTTCCAATCTGTTTCTGTGAATCGCATTTCTCTAGTCCAACCATCTGGGATGATGCATTGTCTTGCGTTAAGTTGGTGTTTTCGGGATCTTTGTTTGTAAGTTTGGAGATCCTCTAAAGTTGGATTGTTAGTTTGTTCTAATGTGATTGCATTTCTCTTGCGTGATATTGATTCTTCGAGATTAGTTGTTACGTTATTGAGAATCCCTTTTCTATATGGTTTGGTTATTTTAAACCAAGCATGTAAACACTCCTTTTCAAAATGATCAAAATGGTCTGACTTGTTTATGATTTGTTTGATGTTTGTTGTTGGATCATTCTCCACTGCTGTGGTGAGAAAATCGTACCAATAAGGAGTTGTTAGTTCGTCTTTTTGGGCATCATATTTACTTACCCAATGATCATCCACTAGTTGTTGTATTTTATTGCGCCATATAATATTGTGCTTCTTTACCTATTTACGACAAAGTTTTCAAACAGGACTCTGATTTAAACCATCAATCAAATGCAGGAGTATAAACTGGAAGGACTTGGCATTTTATAAGTTGGAATAATACTAAATATCGAGTATACAAATTTCATCAAGCTCAAGTATGCAGTTATAAACTAAAAAAATGCAACCTTTGAACAGAAAACTTTAATTTTCCTGAAACTTTCAAGTTTTAGTATCTAAATAAAAGGTTTTGAGTTTGGTCCAAATATTTTATAAGTTTTTCAATTATTAAATTTGATTATGTCGAACTAAAAATCTTTAAAAAGTATCCTTAGTTTAAAAGTTCTAACTAAAAGTGTTTAAAATTTAGCGAACTTTAGATCTGTCACTAAAGTTCTTTCTGTAATCTCGTTTCACAATGTAAGTTTTCTACAAGTTGAATACAAAGAGTAAGCAATTCATCAGCAAGATCTATTTCAAACTTGTTGAGTAAGACCCCCAGTTTCTATTTCAATTATTCATTCAAAGATAGGACAAGCTTTTGAAGTGTATATATGTTCCCTTTTCAAATGTCATAACTTTCGAAAAATCATCAGCTAAAAATAAGCACTTGCATATAAATAAGTATAATGTTTTATAATATCTCCGATCTACACATATGCATCTCAAAAACTGCACAAAATCTAAGTACATTTAACACATTCTGCATAAATATTTTTAGGGGGTGTTAATATTAAGTTTGATATTTGATTTAAGTTTTTTGGTTTCAAACTCTTAATGAAACTACTAGGATAATACTTTAGACAACTCTGACTAAAATGAATAAATCAGGTATCGGTATCCTGTGGAATAGCTGGAAATTTGTTTCATGTGAAAGAAAAATTCATTTGAGCTTTGTTTTTCTGTGTTGAAACTTACAAATTCCATACCAATGTTTGTTTTATTTGTAGTTGATTGTAAAAACGTTCCTTACATTTGTTTTGCATTTCCGTTGATATAATTTTTAAAACAACATTCATTCACCGAAACAAGAATTGCTGGGTACCTTTGATCGTTATCAATAACCGAAAGAATTAGTAGCTTAATTCAAACTTATGTTTTAGATATCGAATTTTTCACATAATTCAAACTAATACAAATCATTGTGAATCTACTTCTTGGTTTTGATATTTTTGATCGTTCTCTGGCCAACCAAGATAAGACGTAGTCTCGTACAGTGTCAATCTATTAACCCATTTTGGATATAATGCCAAAAAAAGGATATGCTTCACAACATATGACGTAGTAATTGCATCGTTGGATTAGCTTTTGAAAATCCAAAATGTGGATTTTTTTTCCCAAAAAGATATAATCTACAAAATACTTTTTACGAAAGTTTATATTTTTTATGTTTTGGCGTTTTGTCAATTTCGTTAACTTCTAATAAAACCAGCTGGCAAAATCAAAAAGTTGTTGATCTTATAAATTTGTTCTATAATTGTTGATCAAAGATTTACTAGTTATGAATGTTTCTAAAAATAGATGAACATAGCTCAAGCAAAACCAATCGCCTCGTAATTGCTTTGATGTAAAAATTAACGAGCGAGCACGATAAATTTGTGGGTTATGCCTAGCACCAAGTTTGATTGTTTTTGAGACACCATCTCAGAAAATGCTTTCTAGCCTCACTTTTGTTAGTACACAGGATGTTTTTTTTTCTCGAAATTAGAGATTTTCAAATTCTCTACATATAATTTGCAATTATTCTTGCTTCGATTGCCAGTAAAATCAGTTGCATAGTTATGATACGAAAAGACCTGAAAGTAACAGGATAGCTGGAGAACGGAATTTGTATTAACAACTGCAAAAGCCTCGTTTATCTCGGACACTTGGGAAGAATATATTTTAAACAAAATTCCGTTTATTCATCTATCAAGAATTGCGTTTTGGACAAAATAAAAGTATCAAAACCATCGTCTTTTATTTTGGAATCTAAGAGATTTAACTCAAAATCGGAGATGACAATATCGTTCCAAAAACTTATCGTCTCACAACGAATGCTTAATGGAATAATTAAATTCGATTAAATGAAACAAAGATCAAGAGGATGCTATGACTTTTGTTGACTTCATCTTGAATCTTAAAAGAAACATACGATCGTCAAAAGTCAAGCAGTTTAATTCAATTATTTTTTACAATTTGAGTAAGTGCCAGACTTTAGAAAAGAATTTTATAAAAACGCAATTTTTTAACTTTATCAAGGCATTTTTCGTTATTCTATGACTGTAAGTATACATCAGGTCTTACATGATCTTACTCAAAAAATCAGGGATCGTTGTTCGTATCGTAGCTAGCTATTGCTTAATCTTTTCGTATCATAACTAGCTTTTGATTAAACTTTTCTCACTTACTTCAAACTTTTTAATGCCTTAACATTTTTACTAAGATTTATCTTATTGTTCTTCACTATACTTGCTTAAACGCACTTATACAATTTTTTGTTTAATAGATTGTCTTCAGCTTGAACCATGCATCTGATCTTAATTGTCTACTTTTTTGTGCATAAACTTCAATCACCAAGTAGTTTTTATACATCTTGTAGTCTTTCGACTTAAATTTTCATTACGATAGACTAGCTTCTTTTATTTATATGCAATGGTTGGTTTCTTGAACTTTACCTTAGATCTTAACCTTCATTACATTTGATATTTTTTGACTAAAAAGCATTTCTAATGAAAAAATATGTTATAATTCGTTAACAATCTTATTTCGTTATGTACCCTTGAACATTGTAGGGTGCAAAATACATTTCCAAATTCCAACCGATCAATTTTAACAATCTAAGCAAGCTTATGTGATCTATTTTCAGCACTCATTAGCAGATATTTGGGGACAGCATATACTATTGTATATAGAGTATGAGGCTATTGCAAGACAAATTTTTAATCCGCTGATTCAGAATGACATTCGCCTCGCTCCCTAAAATTTTAGTACTCAAAAAGATTGTTCAAATTAATTAACCCAAATGCAAAGAAAAGACTTGAATATAAAAAATTATTGTTAGTTAATATGTAATATAGGCTATTATCTTATTTACAAAAAGCTGTAAAATATTATTCGTTCCTTCTTTGCTGTTCTATATTATTTTTTGAATCGCCAATCACAATAAAAAGTATGCTAAAGCCTAGAATTGAAAGGTCCAATGGGATAATCTCAAATAGCTTGATGTTATTAAATTAAATTAAATTGTAGAAATCAGGGTGCTTGTTTTCTAGCCGCAATGGTATGTGTATGAAATCATATACAGAAAGTCATGAACATATATATGATCAATATTTATTTATTTGTATTTCATTCCAAAACTCTCGCTATAGTCAATGTAATTCAAAACAAACAAATCAAGCAAAGTTAAAAAAACAGTAGCACAAAAATAACATATAAGAGCTTGTACCTATCAGGCTAACAAGCTTAGAGTGTTTTACTTTTAGTCTTTTGAGCTTTGAGCTTTAACTATCTCTTATTAATTTTAGCGCTAAAGACTCAGAAATTTTTACCTTTTGAGGGTATTGTATTGGCTAAATTGAATTCAGTACTAATTCGCCCAACGAAAAATATGTGATACCGAGGCATTCTCAATGTAAACTTATGACTTTTGTCCGGTCCACAAGTTCCTTTCATAAATACATTTATTGTAACGAGCAAGAATCAAATAAGGTTTCGGTATTGAATTATACTTGCCATTTGTCATAAGGTGTACTTCGCGAGGTGTACCTTAAAAGAATATAAGCGATTCGACAAATGTAATTCAGCATGAAACGTCTGATTCTCTGGGTTTTACAATTATATTTTTGAATGACTTTCTAGTTGATGCTGATTTACTTACGAAATTAAGATGAACATGATTAAAGAAAAAAAGGATCAAGATGACGTACTTATTCACCAAGGGACTTCCTTTAATATCTTCAAATGAAACTCTGTCTTTTACTTATGTTGAAATTTTTTTTTTCACGGAACTAAAATTTATTTGAAATTTAGATTTAATGTTTAAGCCCGGTCAAATACGAGAGAATCGATGAAGATGTGAATGAGAAAGAAAAGGTTCAAAAGTAAAAGAACATCGTAAGCATTTAATTTTTTTTTTTTGTATTCTTTTTGTCTACTGTTTTAAATGAAATCGCCATATGTGAAGGCAATTGCTTTCCTCTAAATTATGTTTTACTTCGGTTTCACTTTGATACAAGCAAATGGTACTAAATTAAAACTCAATTACATTGAATGGATTTTATTTTTTATGCAGCTCAATCACATTTTTAACTCTACTGTGCAAGGATTGAAAGATGAAAAACTACTCTTACATATACCTTTTGACCTGACGCAGTCGAATCAAAAACCATAAATTGATTACTTGATGATATCATACCATCATTTGACTACTTATAATGAAGAAGATTAATACTTATTTAAAGATTTAGTAATGTCTCATGTTTTGTTAAGGGGTGTTTTTTTGATTTTAAAACCGATGATTCATATTTTTGAAACACCTTTGTTGTTTTTGAAACTATTTTTTTGTATAGGCCCATCGGAAGTAATGCAAGAAGTAAACAAAATATCATGCTCTCTGATATTGTGTATCGTTGGTATTGAGGCAGTAAAAAAGATACAAAGAGCTTGTTTGTTTAATTGTATCATTCGCCACTAATCTTAGCTTCTAGTCTTTGAGATCAAGTCCAAATTTTCAAAATTAAATTTTCTTGGTGGTAAAACAATTGGATTAGAAAAGTACTCTTTCATTTTTAAAATACTCATCGGTATAATATATAAAAGAGATGAGTAAAAGTGTCCACATCAATTCATATAGTGTGCAACTGTCAAATTCTTTTCGCAAAGGGAAATCTGATTCAAGCCAAAAAGCCAAAAAGCTAAAGGAATACAAAAGTGATTAAACTTTCAAATTTCCGTAATATTTAAACTTTTTTTTTGATACATAGAAAATGAAGATAGAAGAAAGTTAAAAAAAACCAATAAAAATAAAGTTCAAAACAAGACAATATACATTGACTTTTTGCTATTTAAACCAACATTTTGAAGCAAGATAGATAGCAACGCCAGTTACACCCATGTCTTTCTCAATCCATAAGTACAACCAGAAAATCTGAAATTTTGGGGATATATGAAAGTGGTGGCTATGAAGTGAGTCAAAGTACAAAAATAAAATTTGTTGGTTTCAGTTGCAATTACTTATTTCCGTTATATTTCCATAAGATTTTAAGCTTGAGATATTTTTATAAAGAAAAGTCAAAGAAAAAAAAACAAAGAATTGAACCCTTCGTAAAAATTTGTAGCCTATTTGAATATCTCTTGTCAAAAACCAATCGGGTGTAAAATATTTAAAAAAAAATAATATATGTACATTGCTTGCACATATGCACTACTTTGTTTTGTTAGCATTATGTACATTAGTTTAAAAGTTAAGATAAGATACATATTAGCTTAAACTTGTACTAAAATCAAAGGTTATTTTCCATTTGAATCTCTTTCTTATTGTTTTTTTTTGTGCTACTTTTTTTTGGTTTCAGATTAAATCTTTTCAGGTTATAAACAAAGAGCTCTGGTTTTTTTTTTAACCGCCCTGAGGGAAAATGGTATGTTTTTTATTGAGGTTGTTAAAGAAAAACAAAAACAAAGAAAGAAAGTAGATCCCAGGGCGAACATCTTTCCCTTTCTATTGTTTGTTAAGATTTTCAAGGCAATAGTTTCTTTGGAAAACTAAGTCTGGAAATATCATGTTTTTGTAGACTCTAATATGAATTAATAGTATCAACTCAGATTTTCACAAACACTTATTTAAACCTCAGTCCAAGATCGGACTTAGTTTGTATCGTATCTAACCCAAATCTACTATGAGATCTAACCTTTATTACACAAAATCTAAGGTTTGTACAAAAGAAAAAGATAAAATTAAGGTTCAAAATTAACACAAAACTGTAGCTCTAGCTTTATAGTGAAAAAAAAAAACTAAAAAAAGAAAAATAAAAATACATTCAAAAAAGTACATATTTTTTCATAATTTACCCATTGGACTTAACTTCACTCTACTTAAACAAGATAGTCGTTGTTGGAAATATAACATAGCATTTTCAACTCAAACGATTCGTGTTAACAAAAGTCACACCTTCGAACTATTGAAGCAACATTTGCTCATTAGAGAGTAATGATGAGTTTTATTGCTATTGAAATATATCGAAGTATCACTCTGATTCAGGATACGAATTGAAAAGATCTCTGAAACATTATATCCCTCTCAATAATCACATTCACATATCGCTGAAAATTGTTACGTCTCTAAAACATATATTGGTGTTCCAAATAGAACCAAATTTCTAATTTTTTAATTTTTGTTTAATATTTTTAAATTTTTAATTCATTCAACATTAAGGTTTTGAATAAAAAATATAAACTAAAAAGAAATGCATAAAGTATAATAATTTTCCATTATGTACATTATGAAATAAATCTCATATTCAATCAAAATCTCTTTATGATTATTTAAAAATTTTTTATAAGTATATTATTATATATTCAAACACACCCTGTAATCAAAATTTTTTATCTTTTAGTGGTTAAATATATATATATTATAAAAAACCACTTTTGGATCATTCTTTCAACAACACAATTATATCAAGACTCAACATCACAATTGACAGTCTTTTCAATTCTACCATTTATAAGTTCAAAATCCATATAAGAGTACAATACTTTCAGTTTTAAGTCACTACCATATATCCATTTTCAACTATCAATATTTTACAACATTAGTCTCCTTGTGACAAAAAATTCAAATTTTCTTCCTTCAAAATTTTTAAAAACTTATTATAAAGTAGCATCTATATTCCAAAGAAAATGTCAGATGGTACACCTCAAAAGAGAATTAGAGCTTCAGGAGAAGTTTTAAATTTTTTAATAAGTGAATTCAACAAGAATCAAAATCCAAGTCCTGATCGTAGAAAATTTATAAGTGATAAAGCATCAATGAATGAAAAAGCAGTTAGAATTTGGTTTCAAAATAGAAGAGCAAAACAAAGAAAACATGAAAGACAATCAAGTACTGTTTTAGGTGGTGATTTATATAATCATCAAGATCATCATATAACAAATAATGGAAATAATATAAGTTTTTATTCAACAAATTCGTCAATAAGCTCATCGAATGATTCATTATCTTCACCATCAAGATTAAACTCAATTGAAGTTAATGATAATTATTGTTGTATTGATTCAAGTTCATTATCAGTTGGATCATGGCAAAGAATTAAAAGTGGGATTCATGATGAAAATTTATTAAAAAATAATTTAATTAATTTATCACCTTTTACTTTAAATGATATAATGCAAAATGTTGATTTATTAGTTATATTATCCAAAAAGAATCATGAATTAAATTATTTCTTTCTGGCTATATCAAATGGTTCTAAAATTTTATTTAGGATTTTTTATTCATTAAATTCAATTATAAATTGTTCATTACATAATAATAATTCAACAAATGATGAAAATATTAGTGGCACCACTACATATGAATTAAAATTGAATCTTAACAAACAACCTAAATTTTCAGTATATTTTTTCAATGGCATCAATTCAACTACAAATCAATGGTCTATATGTGATGATTTTAGTGAAGGTCAACAAGTATCTCAAGCATTCACTGATCCAATCAATACTTTTGCAAATCAAAATAACCCATCATCAAACATTCCACATGTTATTGTAGGTACAAAACATTCATTAAATTATTTATGTCGTTATATTAATGAGAATAATGTATTTAATCATAATAATCAATTCGGAAATTTCCAATCTTCAAATAATTTTATAACGGCAAATCCATCAGATGTAATAGCACCTTTAAAACATCATTCATTTGATTATGATTTAAATCAATCAACAAATTTACAATTCACAGATCCATTATATAATCCACCAAATTCTTCAACTTCAACTGCATCTTCATCAAATTTCATTTCTTCTTTACCAATAGATAATTTCACAAATTTAACAAATTCAAATTTTTCATCAAATAATTTATCAAATAATTCATCATCTATAACAACAATGACTAATAATACCAACACAACAAATATAAATGAATCACCATTTTCTGTTAATTCAAATCAATTTTATCATTCAGATACTCCACAACTGACTCAATCTTTTCAAAATTTAACTACAACTCATACTACAGACAATAATAATAAATTATCTGGAGATATAAATATAAACAATATCAAATCGACAACTACTCCAGATGAAATTTTTAATCAAACAAAAGATTTAAATTCATATACTCATCATCAACAACAACCACAACAACCAAATAATATTGGAGAATTTGATTTTAGTGAGTTTAGTGGTAGTCATAATAATGGAATAGATTCATCAAATTCTTTATTAACTAATCCAAATCTTTTAAATTCAATAGGTGTTTTAACTTCTCCAGCTCATCATCAACCAACCATTGATTTTATTGATTTTGGTAATTAAGAGATTCAATAAAATGGTAAATATATACAAATAATAGCATAGACAATAATATTACATCTTGATGATGTGATTTCCATCCTTTTTTAGAATGAAATGAATGAAAGTTTGTGGAGATATCGCATGGTTTTCTTTTCTTTTTCAAATGTGACTTTCTTTATTATTTATTCAAAAAAGTGTTAATTTAATAAATCGATTTAAAGTGTTTTTTAATCAAAAATGTTTTATATTTTTTCAGTTCTTCAAAAGTTATAAATTTAATAAGTTTTCAAATATAATAGTGTGTGTTTCTTTAATTGCAAAGATTTTAATGTGTGTATAAATAAAATAGAAATTTCAAACTTGTCAATAAACAATTTTCAATGTTTCGAGTGTTTTCTTCTACTGTTCTCGCTGTGGATCTTGCATTGTTGGTGATGATTATCAAATGAGATTTTAAGTGACAAAATGAGAATTAGAACGTCCACTCTAAATAATTCCTAATTCAAAAGAAACTTCATGGAATTTTTTACCATATTTGGATTTTGAACTATGATATCTCGTATTTATAAAGTTGTCTAGTTTGCTAAACAGTGATAGAGGAAAGATCATTAATTTCAAATTTCAATATAAGTAAATTTATAATTTTATTTTTAGCTTTTTCATACCTAATTTCGATGATTGTAAATGTTGGTTATCGTTAAAAGGTCTAACAATGATTAGTGATACTCACCTTGGTATTTACTAATCATAGTTAAACCTTTTATGGAAAACAAGCATTTACATAATCTTGATACTCATTCAATTCACAACTCTGTATCACTATTTCGACTAATAACAAATATAAGGACTCATCAAATTCATTTTCTAACAGACTCAATATCATAATTCTGCCTTTGTTCGGACTAGCAATTCTCCCTCAATCCGATAGATTCCAAATACTTGTAAACAAAACATTAGCATCAGTATCACAATTTGATTTCCTTTAAATGTTCTAGTGGTATTCTCTAGTATGTACCAATCGTTTGCCCTAAATCTTGTTTTACCGCAACCGATCCAAATGAAAAAGGAATGGAATACATATGGAGTACATGATCAGTTTGGTGGTTACATGTATTCCATTCCTTTATCATTTAAAACTTTTTAATGTTGGCCTCTTTAGCTGAATACACCGCAAGGCATATGTTTGTCCAAAATGTGTGGCAACTTATCGAATCATCGTTTCAAAGTCTTGGACCAATTATAAACAGGTACAAAACACCTGCGTTGAAAACCTGAAATTTCTCCATCTCAGGTTGAACACTTACGATTGTCATAGTATCAACCGGATTCAATAAAAAGTTTGCTACTCCCCATTTGTATCCATTCTTCTACTTATGTATTCACATTTTCAAAAGATACAATACTTTTGGGATAAAATATCAATTTTGCTAACATAAGCAGTAATTTCTACCATTTGATTTGAATTCTCATCTTTAATACTGGAGGACAGTGTTTGTAAGCATCCAAACAGAGATGGAGAATTCTTATGTTTTCAATAACTAGGTCAGGTATTGTCTAACACATAGGTATCTTCTAACACATGGATCAAGTTCTTGACTCAACTATTGGATATAATAAATACACTTTGTTAAAAAACATAAAGTTCCATTAAGTTTCGTCAATTAAAGTAATTTTTATTGTCGGAGAAAACCAACTTATGACTTTTGATTTTAAGACAGTAAATTCAATATTAAGGAATTATTGTTAACGAAAAAGAACCAAAATTGTTGCAAATAATGACAGTCTTGACCTACAATCAATTAAATTTAAACCATTTAGCTCAATTCATAATGCTACGATCATTGATACGACATGCTAGTACTACCTCGACAATAACTAAAACTCCCACAATAAAATCAAGACCATCATTACTTACAATACTACCTTCGAAAAGAACAATAAATAGAATATTATTTGATAATGATTCATCAGTAACATATTCCAAAATGATTCCAGTACTTACGGAAATTTATAATAATTTATCAACACCACAACAAATCAAAATTTCATCAAATATAACAACTCGAGATTTAATGATTTTTAAAAAAGTTTTAGAAAATATAAGAAATTTAACTCAATCAATAAATAAAAATTTAGTTGATTTAGAAAATGAAATTATTGAACAATGTGCAGAAATGGGAGATTTAGATGCTATAACTTTATTAAGTTTTGAAACTATTAGAAATTCTTTAAAACCAAATACTATAATAACTCCTCAATTAAAAGATGATTTAAAAACTGCAAATAAATTTATAAAAGAATTAACTGATTTAAAACATCCTTTAGTTTTTAAAATGGCCGGTGATTTAGCTTATGAAAAAGGAGTATTTAATAAAGCTATAGAATATTATCAACAATTTCTTTCAGTTGAACAAAATACTATTGAATCAGGTCATATATATTATAATTTAGGTTATTATTATTTAACTCAAGAACCAAAAGATTTGGAAAAAGCAAAAGAATTTTTCTTGAAATGTATAAAATTATGTGATTTAGATCAATATTCAATAAAAGCTCATTATTATTTAGGTCAATTATATATTGATAAAAATCCAAAATTAGCAAAATATCATATGGAAATTAGTGCTTCAAAATCTTTACTTGAATCATTTACAAGTTTAGGTTTTTTAGAAATGAATAAATTTAAAAATTACAATGTTGCTATAGAATGGTTTAAATTAGGAATTGAATCTCAAAATAAAGACGTGTTATGTTTAATTGGATGTTTTGATTGTTATATATTGCTTGAAAATTGGAAAGAAGCTAATAAAATTTTAAATAATTTAACTGAATTAAAAAATAAGATGAATGTTGTTAATAATAAAGGTAAGAAAAGTATACCTGAATCAATGAGAGGTCAATTTGAAATGAATGAGTCTTTGTTGAGTAATTTCTTCAAGGGAAGAACCACTGAGCTTGAGTTGTTGAAAAGCAAAACTCAGGTGTAATGAGTTATGAAAATTGTCTATATCCATGCTTACAAGCTACTTCTATGTTCTATATTTAAATGCAATTTTTATGTATATATATACTCAATATTTAATCCTCTTTAAACCATTCATGATTTAAAGTTTGTTCAATATCAAATCTTTCATTTGGATCAACTTGTAATAAATTAGTAATTAAATCTAATATAATATCATCAATTTCATCAAAATAAGGAGAATAAAAAGCATATTTTCCAGTTAATATTTGTTCTTTCATATTTGGAGGAGCTAATTCATCACTGAAAGGTGGAAATCCACATAAACAAACATATAATAATACACCACTTGACCAAAGATCAACTTTTTTTGAATAATTTCTATTATTTGAATTATTTAAAATTTCTGGTGCAACATATGCTGGTGTTCCACATAAAGTATTTGTAAAATTTAATTCTCCTATAAATTTTGCTAATCCAAAATCTGCAATTTTAACTTTTAAATCAATTTCATTATAATCCCATGGTCCTGTTTGCTTTTCCAGGGGGGAGGATCTTGGAGTTATATCCAACAAGATATTTTCTGGTTTTATATCTCTATGAATTATATTATTATCATGTAAATATTTAACTCCTGATAGTAGTTGCTTAAATATTGCTTTTGTTTCAATTGGTGATAATTTAGTCTTTGTAATAATTCTTTGAAATAATTCTCCATTATTCATTTTTTCTAATACTAAAAAAGTATTGAAAGAACCAAATTTATTTGGTTCAATATAATGTTTTATAAATTTTACAATATTTGGATGATTTATTGATAATAATAATGACATTTCTTGTTTTAATTTATTATTATATTGAGAATTAGGTACATTTGTTTTATTTGGATGAAAAATCTTTACTGCAACATTTTCTCCAGTTTTTTTATTTTTACCTTCTTTAACTATAGCATAATGACCTGATCCTAATTGCTTTCCTAAAATATAATCATCAAAAAATGAGTTATTATTTTCATGATTTTGTTCCAAATCACTTATCTCTTCGTCTTCATTTTCATTTTCATTATCATCTTCATATTTAAAAATAAAACATCCTCCAGTTTTACCAAATTGTAATTTATCTCCTGATTTTAAAATTTCATAATGTAATTTATTAATTTTTTCATCATTTAACCATATACCATTTGAACTTAAATCAATTAGTTTGAGATAAATTTTTTGAGAAAATTCACTTTTTGTTAAAATTAATTTACAATGTTTTGATGATGTATCAATACCTGAAATTTTTATATCACATTTTGATGATCTACCTATTATTATTTCATTTTTATAAGGGATTGATATAATTGATTTTCCATATTTGTTATATAGTTTTGCTAGGATTTTATTTGTGGTTGCATTTGGATTTTGTTGTTGCTGTTGTTGAGATTGAGGTAGATTTATTGAGCCATTATTTGGTTTTTCATCTATATTTATATTATTAGCTTGTACATGACTATCTATATTCATGCATGATAATTCAGGATGTATGGATGGCTGAAAACAAGTTAGTACTTATACATTCACTCAAAGTATCCATGTTTTATGTTTCAACATACTTCTTTCCGTATTAAAGACATTTGTTGATTCTATGTATGTGGTTTGATGCTAATACTTATGATCTAAAGAACAAAAGTTAAGATTTGATCTTCTTTTGTTTATAAATTTATCGCAAACAAAACAAACGCGTCTTACATCAAGAAAACGCGCGCATTTTATAGACAACAAGTATTACAATCATTATCATCATGTTCATTCATCTCTACTTAATTCTATTTATTAAATCCTTAATTTCATAATCACTTAACTCATTAAGTTCATGATTATAATTAGATCTAAGCTTTTGAACATCAATAGGCTTTCTTATAGGAATTTCAACCAATGAATCTAATAAATCAATAGATTGAACAACTTTAATATATTTTTGATTAAAATCATTTGAAAATTCTTCTTCAATTACTTCACTAGTTGAAGTTGTTGATGATCTACGGTTTTTAGTAGTATTTAATAATAATTGATATTGTAATGATTGAATTAAATAATTAAAATCAATAATTAATTGATTTATTCCAATTTTTGAAAATTTATTATTTGTAATTACGTATTCATATAATGTATCACATATAATATTTAAAATTAAAGTTGTAAATTGAAAATAATCTATTTTGGAAATTGATTTAGCTAACAAGTCTAAGTAATTTGGTAAATTATTAATTAATTGATTTAAATCATTAGATGGTTCTAATTTATCACCGGTTATAAACTCCAAATCCCATTGACTTGAATTAACATATTTTTTTAAAAATTTTTTAATTTCATTTATAAATAATGAATTAATCTGATTTATTGATTTATTTAATAATTTATCATATTTTAAAGTTATTGATCCAAAAATTCCATCAATTTCTCCTTCGGCATCATTACTATTATTATTATAATAATAATCCATAACTTCATTTAATTTAGTTTCTCTATTTAAAGATTTATAAATATCCCATAATTGAACAAATATTAATTCTTCACTCCATTCTTCTAATGAATTTATAACATATTTTATTGAAACATAAATTTCTAATAAATTTTCTAAATTTTTAATACTATCATTTTCAGAATTACTACTGGGTCTTGAATTTTTATCATCAGTTATACCACCTGGTATTATATTTAAAACATTTTTCATATTTAATTTATCAGTAATTGTTTTAAATTGATTATTAATTTCATTTAAATATAAATCTAATAAACTTAATTGAATTTTGGCTATATATTTCATGTTATATTTAAATACTCTAATTTGTTGTAAATGATTATTTAAATTATTTATAAGTTTTATAAATCCATATGAAGAATAAGTTGGTTTTAATAATTGTGTATGTGATGTTGAATGATAATCAAAATCAACTTTAAATGAATCTTCTTTATTTATAATCTCTTTTTCAAATCTCTTGATAGCTAATTTATTTTCAAAATTTAACCAATTATCGAATGCATTATTTTGATTATTTAAAAATATGTCACCTGTTATTCCAATCCATTTTAAATCAGTCTTGACATTAAAGTCAGTGACATTTGGATTATATTTATATTTATTTCTCAATCTTTGATCAAATGTTGATAATTCATAAATTAAATGAGTTAATAATCTACCATATTTTTCTATTATATCATTATTATCATCATTAACTTTGTTTATATTTGAATTTATTATTGAAATCATTTTATTAATTTTATTTCTAATTGGAATTAATAAACAAGTTATAATTTCATAAGTTCCAATCTTGTTTAATGATTTAAAACTTTTATCAATTATTATATTAATTAATGATAAATTATCATCTAAAAATGTTTCAATATATTGTAAACACCATTCAGGTTTTGAAATTTTATTTGTATCTTTTTGTGGAGTATCGAAATGATAATTAAATCTTATTATGATTGGTTCTAGTAGAGTTTCTAATCCCCACCAAGTATTAGGATATTCTGGTATGTTTTTAATTGATTGTAGTTGAATTAATTCATCGAAAAGATTAGTTATTGTAGTTAAATCTGAATTAGAGACGGTATCATTAACGAGCCATTTGTTTTTCGTGATTATTTGTTTTAGGTTATTTTGTAAATTTGTCTTTGTATTGTTTATTTGATCATCAATTAGAGTATTTAAGTAAGTGTCATTCAATTCTTGTGATTTATCGTTGATCTCGGTAATCTCTTTCACTGATAAATTCAAGGAAATTAGTTGTTTTTCCAATTCTGAGACTTGTGATAAATGTTGTAACTGTTTTTGAATTTCAATTTTCTTTTGTAGTTGGTTTTTTAAAATAATGAATCCTGGAAATGAACCATATTCTTTTATAAGTTCTTCTAATTTAATTATACTAGTTGATAAATCATTAGATTCTGATATCTCCTTCAATTGTAATTCAAGGTCATTAATTGCATTCTCTACTTCATTTTCATCAATACTTGGCTCTTCCACGTGCAATGTCTCAGAATTCACCTCATTGTTATCACTTGATGATAATTTATTGGTTGCAATTTGATTAATTTGAGTTGATATGTCATTCAATTGATTTAATTTTGTATCTATGTTTGTCAAATCATCTATAGTTGTAAAATTCGAGTTAATATAATCATCAATTTCCATTATTTTCTAGTGATTAGCAGTGCTAGAGCTCAAAGCTTTGTGTTTTTGATGGTTGTCAAAACCTGTTGATCTATCTCTCATTAAATTCGCGTTGTAATAAAAAGAATTTAATGGAATAAAAAAATTTCAATACTTCACATCATTATCAATTAGACCCCATCACATTCACCCTAATCACAGAGTTAAATTGATCAAGAACCTTGTATAGATAGACCAAGAAAACTATTAATTGAACCTCACGTAACACAACTTCAAAAAAAATGCAGGCACCGGTTGTTTATTTAAATACATCTACTCAAAGACAAACAGGTAGACAAGCTCAAGTTGCAAATATAACAGCAGCAAAAGCAGTAGCAGATATAATAAGGACATGTTTGGGTCCCAAAGCAATGCTTAAAATGTTATTAGATCCAATGGGTGGTATAGTTTTAACAAATGATGGTCATGCAATATTAAGAGAAATTGATGTTTCACATCCAGCAGCAAAATCAATGATTGAATTATCAAGAACTCAAGATGAAGAAGTTGGAGATGGTACAACAACAGTAATAATATTAGCTGGAGAAATTTTAGCACAAACTTTTCCATATATTGAAAAAAATATTCATCCTGTTATAATAATAAAAGCTTTAAAAGAAGCTTTAAAAGATGCTTTGGAGGTGATTCATGAAGTTTCAAAACCTATTGATATAAATAATGATCAAGCAATGTTGAAATTAATTCAAGCTTCAATTGGTACAAAATATATAAATAAATGGTCTCAAAAAATGTGTGAATTAAGTTTAAAAGCTGTTAGAACAGTTACTATAAAAAGAGGAGATTATAAAGAAATTGATGTTAAAAGATATGTTAGAATTGAAAAAATTCCAGGTGGAGAAGTTACAGATTCAGAAGTATTAGATGGAATATTATTAAATAAAGATGTTGTTCATCCAAAAATGAAAAGACATATTGAAAATCCAAGAATTATATTATTAGATTGTCCATTAGAATATAAAAAGGGAGAATCTCAAACAAATATAGAAATTACAAAAGAAGAAGATTGGAATAGAATTTTACAAATTGAAGAAGAACAAGTTAAATTAATTTGTGATCAATTATTAGAATTTAAACCAAATTTAATTATAACAGAAAAGGGAGTTAGTGATTTAGCTCAACATTATTTATTAAAAGGTGGAGTATCAGTATTAAGAAGAGTTAAAAAATCAGATAATAATAGAATTGCAAGAGCAACTGGAGCTACAATAGTAAATAGAGTTGAAGATTTAAAAGAATCTGATATTGGAACAAAATGTGGAGAATTTAAAATTGAATTAATTGGTGATGAATATTTTTCATATATAACAAAATGTAAAAATCCTCAAGCTTGTACAATAATTTTAAGAGGTGCAAGTAAAGATATATTAAATGAAATAGAAAGAAATTTACATGATGCAATGGCAGTAACAAGAAATGTTATGTTTGAACCTTCTTTAAGTCCTGGTGGTGGAGCTACTGAAATGGCATGTAGTGTTAAATTATCAGAAAAAGCCAAAACTATAAAGGGAATAGAACAATATCCTTATCAAGCTGTTGCTGATGCTTTTGAAATTATTCCAAGAACTTTAATCCAAAATTGTGGTGGAAATCCAATCAAAATTTTATCACAATTAAGAGCAAAACAAGCTTCTGGACATTTTGATTATGGAATTGATGGAGAAAATGGTAAAGTTGTTGATATGAATGATTATGGAGTTTGGGAACCAGAAGTCATTAAACAACAATCTATAAAAACTGCAATTGAAAGTGCTTGTTTATTACTTAGAGTTGATGATATAGTTAGTGGTGTACGTCAAAATCAATAGGTAAATTCTTATAAAATTGTTTATTCGTGAATAAAACTATTTGTAGAATTGTTAATCTTACTCTTGTTTTAGGTCTTTATTTTTATATTTTTCAATTATTCGTCTTGTTACAAATGTATATAATGCAGATAATAAACCAATAGGTGGAATTAAATCTAAAATAGTCCATATTTTATTAGGTTTTATTTTTTTAATTAATTTTTCAATTGAAATTGTTAAATCTTTTAAAGAACCAGAATTATCTAAAATATAATCACTTTTATAATTTCTTTCATCCATTGACATTTGATTATTTATTCTATTTTTCGCATCAAGTTCCGTTAATTCAGGATTTCTTTCAATTAATCTTTTAATTTGTAAAATTTGAGGTGATATTGAAACTGTAATAATAATTCCACAAATTAAATATAATTTTGATTCAAATAATAATGGAACATCTAATATTATCATATCATTTAATTTTATATAGCTCAAAAGAATTTGTTTTAAAATTTCATATTTTACAGCTGGATGAACTATTGAATTTAACTTTTTTAATTCATGTTTATTTTCAAATACATATTGACCTAAATTTGCCCTGTTAAGTGTTTGATCTTCTTCATTTATTAAATTAGGTATATATGGTTTAAATTCTTTAATTATTTTGTTATAAGCTGGTTTACCTGGTTCAACAACTTGTTTTGCAATTAAATCTGCATCTATTATTTTTAAATTATATTTAGTTTGTAATTCTTTTGAAACTGTTGATTTCCCACATGCAATTCCTCCTGTTAGTCCTACTATAAGCATTGTGAGTTGAAGTAGATAATTTTAAGAAAAAAATAGATTGAGATAGCTTTTATTATGAACCAATTGGTTCAATGTCTGAGGATGGTTATTAGTTTGGATAAGATAGGATTTATCAAATTGCAAAAGAGTACAAAAAAGAAAATAATTTGTGACAGAAAATTCAAGCTTAAGACACTAAACAATTTTGAGACAATCTCAAGATTTCATGACATTAAATCGACATGTCACTGAAATTGAAAATGATATCATCAGTTTGTTGTGAACTTCTTTCAATGAAAAAAATACACAAACCTTATCTTTACAAGATAGCACTTAGTCCTATTTTTCGATGTCTAATTCGAATTAACTTTGCCAGAAGCTGTTAGTTTGAATTACTTGAGCTTTACTTGAAGCATATACTTTTCATCAATATCGAACCAAGACCAATCCAAAGAAAGACGTGTTGTAAGTATTGTATTTTCGAGAATTTTTGCCAAAATTACTTTCTTAATACTATTAACCATTAAAATTTAACATCATCATCTAATTTTGATCCAGATTTATTAGGTATATAAGAATCAACTTGTCTTTTTCTTTTTTTATCATTTTCTTCTATTAAATCAAAATTTGATCTTCTATTATAATTAGTCCTTTTAACTCCCTTTGTAGAACTTGAATTAGTTCCATTGGGTTTTGATTTAATTTCAATTTTCGACTTCTTTCTCTCTTCAATAATTAATTCTTCAGGTGTCTTACCATCTTGTAAATCTAATATAATCTTGTATAATTTATAACAAAATTCCAATGATTCTTTTTCATTTAAAAATCCAATTAATTGATTTTGAATATTTTTTATATCAATTAAATCATCATTTTCTGATTCTGATGTTGATGTATTAATTAATTCTATTATATAATTATATAATATTTCATCATCTATATTATTTAAATAATTTGTTATATATGATTTAATCCATGGTTTTATTTTAAATAGCTTTAATTTTGATTTGTATGCTTTTTTTTTAAATAATTTTGATGGTTTTATGATTGGTTTTGTAGTTGTATCTTTTATTGATTGATCATCTTGTGTAGTGTCTTTTGACATGTAAAGGTTAGTTGTATATTTGCAATGAGTTAGAAAGTAAATCTTGATAAAGGTTTGTGATTTGTACTAGACTAACGTAAATTTATTTTATCTTTCTCTTAAACCCTTAATTTAAGGTTCAAACACAATTTTATTCTTTAATTTAACTATTGTAGTACGGCTGTGTTTTCTCTTGAAGTAAGGGTTAAATTAAATATAAGCTGGTAATGTATTAAGATCTGAGTAGTGTTATAATGAACAAAATCTGTATAGTTAAGCTTTTGTACCATTGAAAAGGCTATATGATTACATACAAAATACTGTATATAAAGAAATTAATTTGATATATACACTACTATATAAAATATATATACACTTTATATTTATTATTAGCTTAATATTTAATATATACACTTTTCGTTTACCATATATTAGGTATATAATTTTGAGATATAGTGATCTCATTATGAAGGTTGACTAATAACTGGCTTTACTGTTGGATTTGCTCATCCTTGTATAAACTGTATGAGATATAATGTATCTCATTTACTTCATTAAAAATATTATAATTTTAAATCTGAAACATTTATTTTACGTATAACACACATATATAATTTATACACTTTTTATTATTACTATTTTATTACTATTAAATTTCTCCACGTATTTAAAATTTCATATATTAATACCCCACAAAATTTATTAAGTATAGAAATTGTATAAATATCATCAACCATCCCTTCTTTCTTTTAATACACTCATCATTCAAACACTTACAACCATTCAATTATTACACACTATTTTCATATTCATAAACATATACACGCTTAACCAACTGACAGTAAAATAGCACTATTCAAATTTAAAGTTCAAAAACACGCGTCTTATTTTCAATTTATCATATTTTTCAGTTCATTTATTAGTCTTATAAATAGTTACAACTTACAACCACTTCAGTTGGTTACGTATCATACAAATATATCTTTTATTTATTTATTTATTTATTTATTTAGTTCAGTTTGTCATTTCAATATATGTTTTCAGATCCATCAATATCTATTTCTTCAACTACTACCACAGATAATTTTTCAAATTCAACTAGAAACTCAGAAAATGATAATCAATTATTAGATTTATGTAATAATTTAAATAACTTAAATTGTTTTAACAATTTAGATATAAATACCAATCAAAATCAAAGTCAAAAATCAACCACCCCAAATACTCCAATTGAAAATTCAAATTATTTTATACCAAGTTTAGAAGATTTTGAAATTCATGATTTTAATAATAATAATAGATCAAGAAATAATTCATTAGATATTTCATTATTTAATGAATCTTTAAATTCAAATACAAATTCAAACAATAACTTTTACACACCAAGATCAAGTTTAACTATTCATACTATTGAATCAGAAGTTGAAATGATACCAACTTGTTTAAAACCTAATATTTGGAAAAATGATGGTTTTGTTTCAAATCAATATACTAATCAATTATATGTTCAACAAAACTATATTAATCCACAACAATTACAACACCACTACCAACAACAACAACAACAAACTTCAGAAGCTAAAATTAAGAATGACATTCAATTTCAAATTCAACAAAGATTAAATTTACTGATTCAATTAAAAGAAGAACAAAAATTACAACAAAAACAAATGGAATTATATAATAATTTAAATAATTTAGGTTACGTCAACGGTGAACAACAACAATTAATAAACTTACAAAATCAACAACAACAATCTAATATTAATTCAAATTTACAACTAAATTATCAAAATTATCAAAATTATCAAAATTATCAATTTAATGGTTCAAATAATCCATCACCTATTTCACCAAGTGATTTACCTAATTTTTATAATCTGTTAATTCAATCTCCACCTCCATTATCATCTCAACAACAACATTTCACTTATCAACAAATTACTAAACCACAACCTCAACAACCCCAAAACTCATCCTCAAGTTATTTAACATTTAGAAATTATTGTGGTAACATATTTACAGTACCTTTCAATTCAAGATTTTTTGTTATAAAATCAAATAATATATTAGATGTTAATGCAAGTTTTACATATAATATTTGGACATCAACAGAATTAGGTAATAAAAGATTAGATAAAGCTTTTAAAGATTTACAATATTCCACTAGTAATTTGAAAGGTAAAATTTTTTTATTATTTTCAGTAAATTCAAGTGGAAAATTTTGTGGTATATCAGAAATGCAAAATAAAGTAGATTACACCACCAAGAGTGATATTTGGTGTGAATCAACAAAATATAATGGAATATTCCCAGTTGAATGGTTATTAATTAAAGATGTTCCAAATAAATTTTTTCAACATTTAAAAATTCCAAATAATGATTTTAAACCTGTTACTAATTCAAGAGATACTCAAGAAATTCCTTTTGATATTGGAATTTCAATGTTAAAAATTATGAGTAGTTTTAAAAATAATGAATAAGCTAATGTTTGCTGATGTTTTTTTTTTGACTATTTACTTACTATATACTCACTATTTCTAAATAATTATACTGATTAATATAAAAGTTAACTGCTTTTAAACTTAGTTGTCCGCACTCTCTTCATCTCTAACTGTGTTTGAGATCGAGTCTTCATCTCTAACTGTGTTTGAGATCGAGATTTGAGATCTGGTTTTCAATTTTTTTGCAACCAAAATATTTTGTAACAGAGCTCTTAACCTATTTTGTTGATTGTCGCATCAACATTCAAACTGACACAGTTAAAATATGATATTAAATTCATACAATACAGCAAGATTTATACGACTACAATTGAAAACCATACATACATCCAGAAGCACACACAATGCTACAGAGAGCATCTAATAGGACAAAGTTCCAGTCAATACGAAATATAACAACCGCATCAATACTAAATCAAAAGAAATCAACGAAAAAATCAAAAAAACTAGAATTAGAAACAAATATAGAATCAGAATCAGAATTAAAATCACAACCAAAACCACAGCCAATTAAAATTGAACCAACTTTAGAATCAATAAAATATGGTCCATTATCACAAGCACAACAAGCATATTTAGATAGAGTAATAAGAGTAGATCAAGCAGGAGAATTAGGAGCAAATTATATATATAAAGGTCAATATTTTATATTAGCTAACAAATATCCACATTTAAAACCTATATTAAAACATATGTGGGATCAAGAAATTCATCATCATAATACTTTTAACCAATTACAAATTGAAAAAAGAGTAAGACCAAGTTTATTAACTCCCTTTTGGAAAATTGGTGCATTGGGGATTGGTATGGGTACTGCTTTAATTAGTAAAGAAGCTGCTATGGCATGTACTGTTGCTGTTGAAACAGTTATTGGAAATCATTATAATCAACAATTAAGGGTATTAATGAATCAATATGGTGTTGATGTACTTGATAAAGATAGTGGAGAACCAATACCTCAAAATGAAGTTCCAAAAGATTTAAAAACAAGTGAAGAATTAAAAAATTTAAAAAGTTTAATTAGTCAATTTAGAGATGATGAATTAGAACATTTAGATACTGCTATTGAACATGATGCTAAAAAAGCTGTTCCTTATTTAATTTTAACTGAAGGTATTAAATTAATTTGTAAAAGTGCTATTTGGACAGCTGAGAGGATCTAATTTTGGAATGAATAATAGTGGATTACATATGATATCTTTAATGAATTGAATGTAATTTAAGTTGAAAAATATTGTTTTTTTTCTTCTCTCTGTTATCTATTCATCCGTACCGCAAACATCAATCTATCACAAACATTCGCATATTCTACCTCCTATTTAATGGTCTTATTCCCGTTCTTGTTTCTTCAGGTTTATGCATTAAAGTTAAAGTAGTACCAAAATCACTTGAATAAACAAATTCAGTTTTTGAAGGAAACCAATAAACACAATTAAAAGTAAATTTACCACTTTCACTATTAGGGATCTCAAACATTTTTATACATAAATCATTATCATATATAATAGAATTTGAATTTTTTTCAAAACTTGCACTAAAATATGTTCCATCTCTTGAACAACTTATATTTGAAATTGATTGATCAATATCTGTTATAACATTTTTGTTTAATAAATTTATCGTGTTCCATATACTTATTATACCATCACTTCCTCCAATTACAAAATATGAACCTTTTGGTGATACTGCTATTGTATTTGTTGATGATCTATGACCTTTTATTATAGTTTTTATTTTATATAATTCATTATTATCTTTCTTGGGATCAAATTCACCATCATTATTTATTTCATATATTGGTGATGAACCATCATGTAATGCTAATATAAAATATGAATGTTCATAATTAAACCATTGTAAATCATAAATATATTCATTAATTATAAACTTTTGAATTAATTTATAATTATTTAATACTGAATAAATTAAAATTGTAGACGATTTATCAATTGCAATTAAAATTTCTCCATCAATTGAATATCTTACAATTCTTAAATTTTTTAGTTCAGTCTTTATTATATTAACTAAACTACCATTTAAACTTCTCCATATTTTAATATTTTCATCGTTTCCCACCGTTGCAAAATCAAATTCAGTTTTTGGATTCCAACTAATACTTTCAACTGATTTTAAATGAGCATCTTCAATAGTTATAGGATCATATAATCCATCAGTATAACTCTTATATATTCTTATAGTTTTATCAGTTCTTGAATAAACAACTCTTGAACCACATGGATTTATTGATATTGTTATAATTTCTGTTGATGTTGTTGTATGACCTATTATTGGTTTATCTCTATATACTATTGGTTTAAACTTTCGGAAAAATGCTTGATTATGTTTTATATATTGTGATGGATCATTGAAATTCATTTGTTAAAGAATAGGGAGTGTATTTGGTTTATATGTAAGTTGATTGAGTTTGGTTTGTATAAACTTAATGTATGTAGTAAGTAAGTTTGGTGATAATTCAAATGTGTGACGCTACCAATGAATATTTTGAAAAATTCGTAAAATATCATGCTACCAAATCCCAGATCTTTATTGTCTTTCTACGTGGAAATTCGTAGTTTCTATGAACCACGTATTATCATAACAATTCAATCAACTCATATATATCTTTAAACTCAACATCAAATGTCATCTTCACGACCTAAGTTAATATCACTAGATGCATTTGCTAAAACTGTTGAGGATGCAAGAATAAAAACAGCATCGGGAGGAATAATAACATTAATATGTATATTAGTTGCATTGATATTAATAAGAAATGAATATATTGATTATACAACAATAATAGCAAGACCTGAATTAGTTGTAGATAGAGATATAAATAAACAATTAGATATAAATTTAGATATAAGTTTTTTAAATCTACCTTGTGATATGATAACAATTGATTTATTTGATGAAACAGGAGATATAAAATTAGATATTATAAATTCTGGATTAGAAAAATATAGAATTATAAAAACTAATGGGAAACCAGAAGAAATATTAGATGATCAACCTGCATTAAAAAGACAATCACCATTGAATGAAATTTGTGGAGGAATTAATGAAGGAGAAGAAGGTCAAAAAGAATGTGGATCATGTTATGGAGCATTACCACAAGATAAAAATCAATATTGTTGTAATTCATGTTCTGCTGTACGTAGAGCTTATGCAGAAGCAAATTGGCAATTTTTTGATGGTGAAAATATAGATCAATGTGAAAAAGAAGGATATGTTAAAAGATTAAAACAAAGAATAAATGAAAATGAAGGTTGTAGAGTTAAAGGAAATACCAAAATAAATAGAGTAGCAGGAACATTGGATTTTACTCCTGGTTTTTCAATGACCAAAAATGGAAAACATGTTCATGATTTATCATTATTTATGAAATATGAAGATAAATTTAATTTTGATCATATAATAAATCATTTATCATTTGGTAATAAACCAAATAGTGAAAATGATTATGTTTCTTTATCTACATTAGATGGTCATTCATTTTTAGAACATAAAAAATATCATATGAATAATTATTATTTAAAAATTGTTTCAACAAGATTTGAATCATTAAATAATAAAGAAAAATTTGATACTAATCAATATTCAGTTATAACTCATGATAGACCATTAATAGGAGGAAAAGATGATGATCATCAACATACGATTCATGCAAGAGGTGGAGTTCCAGGTGTTGCTTTTAATTTTGATATTTCACCTTTAAAAATTATAAATAGAGAACAATATGCTAAAACAAGATCTGGATTTATATTAGGAGTTGTAAGTTCAATTGCTGGTGTTTTAATGGTTGGTGCTTTATTAGATAAGAGTGTATTTGCTGCTCAACAAGCTATAAATGGGAAAAAAGATATATAAGTTAAAGATGATAGTTTATTGCATTAGTGTTTGTAAAAAGTAAAATATGTACAATAGAGTGAAGAAGTATTAACGTGTTGTAACCCCTCTCATGATTCTTATTAATGTGATTTATTCTATGTACAAACTCTCTATTTATTATACATCACTTAATAAATGCAGTATATTATTATAATAATCTTTTGGTAAAATATCTTTTAATTCATCTTTTGTAATCCATTGAAATTCTATGTTTGAGGATTGAGGTTCAAATATACCTGATAAAATATGAGATTTTATAAAATATTCCTTTGCCGAGTTATGATGACATGGAACTTTTGAAATATTAAAATAATTAATTTTTTTACCACCTAATTTATATAATCCTTGTTCTGCTAATTCATGTAAAGGTAGTAAATTTGTTGATGATTCTTCTTGATTGAAATTTGGTAATTTCCATTGATTTTTATCTTTGGTATTCTCTTTTATAATTAAATATAATGTTCTATTTAATTTTCTTTCTAATGATTTTGAATCTCCAATTTTATCAGCTTCAGTTATTCTTGAATTTGGTATAATTTTTCTACTTATTTCATTTTCTTTTATATTTGATTGATCTTGTCCAATCATTTCATCTTCTTCTTTATAAGTTTTAGGAACTTTTATATATTGTCTAAATCTTCTATCTCTTAAATGTTTTAAATCTGGTTTACCTTGTGGATATATAATTTTTGGATTATAACTTATTGGATTTTTATTTAATTGTCTATATCTTAATTCTGCTAATGTTCCAGTTTTAAAATAAAACCATTTTGGGAAAGTCCACATTAGTCTTCTCCATAATTCTGATTGATATTTATAAAATTGTGATTCAAATGGTGTTAAATCTTGTGTGATTATTGGTAAACGAGATAGTATTAGAGTGGATGAAATTGGTGTTGTGGATGTAGATGAGGCTGCTGTAGAATAACATTTCACCGTATTTAGTATTGTTTTCTTCATGTCTTTATATTATGCACATTTATGATGTATTGAATTGAAATCTTGATCTTGATACTCAGTTCTTTAGTGTAGAAAGTCTGAAAAATTTTCGAAATGTCATTTGGTAGTTTGCATAAAATGAAAATTGGTAGAGCTTTAAAACTACAAGATTTTGTCAGCAAAAAATTTTGAGTAAACTCAATATCCTCCTTTTTCTTAACAAGCATTTTAAGTAGTAGTGAATCCACATACATTACAATCAATCAATCAATCAAATAATTTGTTGATACTTAACCAAATCAACCAAAGCTAGAACAACCAAGGCTTTAAAAAAGGATAAATTTTTTTGTATATAAATTTTCTGAATACTCGTACAATTAAACATTCAAAAAGTAGGCGACGCTAAATTAAAGATATAACTACATTTGGTAACTGGGAACTAGATACGTAACGAAACAAAAGAAAACAATCCAGAGAAGAATAGAAAGAAGTATTGTCCAAAGTTCATATAAATACTTATTATTCTTGTAAACCATCGTAATTTTAAAAAACACATCACCTCAAAAGGTACTTATAAATCCAAGAACTAGTAAATTTAAAAGTTAAATATGCTGATTGAAAGATTTAATACGATTCTAAAAGAATTACCGGGATTACCTGCTCCAGGTGTTTCGGGATCTCGAATCAAGGAATTGACACAAATTGCCGCTACTGATATAAATAAAGAAAAAGAAAGTCAAATCATTGCAGCTCTCTATTCTGCTTGTAAATCAGCTCAATTATCACATAAATTAGGTACGTTATATGTCGTTGATGCTATTGCAAGAAGATTAAAAGCAGAAGCAACAAATAATGGCGAAACTGTAAATTCAAATGCACCGGAAGGTACAAATGCTTCTGCTGTTTTCAAAATAGGTGAATTAATTGAAAGTTTAATTGATGACTCAATGGATTATCAATTAGATCCCGGAATGATCATAAAAATTGGTAAATTAGTTGATATTTGGGATAAATATCAAACTTTTGAACCAACAATTCTTGAAAAGATTAAGGATAAACATTTTAAATCTACAACTCCTCCTGGTACACCTCCAAAAACTAGTGTTGAACCTACTAAACCAACATCAGAAGGTAAAGAATCTAATAGTATACTACTGGCTTTAGCATCTCTTGCAAATACTGGTTCTGGTAATTCTGCAAATTCTCAAGGTACAACTAATACGAACACCGCTGATTTATTAGCCAACCTTGCAAATAATGTTCCTTCTGAAACTAATAAACAACAACAAGAACCGCAAGAACAAGCTATTTTTAATATGTTGAATCAAATGCAAGGTGGTAATGCTCAATCACAACCTCATCAACAACAATATCATCAACCTCATCAACAACATCCACCACATCAACCACATCAACAACATCAACAACATCAACATCAAGATCCGTCATTGGTTGGTACTAATGGTTACAATATTGGAAGAAGAGATGCTCGTGAATCTCATGTTGGTGGTGCCGGTAGACGTGACAGATCAAGATCACCAAGACGACATGTTAGATCTCCTCCACCTGCTTCATCATCGGTTCAAGCCATGCAAGCTAATTTACTTAATTTGAAAAAACAACAAGCTAATACTGCCGCTCAAAATAATAATTCAACTTTTTCACCAAATCAACAATATCAGCAAACATATAATCAACAACAACAAAAATCTCCTCAACAGCCTCAACGTCAAAATCAACAACAAGATCCAGCTTTTGTGTCACCATCAGCTATGGGAGGTGAAATGAATTTACCAGGAACTCCTCATTACCGTCCAAGAAATGTTGGATTTGATCCATCTGTTCCTCAAGGGACTATAAAAGTATTATCAAGAACTTTATTTTTGGGTGGTGTTCCGAGAAATATGGACGAAAGAACTTTGGCTCAAGTGTTAAGACCATTTGCTGAAATCCAATCAGTTATTCTTAATAGTGAAAGAAAGCATGCCTTTGTTAAAGTTTATTCTAGAAAAGAAGCAGAACAAATAATTACATCTTTTAATAAAGATAATTCATTACCATTAAGAACTCGTTGGGGTGTAGGATTTGGACCTAGAGATTGTTGTAATTATCAACATGGTATATCTTTAATTCCTATTCAAAGATTAACAGAAGCTGATCAGACTTGGGTTGTAAAAGCTCAATGGGGTGGTACTGGTGGTCAACCAATTTCAAGTGGTATGGTTGTTGATGAACCAGATATTGAAATTGGTGCAGGTATTTCATCAAAGGCAATGTCTAAAAAAATGCCTACTAATTCCGCAAGAAATGGACCTAAATCAAATAGACCTGGGGAACCAGATGAAGATTTTGTTAAAACTACTTTACTTCAACCACAAATTCAAATGAGTCATGGAACAAGACCAGATTTCGAAACTTATCAACAATCATCAGTGAATCCATTACAAAATTTGTTTGGAAATAACAACGGATCACCTCAAATACAACAACAACAACAACCTTATCAAGTACCACAAGTACCACAAGTATCACAAGTATCACAAGCACCACAAATACCACAAATACCGCAAATACCGCAAATACCGCAACAAGTACCACAGCAAATGCAATATCCTGGTAATTATCAACAACCCCCTCCACCTGGGATGCCAGCAATTCCTCAATTTCAAGGAGTCGCAGGTGGACCACAAGCTATGCCAGATCCAAGTCAATTTCCACCTGGATTTGCTGAATATCTAATGAAATCTATGCAACAACAACAAAACCCGCAGTAGAGTTTTAAATATATAGGTAATGCTACGATAAATTTAAATTTTGGTCCTATATTAATTTAGATCATCTGTATGTGTCATTGTAGTCATTGACATGAACAAACTTATCTATCTCTTCATTTCGCTGGTATTTCAAACACTTCCAAATTTACGTGTTTTAACATTATTTTTTTTCTGGTGTAGAAAAACTTCGTAAAATCGCGAAAACCAAATTGTACTTTTGAATAAACATATTCATACTTCAAATACAAACAATATTATTCACGATCAATGAATATACCACTTAGAGTTAGACAAAACAAATTGATCCATGAACAATAAATCCCTTACAAGTCTAGGTTGTTATCAAGCAAAATCAACGTCTAAGAATTCCACAGCATCTAGAATTGAAAAACCAACAGTAGAAACAGGTATTATCCCTTACAAAAATCAGACACCTGATGATAACGTTGTGTTGAATAACGATAATACTTCATCACCAATAGAGCAAAACAAGTCAAAGCAATATTCCAGGCCAGCGAAAAATAAAAAGTTTAAGGTTCATAATGGAGACGGTACTTATTCAGAGAGAGTGAGTCCTTCAAAGAAAAATAGGCTACAACAAAGTTCAAGCCCTATAAAAGATTCAAACCCATTGGATCGAAACATACGCTCCTACCCACTTAGTTTGACAGGAAATGATTCCATTGAAGAAGATTCCAAACTCAAAGAAAGGGAAGAGTTTGGTACAGTTTTAATCAATGAATTAGCACTGTCACCTAAAAGATCTCCGGAAAAATCAAAATCAGAAATTGCAATAGATATAGATTTAACAGATGATGAAGATGACATTTTTGCAACAAGAAACGGCAGTAAGAGGGGTCCAATATCGACATCCAAATTACCTCTGAAAAAGAAAAATACTCATGTTCAGCATAAAGATAAATCAGAGCCAATAAAACCAATAAATTTATTACTTGATTTCCAAGTTAAAAAGTATGGAACCAAAGATGAGATACTAAATCGTCACAAGAGACTAAAAATTCCAGTACCGATTACATCAAGAAGTACCTTACTTAAACGAGCTTCAAAATATTATAAATTCATTCCAGAAATTTTATCAGGTAAAGCCGACCCTTCGATATATTACGAGAGAGCTAAAGATCAGTGTGTCAAATCGAGGCAGGAAACTATGCTGGCTCAAGAAAAATTAAAAGTAAATTGGGAATCATTTTATGGAGGTTATTATGGATTTCAGAGACAATCAGTGATTGGTAGTGATATTTTCAAGAAATTTGAAACTGATTTGAATAATACAAGTAGTTATAATAAGACGGTAAAATATTGGACACCTTCAAGTTTCGCAATGCATGTTTTAGCTAATGAAATCATACTAAGAATGATTATTGAAGATTTGAAATGTAGATTTGAGAAAGCTGAGGAAATATGTCAATCTACAGTAGATTATGGTATAATTATTGCTGATCATGTTGAAATTGTAAATGATATGAAAATGGATGGTGATCAAGATGAAATTGATCATGATACCATAACAATAGAAGATGGTGATGATGATCGGGTTGAAATCGTAAATGATAACACAACGAGTGATAGTGGTAGTGATATATTTTAATCCAAAATATTGGATTTAATATCCAAATATTTGACTGTATAGAATACCTTATAATATTAATGAGACTAATGATGTTAATGATAAATACATGTGCAGTAAGCAGGAGCGTCTTATCAAAAATATTCTGAAACTCGCGAATTGATTGAATCATCTCGCGCTTATTTTTATTCCCCAAATTAATTGAAAAATTGGACCTCTCAAAGGATTCATCCAAATCTGTTGATTACTCAAAATTTTGTTTTCATATTTAACAAGGCCCAATTGGGTTGCAATTAAAAAATCCATCTCATTCAATCATCTTTTTCATAGCTCTCCCTTAATGGCTACAGATCTGGTTTTTGTTAAAGAGATTTCGGCTACTGCAATTACCGGTAAAGATGCATGGAATAGACCGACTCCACAACCTATAAACATATCAGTATCAGTCAAAACTGATTTCCAAAAAGCTTCAATCACTGACAATTTGAAGTATAGTGTTAATTATGCGGTTTTAACTAGAAACATATCAGATTTCATGAAATCAAATGAACACAAAAATTTTAAATCCTTGGGGAATATAGCGGAGTCAATTAGTTCTATAGTGTTGAATGAAACAAAGGGAGAGGGCCAAGTTGCAAATATCAAAATAAACAGTCCAAAATCAGAGATAAGAGCTGAATCAGTTGAGTATGAAGTAACGCGAAACAATGGTACTTCCAATAAGCATATTTCGGACTTTTATAGGGTAAACAAATTAAGATTATTAACAATTATCGGAGTCTTCACTTTCGAAAGATATCAAAAACAAATTGTCGATGTTGATTTGGAATTCAAAATATTTAAGGATGATATCAAATTAGATTTCCACAAAATTATTGCCGATATTGTGAATTATGTTGAGAATTCAAATTTCAAAACCGTGGAAGCGTTGGTGTTCAAGATAGGTCATTTAGTATTTCAAAAATATGGAAAACTTGGTATTGCGGCCGTTGATGTCAAAGCGACCAAACCAAATGCTTTCAGTCATGTCGAAGGTGTTGGGGTAAGTTCTTTAGTTACACAAGAGACTTTCAGAGATGCTGTCGATGATGATTTTTCATCAGCTGACAAGTCATCTTCAGAAGTTGGGTTTGACTTGCCTGTGGAAGATTTAGCTATTAATGATTTTACTGGAGAGCATGAGGCATTCATAGCGGTGGGTTCAAACGTGGGAGATCAAATTCGAAATATAAATGAAGCTATAGGCTTATTACTGCATTACAAGATACGACTTGAAGCCACTTCGTCGCTTTATATCTCAAAACCAATGTATGTTTTGAATCAATCTGATTTTTTAAATGGTGTTATAAAAGTTTCATTCAATGATTATTCACCAAATGAATTGTTGGACATTTTGAAAAAGATTGAATATAATCATATACAACGAGAAAAACAGATAGATAATGGCCCAAGATCTATTGACCTAGATATATTATTATATGATAATGTCCAATTGAATACAAAAGACTTGATCATACCTCACAAACTCATGTTGGAGAGAACATTTGTTCTTCAACCTTTATGCGAATTAATACCACCAGATCAAATTCATCCTATTAGTGCGGAACCAATACATGATCATTTGCAACAACTACTTATGAATGAACCTGACACAGATATACAAGAACATTCAAGACTACTACAAATTAATCCAGTACCGAGATTATCTACCAACGAAAATATACTCAAATTTGATCAAATTAATTTTCAATCACCTACTTTGATTATGGGTATACTAAATATGACACCAGACTCATTCAGTGATGTTGGTAAATATTACAATAACGAGTTGGATAAAGTTGTGGTTGAAGTTGAGAAAATGATCGATCAAGGCGCTCAAATTATTGATATTGGTGGAGTGTCTACAAGACCCGGTAGTGTTGAACCTCCTGAAGAAGAAGAAATAGCTAGAGTATTACCACTAGTTGAAAAAATTCGAAATTCCTCAAATTCAAAAGTGTCAAATGTAATAATATCCATAGACACTTACAGATCAGCTGTTGCTAAGGAATGTTTAATAGCTGGTGCGGATGTAATAAATGACATTTCAATGGGTAAATACGATGAGAATATGTTTGACGTCGTTGCGGAATTTGGATGCCCTTATATCATGAATCATACAAGAGGTACACCAAAAACAATGTCAACTCTAACAAAATATGAACCAAATAAAAATGATGACATAATCGAATTCATTATTAACCCAAAAGTCGGTCAAGAGGAAATAACTTTGAAACCCGAATTAACAAATTTATTGAATGGAGTGTCAAGAGAGATATCATCCCAGATTTTTAAAGCGTTTTCTCGTGGTGTCAAAAAATGGCAGATCATACTAGATCCAGGCGTTGGATTTGCTAAAAATTTGCAACAAAATTTAGGATTAATACAAAATGCATCGTTTTTTAAAAAATACTCAATACAAGTCAATGAATCGATAGAATCTTCAAATTCTCAACAAAATCACAAGCATAAATATTTGAGCTTCAACGGAATGAGTTTGTTAATAGGAACCTCGAGAAAGAAATTCTTAGGAACAATCATAAAACAAGACGAAAACATACCTGCAGATAGAATGATGGCCACAGCTGCAACTGTAACTGCGTGTATTGAACAACATACCGACATAATTAGAGTCCATGACGTGAAAGAAATTAACGATGTAGTAAAAGTTAGTGACGCTATCTACAAAGGTATAACATAAACAGCCTTAAAACATCGTGGTGTGTAAAAATATCTATCATTACCATTTTTATTCAATATATCATTATAGAATTTACTATTTTTAATCATGTCCTTTTTTTACCGGAAAACCTTTTTCTGACTTTATCACTTATACTCTTATTCCAAACAATACCACTCATAATTGGTCTATGAAAGCCATAAATGTCGTGAATATTATCTTCTCCATTCAAATCTTCATCATATAATGCTGACAGAGATAAAGTCTTTCGCTCTTCTTCTGTCATTCCAGTTAAATCTTTCAACTTATTTGATTTCATTTTCTCTCTTTGTTTTGCAACAAAAGTTCTACATTTATTAATTTCATCTTGTGATAAAGAACCAAACCCATATCCACCAATTTTTTTAAAACAATGATCAATCAAATTATTTGGATCTAAAAGCTTTTTAGGAAAATTTTGTGTAAATTGAAACAATTCGATTTGTTCATTTTCTTCACCTCCTTTGTTACTTGCTTGAAATTCGGGAGAATCTAAACATAGTTTAAATATTGTTAATGATATTCTAAAAATTGTTTTACTATTTTCATAAAATAAGATATCCCAGACTCTTAAAACGGTTTCAATTGGTAGAATGCCAACAAATAAGGACATAAACCATGAAGATGTAACTAACGTCACAGGAGGTAGTCTTGTCAATATCTTATCTTCTTTCAATTTTTCTCCCTCAAAATTTGTGCCTAAGATATCCCACAAGTCAGGTATATATTCCTTGACACATAACATCAAAACTCCTTGATCAGTATGTACTCCTTCCAAATTTGCCAGATGTACTTTTGGTATAATTCGTTCTGTTAATATAACCAACATCCAAAAAGATTTTTCCTCATTCATGAATAATAATAATAGTCCTGCTAAAAAGTTCAATGACTGACAATAACCAATTTGTGGTTGATAATGAGCAAATGCCACTAGGACTCTTCTCAAGGATTTAATTAGTTCAGTTTCCTCTCTTTCATTTGTGGCTGAATTAGCAAGAGATGAAGCTGATGATGTATATTTATCTTGATCATCTTTTAGTATTGATGAATTGAAATAAATGTTATCTGGAAATGTTCTGAATAAATCCCTCTCTATAATTTCTGTATCTTTATTCTTAATGTCTTGTGTAACTTCTACCAATTGATCGTATGTAATGTTTGAATTAGATAGTTTTTCATTTCCACCTGCGTAATAAAACCATGCATTTCCTCTCCATTCAGGCGGTATACCTTTCCTTACCAATTTTTTCACTTTATCAGACTTGGGTGGAAACCGCGTAGGTACTACATTTTGATCAATTGAATCTATTTCACTTGACTTGTATAGTAGTCCATTATTCTTTAATAATATTTCCCATTTTCTTTTTCGCCTTATTGAATATTCAGAATATTCTGCAAACCATTTATTGTATTCGTTTATAGTAATTGTACTTTGAGATGAAACTTTTTTGAATCCATATCTATCAAACTTTGATTTGAGTATATGTTTATCTGAAATTGAGGTGGTAGGTTTTATGTATGATCTCCGACTTGTGCCATTTGTGTTTAAAGACGATTTCTGATCTAATCGAATTGTTCCGTCACTCTCATCAAAGTTGTTACTACTGCCCTTATTACTCGGTGTATGACTTATGTTGAGTCCGTTTATTTGAGCATTTATTTCATCATGATCAATTGAGTTAATCTCGACATAGCTATCTCTTTGAGAAGGTGATTCTGCTTCATAACAATCAAGAAGTGAAAAATTCCTGGAATACGAGGATTCATTTCTTTGATGAGTATTGTTGTTATTGTTGTCGTTTTTGTTTAATGTCTTATGAGGCAGCAAGTGAACACTCTGTAGTATTTGTTCATTATTCGGATTAGATTCAGATTCATTTTGAATAAATGCTGCCATAATATTATATGATGATTAAATTTCTTATGATAATTGTCTCCCTTTAATTCACGGCTTCATTAGCACATTTGATTAATAATTTTCAAAGCTTCCCCAATTCAAAAAGTTATTTATGAAGTAGTATGAATGCAAAGTGTATTGATCTATGGCAACCTAATTTCAAATTCGTTTGATCTGAAAAAATCAAATCTTCTTTATCGGGAAAAAAATAAATTTATTTTATTTCATTCAAATTGTCATTCAAATTTGGCTAATACCTGAACTATTGATTCAATACTCAACACAGTATAACGTTATTCCTATTATATGAGATGGTTTACTCATTAAATAAAAGTTGCTAATACACTTATTCAAATTTGAAAAGAAAATAAATCTATAATGTACTGGAGAAACACATGGTGGGGTGATGAACCTTATCCATCATGTAAACAAATCGAGTTAAATGAAGGAATGATAATATCGCATATGTTTGATTTCCCGGTGCAGTATATATCAAAAGCAATATATCAACAAAACTGTTACAAAGACATGATACCAGTATTAAATACTAATGTGGGGCTAGTCATAGATAAATTCACTGAACCATTGCCGTTAGTTGCAGATTCATGGTTTGATTTTACTCAAAATAACATCAGAGGCTCTTTTAGTTATAGTGTTGTTTCAATCATATATGCTATTGCTGTGTCTGCTGTCATAACTTGGTTTTTGACCATTTTTGTCCTTACAAATTATACCATCAAACCTTCTTGGCTTTTAAAAGCTTCTACTTTATTATCATCTGTTTACATGTTAGTCGTTGTTATAAAATCAATTATTATTTTACACGTTCAACAAAGAGAAGGTTATTTACATGGAGCGAAATTATTAAATGAAATAAATGGAAATAAAGCTATAAATATAATTGATCTTATAGTAGTCTTATTATTACAAGTAAATCAAGTTCAAATTATTATGAGATTATTTCAAAGACAAAAAGATAAAAGATTGACATTTTATATTGGATTATTTGCTACTTTAACATCTCAAGTCATATGGGGAGTATCACAATTTTATTCATTTAGTACAAATGATGAAGCTGGTGATATATTACCTGCTTTTATTTATTTGGTTAGAATTGCTATGGCTTTATGTTATTCAGCCATTATAACTGTTTATTTCATAAGTAAAATACAAATCATTATAGCGAATAGAAGAATTTGGCTTTTGACATTATTGACATTAATTTTGATTTATAGTCCTGTTGCTTTTTTCATTGCTGATGTTTCAAATGCTTTTATATATGAGTTATCCGAAGTTTTTTCAGTTGTAAATTATGTGATTGGAGTCGTTATACCGTGGGAGTGGTGTAATAAGTTTAATTTAATCATGAAAGCAAAAGAAAAAGAAGGGGTATTGGGTAGAAGATTTTATGAAGATGAATCATATGAGCTAGATAGATTTGAATTATTTGTGGAAGAGCAAATTCCACGAGATGGATCTGACGATGAAGGAAATGATGATGATGATGAAAACGGAAATGCCAGAAGGACTGACAATGAAAACAATGAACATGCAAGACTAACTCAAGAGTACAAAACACGACTGACGTCATCACCAACGAAAGAAAATAATTCAAATAAAATATTTAAAGCTTATCAAGCTTCAAAATTAGCTTTCATATCACTTACAGATAGTATTATAGCTGCTGGGTTTGCTATTCCTAGATCTGTAAGTGTTTCGACCCAAGCTTCCAATAGAGTTGAAAATAATGGGGAAAATCACGGAAATTCAAACACAATTACTAATACATCAAACTTGAATTCTCAAAGACCACACAATGTAGAAATGCTGAATTCAAATTCAAATTCAAACTCAGCTTCTTCAGAAACTAATGTTGCATCATTAAGTACAAATCCGAATAGAAATAGAAGAAATATTTATGTTTACGCTAAAAAGGAAGTGGTTGTTGATTTGAGTGATGAAGAAAATTAATCTTTATTTATAAGACTACTATATTTATAAATTTAATGAATGTTATGAATTTTAAAAGATTATTTGGACTCTTGAATTTTCTCAATTTTTTCATGACCTCTTTTCGCTATTTCTAGACATTCATCTTCATAACCTGGTATATGAATATATGCAATATTTTTATTTGATAATTTCTTATATGAAGAATTATTTTTAACAAATACATCAGGTTCAACAACACCAACGAAAACAGATTTAATATTTGGTTGTTCAATAATTCTATCAACACAAGGTAAATTCCCACTCAATCTTAAAGAACAAGGTTCCATAGTTGTAAAAATTTCAGTTCCTGGAGGTACTTCATAAGTACCATTTTTATTAAAATATTTTGTTAATGCATTTTGTTCTGCATGAGTATTTCCTTCAATTTCTCTTGAATAACCAGTAGATAAAATTTCACCATTTAAAACTAAAACTGAACCAACATTAAATTGAGTTTGAGTTTCTCCACATTTTTTAGCTTCTTGTATAGCTAATTCCATAAATTTTCTACTTGGTTCAATTGCCCATTCAGGATATTGTGTCTTATAAGACCAAGAACCATCATCTGCTTCATATTGATAAGCATGTAACCATAATTCTAAATCATTTCTTCCAGGATCAGTATATAATTGTAATCCAGTATGTGGACATAATTCGTTTGTTAGAATTTCACCTTTTTCATTCGGTAGTATCCAACTTGATGCTGCTTTTGTTTTACCAATTGAATCTATTTTATTTTTAACATCTTCTAAATCAGCTATACCATCTTTACCTAAATTATCACCCCAAATATATGAATTAGAATATAATGGATCATTAGCTATAGGATATCCTATGTATTGTAAATGAACTCTTATTTGATGAGTTCGTCCAGTTAATGGATGACAAGTTATCACACTAGTATTAGTTATTGGATCATATGAAACTCTTCTAAATTCTGTTTTAGCTTCTTTTCCTTGTTTTTCATCAACAACATTTAATGTATGTTTCGGACTTATTGTGAAAATTGGTTTCTCAACAATAATATCCTTAGTTGGAAATTTTCCTTTAACTCTTGCAATATAATATTTTGAAACATTTCTATCTCGAATTTGTTTCATAAATTCATTTGAACCTTTACTTGTTTTACCTAAAAACATTAAACCAGAAGTTAATCTATCTAATCTATTACAAGGATGAACAGTTTTTTTAAATTCATGTTGTAAAATTTTAGTAACGGTATTATATCTATATCTACCTGCTGGATGAACAGGTATACCACTTGGTTTATCAATAATTAATAAATCATCATTTTCAAATACAATTTTTATTGGTTTTGAACTTATTGGAGCTTCTCTTCTAAATCCACGGTGAGTAATTAAATCTCCATTTTTAACAATTGTTTGTAAATTTGCAATTTTTAAATTTAATTTAACTTGACCTGATTCTATTGCCTTTTTATAAGTTTCTGGAGTTCTATCTCTAAATTCTTCAATAAAAATATCTAATAATGTACGATCTCTCCATCTTAATTTACAATATGTCATATATGTATAATAATATGGAGTTACTTTTCTTAAATTTCCTTCTATTATATATTCTGCTCCTTCTGCTTCTTTTTCTTCTATAGTTTTATGATGTCCATAATTATTCCCTGAGTTTTCAGGATCATCATCTAATCGTATTGATTTATCAATCTCTTGTTGTCTTAATCTAAATCCATTGGCATCTCTAGTAACTGATTTTTGATGGGCTTGTTTATATTCCTTATTTTCTAATGGCAGACCTATTCGTTTTGTTCCGTTTGACATTATATAGTTTCTTCTATATTGAATTATACTTCGTATGCCAATACATTGTTTGAACATGCAATGATGCTTGTATGTCTGATCTCATTTGAAATGGTCTGAAAATTTACGAATCGCAATTGGTAGTGACTATCAGTTCATCAAGAATCTGAGATATCATGAATACTGAAAGTTAAAAGAACAATATATTAGAAAACTCATTAGAGACTAAATAATTAATGAAATCAAAATAATATAAATTTATTCTTTTTAATTTAGAAAATAAAAGTCATTAACTCATAATACAATTTTTTTTTAGTTTTTTATTGTAGAAAAGATTTGCAGCCTTTTTAAGCAAAAAATTTATCAAGATCAGATAATTTAGTATCTTCAGGAGTTCCAATATCTTGACTTAAAAATCCAGATCTAATGACATTTAACCATTTTTTATTAGTGTCTGTATCTTTTGAAGTTGGTGTACTTCTGGAAATAGCTCTTAATGCTGCAGCATGTAAAGCAGCAGCAGCAGCAGCAGCATTTGGACTATGTGAACTAGGAGCACGTGAAGCTCTTGGAGCAGCAGCAGCAGCAGTTAAAACTTTAGTCTTTTTAGTCATTGACAAATAAGACATTGATTTTGATCTTTTACCATTTTTACGAATAGTTTCTATTAAATTTGAATCATCAATATCTTCATCTTGATCACTATCTGCAAAAACTCCTTCAAATTCTTCATCATCCAATTCCATATCTAATGGATCTTTAAACGAATCTGTTGTAGAAACTTCATTTAAAGCAGCAGTAACAGGAGCTGAAGAATATGGAACAAATAAATTAGATTTATCAAAACCCGGACCTCCAGTTTCAAAAAATGAATGTTTTGTAATACCTAAATCATACATTGTTTGTCTTCTTGGTTTGGCCAATGATGCTTGTTTACCTAATTCCAATGAATCATCAGTTAATGAATTTGAAAGTGGTAAATCTTTTAAAATTTTTTTACTTGATGACTTTGGTGAAGTAGCAACCGATGATTTTTCATCATTTGATTTACCATCTAATTGAGAATCTGCTTGTGCTTCTGCTTCTGCTTGAAGTTGAGCTTGTTCTTCACCTCTTTGTTGTTTAATTTCATCCATTAATTTTTTAGCTACAATTTCAAATCCTGGAGCTAATATACCACGATAAACATAAACCATTCTTTTTGGCGAAGCATCAGCCCAATCTCTTGATATAGCATATTTTAAACTAGTATCTCCTTTTTCTACTCTTTTAACATAAGCATTTAATTTAGCACTAACCAAATTTGAAGTTTTAGTTGATAATTGAGCAATCAGTGGATGTTCTTCAACTAATATATCACAAATTTGTTTAACAGTAAAACCTTGACCTTCTGGATCTCTCTCATATAAGATAACAAATATGGCAAACAATACATCATCTTCTAGTGAAGCATCACCTTTTTGTTCTGGTTTTGGTTTTTCACCAGTAACTGGAATAGCAGTAGAAATACCTGTTGCAATAGGAGCTCTTGAAATTGGTTTTGGTTTTTTAACCTTTTCTTTTTTATCTTTACTGGTTGATCCATTACCTGTATCACCTTGAGAAGATGGTGGAGTTGAAATTGTAGTTGGAGGTGTAGATTCTCTTGTAGCAGATTTATTTTTATCTAAAATTGAATCTGGAGAAGCACTTCTTGAAGTTGATGAATTTTCTAGATCATTTTCATTTTGAATCTCCATTTTCTCCAATTCTGATGAGATTGACTGTTTGTCATCCTCATCCTCATCTTCTTCTTCCTCGTTAGCTTCATTTCTATTCTCAGTTGCTTCTTCTAGATCTACATCTGCTTGTTCAGTTTGTTCAGTTTCATCTAAATTTTCTTCCTCAGTTGGTTTTAAAGGTAAACTATTGTTTCTAGATTTTGATGAAACTCCTAAAGTGTTTGGATTGAATGATGGTGAGATTGGTGAGGCTGTAGTTGGCAAAGCCATTGGACGTCTATCAGCTAATGCCATGTTAATTTTTTACAAATTGAAATTGATTTGAAACTTATGTTACAAAATTGATTCCAACAAGTAGTTTTTTTGTTTGATTTCTGATCTAGACCTCAAATTAATTTTTGACAATCTTTTCTGTTGATATTTTTGGATTCTTCAATTAGTCAATAATCTTAAAATCCAAGTGTGTAAATGATAATAATATACAAGAATTTAATTCGTAACCTCTTTAAAAATATAGTTTGAATTCTTTATAAATGAAAATTAATAAAATTGAAATACCTTTATGTGTTTTTTTTAATCCTTTTTTTTAAGTTTTAATATACAAAAATTGACAATATATGATATAAAAAATATGATTCGTTATATGTTTTGTTGATTCAAATAATTATTTAAAGTAACCTCTTAGAAATCCTTGAAAATAAAATGTGAAATTAATATATAAAATAAAAGAGTCGTAAATGTATGAAAGAAAGACTTTTGATTAATATTCCTTTCTTTCTAATATGTGATATAAATTCCTGTTCTAATTCTCTTCTTAGTCGTAAACGAAAAATTCCTTAAATGGAGTTTAGTTCATTATCAATAATAAAGATGTATAATGGTTGTGAAAAAAAAAAAAACAAAAAAATAATATTGTATGAAAACAATCAAAAATTGATAAGAAGTGGTGGTATTGATCTATGAATATATATGGAGTGAGTGTGTTATGAAATACAACTTCTTCAACCTTTTTTTGATAAAAAAAAATTGATTTATGGATTGATCTGATTGATGATTTCTTTAACAAATGATAGTAAAATATTTGTCAAAGTTTATATGAATATGTATGCTTCAGTTGAAGAGTGTTGTTCTTATAATGAATTGAAATTAAACGTAATATAACAAAGTTATTTGATTCAATATAAAAATTTTATTTTAATAAAAGAATGGTATTGTTTTGAATATATTGATTTATAAAAAAAATGAAAATATAAAAAAATATGTGTGATGATAAAATGATTGGAGTTAGTGTGAGTTTATTCTTTTACTTGTAATAAGTTTATATTGGTAATCTTCTTGTTCTGATTTCAATATTTAGTTGTGCTGTAAAGATGTGATGTTATTAATTTAATTATAAATTTTAGTTGTAAATTTTATAAAAGGATATAAATAAATATTCTATTAACATTAGTACTCAGTAGTTAAGGATTAATTAACTATACAGTACTAATAGTAAATACGTAATACATTAATAAATTTATCAATAGGTAGTGTATTTATGCTCAAACTGAAAATTAAATAATTGTGCCTCTCTCCTATTTATTAAGTATTATATACAGTACTTATCTTAATCTATATCAAGAAAAAGGATTGAATTGATATCAAAAACTTATAAGGTGAAAGATTGATTAGATTTTTAAAGATAAACACAAAATAAAAGATACATCTATTTATGAATGATAATAAGCACAACTTGACCAGAACGATTAGACAGAGATGACCAAATCAATGGGTGCTCTGTAAATTCTTAAAAGCATCTCGATCGAAGGGTTAGTTCAACATGCCTACTTTTCACCTCTTCATCGAACTATTTAACATGTGTTCATATTGTTCTGGTAATTAAAAATTAATGCAAGAGATTCAATCAGTATCATAATTAAAATTTTAAATCTATTTTTAATTTAGTTTAGTAACCTAATAATATAAACAAATGCCTAATTAGGGGTGTTACTCTAATTATAATAATTTGGTGTGGATTATCTTCTTTTCTTTAAAGGCAATTCCAGAATTGCTACTACTACTTGTTGATTGACTAAATCTCTGTCATGAACCACTTAGCTATAAATCAGTTGTATTAGATATGATACAATTTCATTCACTTCTTTTACTTAAACTCCCTTAGATCTTATTGAAAAATTTCAAATTGTTAGATTGCCGATAACGCTCCAATTAGAATTTTAAATTGATTGCTTATCTTAGAAAAAGTTAAATCAATATAATATTTACGATAAAAATTAAATAGATTAATTACTTCTTATATGCAATACGTTCTATATTCTTATAAAATTGGGGGTGTATCAAGATTATTGAGTCAATTATTAACAAAGTGAGTTTATCAACTCATATCACACCTACAACCACAATCAAGCAAAATAGTGATTAAGATAGATAGCTTAAAACTCTTTAGGGATGGCAAAGAATTCAACGTAGAATTCACAATAAGGCAAAATTTAGCCAACTCAATGACGTTATTCTGTTTTTCTTGTCCATAGATAATTAGTTGTGTTTAGTAGACGTCTTATTGATCAAAAAGAAAAGAAAAAAAAGTTGAGTAAAAGGTTAGGGCTAGAACCATATAACTACAGGTCCAAATTTAGTAACATTTCCGAGCGAGCGGAGTTGTTACAAAAAAAGCGCAATTTAATTCCAAGTTTCACTAACTGCCCATATGCACTACTTAAGTATGTTTCGCAGCAAAATTTACGACAATCTTATTAAAAATTATGCAACAATTTATTGAGCTACCAACTGACCCACAAGGAAAAAAATGTCAGCTGCAATTTAAATTGGAAGAAGTATCGCCTGCGGCGTTCCAAAACCTATAGAATTAAATAAATAAATATTTCATTATCGTTAACTATGCATATTTTTCCCTAATTCATTAAGTGCGTCTTTAGTTATCTTCCAATCTTCTTCCCAATAAGAATCCTGGTAAGGTTTATTAAAATCCAAATTATTTGGAGGTATAAACCAGTAATTTAAAGCAATATGAATATTTGAAGATTTTTCATTAAATTTTTCAATTTTATCTTTCAAAGATTCATTATCTTCTTCATCTTCATCATTGTCATCATCACCAAAACTTGAAACTTCATGAAACCAACCTGCCGGTAAATAAAGCATTTCACCAGGATATAACCAAACAGTCATTTTATTTAATTTTAAAAAACCAGGAAAATATTTATTTGCAAACTCAACTAAATGCTGTTTAATTTTTGGATCTGATATTTCATCAAGATGTAATAAAGCAGGAGGAATTTTTGAAAAACTAGGTGGATCGTTCGAAATCGATGAATCACTTTTTTCTTTTTCATCTTTATTTAATTTTTGTTGTTCTTCATGTTTGGCTATAAGTTCATCTAATCTTTCAATTTCTTTAGGATCAGTAGCTTTTGCTTTTTCCCAATGTAGTATCTCCTCAATAATAGCACCATCATCTCTAATTGATTTCCAATTTGAATTTGTAGAATTATCATAATCAATAATACCATTATTAAAAATTTTAAAAATTTTCCCCACAGTAAATAAATTTTCACAATCAATTGGTGAAAAAATTGTAAATCTTTTTAAACCTTGAACAAGTATATATAAATTATCAGCATGATCATGATGTAATCCTGAACTTGTACCATTTGAAGGAATTGATCTATTATTATTTAATGATTCTAATGATGATGAAAGATCAATGTCGAACTTTGTATTTGTTGATATTTTCCCCATCCAAAGATTTATCTGTTGAGTTATTAATTTGGGGATTATTGTTGGATTTGTTGGTAATATTGATGAATTTGCTAAATTTGTTAATGGTGGTTGATATAATTCTTCTATTCTTTGTTTATATTCAATTTGTTTTTCTAAATGTATATTATCATCATTATCTTCTTCTTCTTCATAATCGTCTTCAATATCATCAAAATCATCTTTCAAGTTATTCATATCAATTGATGATGTATTAGACATGTTTTCAACCTTTATTTGTTCATCATCCTCATCCTCGTCATCTTCTTCTTCCTCTTCATCATCCAACTCGGCTGCGACCTTATCGAACCTCACTTTATCATCCTCATCATTATCTTCATTATCATTCCCAATCTTATATTGAGTAGTTAAATAAATATCTCTTTCACCATTTTCTAATTCATCAAATAATTCAATAATATTCATATATTGTCTTTTTTTACCTAATCCAAACCCACCTTGAAATTTTTCTTCAATTTGTAAATTTATATCTTCATTATAATTTAAAGTATTTAATAAATTTTTAAATTTAAATTTTGATAAATTTGAAATTACTCCATCCGAGTTAGTTGAACAAGTTTTAAAATATTGTTTATTAAATTTAACTGGTTTTCTTTTACTTATATAATTTTTAAAAAATTCAATTGGTGATGTTTCATTTTCAATTTCATCAATTTTATCATTTGGTTTTGTTACATAGCCTGTATATTCATTTTTCAGTAGTTTTTGTCTCTTATTTGAAGGTGGTGACATTGATTGTTTTTTGATGGATATAATTTTTTTATTTACCTTTTTTTTCATCACGCTATATTGGTATTCACAATATATTCAAGAAAGTTGAAGAGTCGGGCTAGTTTAATTTGATAGAGATTGCTATACAATTTGAACTAGGTTCTTTAAACCACTGGTAAATAGCTACTATGTTAAGATTGAGGTATTGGTTATTAGATGTAATGACTCAAATCACTATCTGATCATCCCTAATGTAGGCTATTCTCATTTTATCCGTCAATATATATTCTGAAAATTGTGTCTGAAAAATTTAACTACTATAAATTGAAAATTCCTGAAATTAAGAGGTTTTTTTTTGTTTCGAGTTTTTAACTTCACCAAATTCCACACTATTTTAAAAGATGTATCAAGTATTAAATTGAAAAATTGATAAACTTTATTACATGAATTTTGAAATTTATATAATCAGAAAACACTTTATGAATTTAAGGAGTCACTTTTACCTACTTTTAAATCAAATTCTTTTGGTTTTTAACACTTATTTCCATCAAGCAAGCTAATTCAATTCTAAGAAAGTTCTTAGATTTAATAGTTGTAGATGATAGTTAACGAAGAACTAATTAATGTCTATAAACGTATATATTAGATTTTCAACAATTTTGTTACTTACTTGTTGAACCTTTTACTTTCATACAAGAATATTAAAAGTCTAAATGTAAAAATATATAACCAATTTTATATTTACGAATTTAAAAGCTAAACTATACAAAATAGTATGGTATTATTCTAAAATTAAACCAAAGTTCAGTACAAAGATAATTAAATGATTGTACAAAACTAACTGAAATTATACAAAATAGTAAACTCAATACAACAGCAATCATGGAACAAATCCTTAGTGTATATAATCTTAACCATTTGAAGTTAGTCCGAGAAATTTATTTTACAACAACCAGTACCAATTTTTAATATTGCTATAGACCTCCTTTTAATATTCAACTTATTTCTTAAATTATACGAAACTTGTCTTTGATTTAAGACAAAATTTATAAGAGATAGAACTATAACAAAGTAAAAAAGAAATTAATGAGACAAATTTATGAGACACTGTATTACCATATTTCTTTAATTATTTAATACGTTCCTTATATAAGCTTATAAGCAGTGTTTTAAGATTAAAATCCATCTTCAATCTGTCAATTGTTTGAGAATTCTAGAAGTAATACAATTAAAACTAAGTTTAATCTATCAATGAGTTTACATTATACTCTTTTTGTTTTCTATCCCTTTGAACCACATGATTCCTTTGAACTTATAACTTTTTGTAAACTCTTTTGTGTTTTGAGTAACATTCTACTTGCACTAAAATCTTTCTTTCCAATTGTTTTTGATCGTTTTGTGTGAAAATATTTTGAGCTTAATTCTTCTGTCCAAAAAAGAATAAACAACAATACAATTGCGTTTTCATTTCGTCTATTTTTATGGAATAGGTTGATAGTTAGTAGGGTTGACAAGTGAGAAAAACACTTACATGAGGAGTAGCGTATAGAAAGATAGAACTTAGATTGAGCTTGGTGTCAAGAATAATGAATAATCATAATAAAAAACTTACATACGGTATTAAAAAGTTGTTGAAAAATTTGAATTTTGTGATGAAAATGAAAAAATCAGATAAATAAATTTTAAGTACAATCTAAAAATATCATCATATTTAAAGCTCTTATTATTCCTTTTTATATTGTGTTTAATATTTCATCATGAAATTTTCAACGGTATTCCAATGGACTTATAGACTCAATCATAATGATTGTTTGTGAACGAATGAAAAAACAAAAAAGAAGAAGAAGTTACAATTACTTACCTTGATTATAAATTTAAATTACCGGCTATGTCCACACGATCAGTTGATTATTCTATTTACGGAAATTTAATCGAGAAATATAATATTTCAATCGATCTAAGTACTCAAGATATTATTATGTTACTTTTTCTTCGTTCAAAGTTAATAACTTTAAACGTATAGTCGAAATTCATAAAGATTCGAATCCAGACCATAGCAAGAAATAGATTTTTACAATTTGATTTCCAATTTACCTTGCGTTAAATTTAACGGTAAACCTGATCCATTAAAACATGAAATTTAGGATGTAAGAGTAAAGAAAGTTACAAAAGAACAAAAATAGTAATAGCCTCGTGCGAAATATATTATATATGATATCGAGTTCTACTATATATATAAAACCAATATGAATGGAATGTTCCCCTTTTTTCATTATTTCATATACACAGTTTGGAAAAGAAAAATAACATAACCTTTACATAATCATAAATGCATGCATAAGATTTATTTTTTGAATTATAATAATAAGTTTAGTGTATGGAAAATAGAATTTCTTTAGAATTCATACGGTTTAACATGTTTTACATGAACTTTTATAAAATATATAGAATACGAAGATTTATTTGAACGACAGTTTTTTTTTTTGGTCAATATAACCTTAATCATTTTGTCGAACGTCTTGTTATGAAACATATAGAACCAGTTGAGTTCTGAGCCTCCTACTTTAGTTTAGAATTGGAGGTAGTTTAAGGAGTGGATAACATATCGTCCATCAAACTTTGGAGAAAGGAACAGAAACACCTGATTAGATACCACCATATTACGGTATAAAAGATCAATGTAATTTTGATGATAGCATCTTCGTTAAAGATAAAGGAAGAATAGTTAGATCTTCGTCTTGTAGTTTACCCCTTTCACTAAAGATCGGAATTATCAGGCTCTAATACAGAATAGGAAGTTTAAATATACTTTGATTGTACCAGTATTATGTAAAATTTGAACTCTTCAGACATTGAATAAAAATTGACACTAATTTCAAAGATTTTATTATAGATTAGATGTAATTTCTTAATTTTCAAGTCTCAAATAAAGTTCTATTGTCTTAATTTTGTCTGAATAACCGTTGAACTTTAAATTTATGAGACCACAGGACTTTTGTATAAAAAGCAAAAGCAAAGCAAAAAAAGTTAGGTCTGAAAAATTAAAATTTGTCAGTAGAATTATTCAAAACGAACTACATAACAATCTTAATCTGTCAAAAACTGAGGCTGACGGAAACTTTAAATTTATTGTTCTATTTTTTTCAAAAATTCGTTTCCTAGGTAATCGAAAATTTCTTATCAAAATGTTTGATTGTTTCTTTTAAATGTGGAAAACACACCAGCACTTTCTAAGGATGTGTATAAATCGAATAGTCGTCACAGCGCAATTCGAACTTAGTAGTCGTTACTTTGTTACGTTGTCTCACTTGTTCAAAATCAACTCAATTTTTTTTCTTTGATTAAGTTGATTTTTTAGATGGTTGTAATGTAAGACAAAAAAAATTAATCTTTATTATATTTATATCGTCGCCCGAAATCTAATATAAATCAAACGTTTAAAACTTAAATACTTCTTTGATTAATCTCGAAATATGAAAAATTTTATTAAAGATCATCAATCACATTGAGTATAAGCATTATCATGTTTAAAAATCAATTGTTCATTTAGTTATAGCCATACCTGAATTATGGGATTCTTTTTTAAAATCTATACAAAATAAAAGAAACAAAGAAGATTAAAAATCGTATGTCATCTTGAATATTTCAACTCAAAGATAAGGAGATTCTAAATCACCATATATAAATTAACATCTTAACTAACATAAAACGCTTAATTCTTAAATCTTCTAATATTCTTTTGTGAGACCATTGAAAATTTTTTTCAACGATGTAAATGAATTGATGCCTCACAAATAAACCGTTTTAATTTAACTTTAAAAAGAAAGTATCCTTGTCTACTCCTATAATTGAAAGTTATAGCTATCCTCCCCCCTTCAGTCCAAACCCAGATAGAGTAAGTAGTAAAATTATATAGTTAGTCGAATTCCTTATGAAAAAAATTTGCCCCAATTGAGAAATCAATCTAAACTTTAAAATATTTAAGAGTTTGTAGCACAGGTAAAAAGAAAAGAAGTGTAACGATTTAAGACTGTTTAAATTATTACACCTGAAATTACACAAATTTATGAATTTTTTATCCTAATTCTTACAATCTTAATTATGGAAAGTAAGTTAAATATAATTCAAGATCTTAGATCTCTCTAGATGTATAGTTTTTTGAAACTCTATAAAATAGTAAAGAATGTCGAATATCATTTCGTTACTATGTTACCACCGAAAAATAAACTAAACAAATGATATTTAGCGATTATTATTTTTAATTTTAACTTTTATTGTAAGAACAGATCTTCAAATTTAATGGTTACCTAACACTGGGTGAATACGTTTTTAAGATTTGAGCCTTTAGTTATTTTTTTCGGTTAAAATAACTTCCTATTTTCTGTTACGTAACTACCAAATAAAAATTGAAATATATCCGATCAAAAATTTATTAGACTTCTCCTTATAAAAATTAAGCGGATTTATCAATTTACTTAATAAGTAAATTAATTCAGTACAATTTTTTGAAATTTACTTCTTTGTATAAAGTTAAAATAGTTATGAGTCTTTACAATTTTAATAAACCGAACGAACGAAACGCTGGGAACAATAGATACGTGTAAAATTAGACCGAATAAAACGTTTTTCAGTCTTATTTTAGCATAAGTTGTATCTATCTATTTTAAAATTTCAAGACTAAATTTTATTGAGAGATTTGCTTGTGTTTTTCTTAATACTTTGTTGATTATACAATAAATATGGCTTTCTTTCTTACTTATCTAGAGAAGCTATTGTAATTAACCAGCACAGGTTTCATCAATTCACATTTGACTATCAATCAATCTCATGAAATTGAGAAAGGATTGAATAAAAGTTGATGAAAGAGATCATCCACTTTTTTATTTTTCATTTTAATTGGTCAATAATTATTTAGACTTTAACCACTTTAATTCTAATACGAAAATAATAAAACAACCCCCTTTTTTTCCCCATCTTGATCCAATCAATTAAATCTGCTCTTTAAACTTGTTAGTCTAATCTAGAATTAAATAATAAACAATTATCTAAAATTTGATAAAAGTTCAAAATTTCATAAGAATAAAAGGAGGTTAAATTTCAAAGATATGATAAATTATTTAAATTTAATATTTAACTTTTTTAGTTAATTTTTGATTTTCCAGTAATTCTTAGATAAAATTAACGGATGTTGATATGAAACGTCGATATTGAAATAATTTCAAAATTTTAACTATTATTTCAAAAAACGTACAATTGTGATGTAATGTAGTGAAAAGAAGTAATTGTTGTTGGCTTAATAAACTTTTGAAAAAGGCTTATGCAACGTAATACTGAGTATATTTTTATTGTTTGAATTGATATCAATTGTGTTGAAAATTTCGTTTATAGAAAATGAAATTTTCATAGTATGAAATCGAAATTCTTATAATAATATATAGAGAAACACGTCTAATGTTAAAGTTTAATTAAGTTTATTGAATTTGATAGAAGCTCTTTACGTTTTGCGCAAAATTGAACAACTAATCCTTTTATACCAATTTGAAGTATTTACATATACCATTCAACACTAATTATGATATTTAGTAGAAACTCAGAGAGTTGAAAATTAGAGGAGGCGAATTAAAAATTTTTCTAGTTTAAATTTATGTATTATATTTTAACACCTGAATTTATACAACTTTTCTTTCTAATATGTTGATGATTAAAACTATTACCAGCATATTGATGTTGTTGTTGTTGTTGTAGTTGATGTTCATGATGTTGAATTTGTTGGGCATTATCATTATTATCGTTATTATTAATATTATTATTATTTATCATCAGTTGATCCATTAATTGAGTATCACAACGTCTTTTTCTATCAATTTTCTCTTCTGGACTTGGACCAGGAGTTAAAGGCATTGAAACTTTTGGAGTTTTTGGTGGTAAATTTCTATTATTTAATTGATTTCTTTTATTTTGATTATTATTTAAATTATTTGAACCATCATTATTATTAAAACATGTATTATTATTTGAATTTTTATTTGTAATACCATATTTTTGTTGTATACTATTTGGTAAAGATAATGATTTAATTAATTTAAAAATTTGTTGAAAATTTTCTAAATTTAATTGTATAGTTTGTTTATCTAATAATGAATTATAAAATGATAAGATATTAACAATATTTATAGGTAAAACTAAAGTTGAAATACTTGACATTATTGATAATATAGCAATTTGTGATGAAGAATAATTAAAATATAAATTTGGATAAAATTGAAATAATTCACCTAAATAATAACTTGAAATTTTAATTTTTTGAAAATTCTTTTTTATAATTAAAGAATTTGTATCACCAATTGAAATTAATAAATTTAAAAATACATCAACAAATGAATCAAAAGTAGAACAATTAATTTGCCATTCTAAAGATTTTAAAATATGTTTTTCCATTTCAATAAATAATTCTTTATTATATGAATCAACACAAATTTTTCTTAAATCATTTAATGTTGGAATTTTAAATTTTGAATCTAAATTTTTACAACTTATCCATAAACTTGTTAATCCTAATAATTGATAATGTTGTTTTTTTACAATTCTTGTTGAACAATATCTATCAATTAAATTTACTGTTAAGGGAAAAGTTGATCTTGATAAATTTAAAATTGTTATAACTTCCATTAAAAAATCTAGTAATAAAGGTCTCATACTTAATTTAATTTCTGGTTGTTGTTCAATTAATAATAAATTTGGTAATGATTTTAATTCAATTGTTAATAAATGTTCCAACATATCTAATTGATATTCAGATATTATATTATTATGTGATTTATGTTCCATTTGTTGTACTTTGACATTGGAAGATTTGATTTGCAGTTGTACAACTCTTGTTTGATGGAAAGCATCTGGTGAATTGGATATCATAATGGTATAATATTATATTGATTGCAATATAATAAATATGGTTGTAAATTATTTATTGATTTATTTTTGGTTGCCAAAAATTTAAGATTCAATTTTGTGTAATATTTTCAACTAATGTCTGAGATAGTTGAATGTCGTTAAAATTGAGTGACGTGAAATTGAGGGGAAGAAATACCTAATAATTGATTGATAATTGATAGAATGATAGCACCAGCAAAATAATTTTTAAAATATAATGAATAAATTTAAACGTTGTTGTTGATGTTGTTGATGTTGTTGTAAGATAGTAACCAGCACTAGCTTTGGAAATGCAAATGTGAAAAATATCGTTGTAAAAGTAAAGGTACACTATTTGATAAAATAATGAATAGTGTTGATGAATGAAAACGTTAGTGTGACGTAAAATGGTAAAACAATTAAGTTGGAATTAATTGTTTATATGCAAAGTTGTTTGAAACTGACTTTTCTAAACTGTTTGTAGTAGTAACGAATGAAAGTTAGCTTTTGTTAATTGAGTCTTTAGTAATGAATGTGACAGTTGAAATATTTTTAAATGAACGTCTCAAATTATTTTCCTTTCAATTGTAATTTTTGAGATGAATTTGATTAGATGATTGAAAATTGGAAATGCAAAAATGAAATTAAAGTGCAAAATGAACCAACAATATATGATATAATATGATAAAAAAGTTAAAACAGTTAAAACCAAATACTAAAATTCCAAATGACGTGATGAATTATATACAAATGAAATGCAAAATTGATTTAGCTGAATCCTTTTTCTTTTCTATTTGAGGTATGTTTTCTTTTGCAATAATTATTGACAAATAACCTTTCTTGAAGAAATCAATTCAAAAATTTAAATGAAATGAAAAAAATGAAAAATTTAATGAACAGTAAGTGTTTGAATTGAGTGACTTAAATCAATAAACTAATTAAAGTAACAATATAAATGTACTCAATTTGAATGTGTTTTCTCTTTAAAAAAAATTTGAATGTGCAAAAATTTGATCCTTTGAAACAAGTAATAATGACCAGGACAATTTTGAAAATTTTCGAACCTTTTCAATAAAAAGAATAAAAACTTCTGTTCAGAATTTAGAGGATAAAAGGATTAATTAACGTGAGCCGTGAAAACTAATCCTAATAATGATTTGTTGGTTTAAGGGTATGTATATTATGATGTTGGGTGTGGTTTTTTGAAAAAAAAAAGGATGAGAATGAAAATGATATTTATATACAACTATTATGAAGTTGATATATATTGATGAAGTTGATAAAAAATGAAAAATGAATGGGGAGTAGTAATTTGATAGAATATTGAAAAAAAGAAGGAGGGAGTTTATAGATTTTTATATAAATTTGAAATTTTATAAATTTAATAAGTTGAATTATAAAAAATTAAAACAGTATGAGAGAGATATAGATAATAATAAAAAAATATAAAGAGTACAAATACATAATAATATGAATTTTAATTAACATTTTGTGACTTTATTGAAAGGCTAAGAAAGTATAAATCTTTCTAAGTTTGTGTATGAATGAATGGGTATGTATATCTGAATAATTATTTTATTAATTTCTGAAACACAAAATACATACTGTGTTATTTATTATTAATGGTATAAGTTTATTAATTATTTTTTTATTGTAAATCAATGTCTGTTGTTCAGTAACTTTTGAAACACAAAATAAAATCTATTCAGACACAAAATTTTGGATACAGACACGGACACAGACTTTTTTCATACTACTATACTTAAAATTAAGATTTCAGAAATTTAACCAAAAGTAGAAGAAGATAAACCTTTTAAAATCAATGAGTGCTAGTTAAATTATTCAAGAAATGAATCATAAGATCTCAAATTTATATATAAGTTTATTTCTTTTCGACAATTGTGTGAAAACTATCTCGAGGTGTAACGGAACAATTGTTAAAATTGAAACGAAGCTCAGTTCAGTTGTTACTCATCAAAAAATACTTGAGAGTTTGACTTTGTTGGTTCTATACCACAATGTTGGCTTCAAAATAAGTTTGCATGGATCTCAAAAACTAGTAATTAGGAGTAATAAATTTGAACACAAAATACAAATTGAGGTTATACTATTTTTTATTTGTGAAAAATTAAGATATAGAAAAAGAAACAAAAGAGGAATAATAATAACTCCTTTTATTTAATACACAGTAAAGTATACTCACACTATTAAGTTATTATAATTTGGAGGACAATACATAATCTTAATCAATTTTTAGCCTAAAGCCTATAGACACGAAACTTCACTATAAGCAATTTTAAAGTTCAACCATAGTAGTTGTCAGATCCTTTCAAATTTGAATGAATAAGAGAACACGTCTTTCTCGATGCTAATCATTGTATTGCTTAAAAGCTAATGATAGAAGTTGTATAAATTTTGCAAAACGAATTGCTTAATCAATTTTTTACATGCAAATGGTGATGACATCTATTACCTATTGTCTTGGTTCGATTATTACTTATTATTTTGCCCATTCCCAATCTTTGGTTTTGCGTGTTTTATGTTTTTAAAAAACAATACTTAATAAAGGTTACACTATATATATTTTGCCTTACGAAGAAACGTTTATATATTCAGGATATTAAGATTTCAAAAATTTGACTACAGTAAGTTATGTTCAAATTCATAGACTGATTGGGTTAATAGTTTGCAAAATTAGATCCATCTCCATATAGCTCTAGATCAAGCTTTTTCTCATTTATGATACTTTAAAAATAAATAATACAACTCATTCAAAAGCGTAAATATTAAGATTTTTAAATTAGCGGATTTTTAGAGACTTTTTTTTTTTCTTACTTCTTTCGATAACTCCATCAATTAAAAGTTTTTTCTTCGGACTTCGAGTCGAAGGTAGGATTATTATTCAGTGGAACATAGAACTGAGCTCAAATCACTTTGTTCATTATCATAATTTTGTCGATTAAAACCGTGATCAACTTTTAATTTTGAGTTTAAGTTTTTTCGAATCTGAAGATACTATGAAATCTTATACTGTAAAATAAATTTTAATTGCTGCAAAATTAAGTGTCAGAGTTAGGTTGTAAAGAGCTACCATGTAACATTTCAAAACCGATAGATCTATAATTTTTTAAACTTTACATTAAAGTTCTAAATTTCACTTTTGGATTCAAGTTTTGCAGTTATGTATGTTCATAAGATCTGATTTTGATCGATTGGTTGTAACTTAGCTTTTCTTTTCAATGTTGCAGTAAAAAAATAGAAAGAGGAGGTGAGTTGAAGGTTCAATTGAAGCGAGGTCGTCGATTTCTCACAAACCAGGATCCTCTACAAATGTACAGTTGGAGTTTGGACAATCTTTAGATCAAATTTAGTGAGAGATCGGAAATGTCTAGGCTACTTGTTACAAACTTTTAGTTTGATGGATCGTTTATTGGTAAAACCACTGGGTCTATTGAACTAAAGAAGTTAAATTTGAAATAGGGGAGATTGAGCCGTACTGGCGGAATCAGTTTCATTAAAATAGACAGACTCAATTTTTTATGCACATACATTATCTTGTAGTTAGGCTAAGTCGTAAAATAAAAATTATATTCGGAAAATTTATTTTTTCTGCCTTATCTGATTTCTTGTTCTATTCCATTAATAAATAAGTTCAATTTTAATACAATATACTTAATGAGACATACATTCTACGAATACCTCAAATTAAATTAGCAATTATGGTCTGAGAAGTTCTGGCAGGTGGAGAATCGGTCTTAACAACATTCGTTGAGATTCAATCGGTTGAAGTTGAAGAATCTTGAAAAAAAGGAGAATAAACCAAAATATTTCATTGAACACTAAAACCAAATTTTTTTATTCACAGGTTTTTGAACTAAAAGTCTTTCTGTGTCTCCAAACTTAAAACGTTTTCAATGTTGCCCAATTTATGTATCATTTTGATCCAGGCTAATCTCAAAATTGGAACTTTCAATAAGTTATTCAAAGTCTTTTGAATATGAGAAGCTCATGCTGATCAAAGATTACTCTTCAAAAATTATATCTTTCACACTTCAATTTTGATTGTAATTAAATTGAATTTTTTAAAGATATTCATATAAAAAGAAACGATAATATAAAACCTTGTCTGACTTTATAACTATTTTAATTTACACCCAAATTAGAAAGATTAGGATGAGTTTAGTGTAAAAAAACCATGTGTTATGTTACACCTAATAAAACTTGTTTCGAGTTAAACTAAGATGATTTGAAATAGATGGTTATATCTATTAATAGAAATCAAAGGAGTATAATTACTGGAATCATTGAGTTCAATAACACAAATACTTAATGTGTTAATGAAAATTGTTTAATTTTACAAAAACAATTTGATTTTTTTTCAGTTGCTTAAGAAACTAATAAATTTTTTTTCAAAAAAGAGGTGTTTTCAAAGTTTGACAAATTAAAACATCTAGAAGGACTCAATTTCAATTCGAATGTCTGACCATTAATCACAGGAAAATGTTTCAAGTAAACAGTTGTATATTGTAGAATTTCTCTTCAATTTTATTTCAGGATGTAAAGTAGTATTTCAATAACATTTTGTGTACAGTTTGATTTTGTGTTTCAGAATTTTTCATTCATTTTTAGTTTGTTAACATGGAACACATGAAAACAATTGAAGACAGAAAAAAATTTTAATTGATCCGTTAAATTCAAATTATTCTCTAAAGATCTAAAATTCGAGAATTATGATAATGTAGAGTGATAATTCAAAGGATTAATAATTTCATGTTAAGAAAATGTTCAATCTTTTTGACGTGGTTAAGTTATTGTTTAAATTCAACTGATTTAAAATTAAATGAATTCCAATTTTATCAGTCAGATCACAAAAATTTAGAGATGTTTCTCTCAAAGTTTGTTCTACACCAATTATTGATTACAGTGTATTTGCGCATGGACAATTTTCCTGCTCCTCGATGGTCTGGTTTATTTTATTTCCCAAAAGTGTATATAGGTAATGTTTAGCCAACAATAAATAATTCTAGTTTATTAGTAGTTCTCAAATATACTTGAGTTTCAGTAATTAATAAAGAAAATTCCAAGTTTTATTAATTTGAACTTATTTTGGTATTGATGTTATACACAAATTCAAAATTATTTTTGTCCAACTACTTCCTCGACTGTCATTTGATCCTCACAATCACAAATTCTAATTCAAAGGAGAAAAAACTCCAATAGAACGATGATATAACTCTTTTATCCTATACTCAGAATACTTTTGACTCTATCCATTTTGCAACTTCAAATTGGAAGATAGAATCTCAATAGAAAATTATTCCAGTCTGACTAGTATGTTTTAAATGATCTCTTTGATTTTTCAGTGAAAACAAGTCAAGCTCTTTTTTCATGTGCATTTATAATCGCTAAGAATTGTGATTTGCACTTTACGATGAGCAAAGTCCAGACTAAGGGATGGTTGTTAATTCATTACGATCTTTGAATATTTGTGATAATTGTGAAACAAATATTTTAGTGTGAAAAAAATCAACGACAGTCAAAACTTAAAAAAAAAAATAAACTTGTATCTCAAAATCGTGTTAAGATGGATCCAACATATTCACTTTGTTTTGAGGCCAACTTAATCAATTTCTCCACAACAATAGCCTGAGTTCACAGTAGTCTTAAAAATTTTCAATAGCACAAATTGAGTCAAGAGAAGCTCATCTCACCTTTTAAATCAGGTATCGCAAAGAAGTAAAGTTAAAAACATCACACTCATTACACTAAAAAATCAAAGGACCAATACAGAACAACGAAGATGAGTACCGAGGAACCAAAAACAGTCGACGTATCTTCAACCACACTTGATGATATACTACAACGTCATAAAAAAGAAAATAAAGATCTTATAGCAACAATTACAGGCTTAAAGAAAGAAGCAACCAAAAAGACTCGAAAAAACGTGCTAGCGAGATGTCAAGAGCTAGAAGACAATCTCAAAAGAAAACATCAAGAAGAACTTTCTGAATTCAATAATGATGAAACAGCGAATACAAATGAGGAGGATGAAGTAACACCAGAACAGCTATTAGCCCAATTATCAGTAGAAGAGAACGACGAACAATCAGATGATAAATCTAAAGCACCATCAAAAGCACCCGAGGGTACTACTGGTTCATCTACGGGAAAAAAACGAAATAGAGCAAAAGAAAGATTAATCAAAAGACAACAAGAAATTGATAGAATAAAAGCAGAAGCAGAAAAAGAATCAGAAAATTCAATAAATTATAGACAAATAGAAATAGACTCAATGAATAAATTATTATCATTAAATGATTTAAAAGTATATGAAATAAAACCTGATGGAAATTGTTTATTTGCTTCAATACAAAACCAATTAATAGAAAGACATAATCTTGTTGAAAATGAAATATCAATCCAAAAGTTAAGAGACTTATCAAGTGATTATATATTAGAGAATAAAAATGATTTTATTCCATTTTTATTTGATGAAACAACTGGAGAAATTAAAGATATTGATGAATATTGTAATGAATTAAAAATAACTACAATGTGGGGATCTGATATGGAAATTTTGGCATTAAGTAAAATTTTTGAATGTTGTATAATTATTCATCAAGCTGGTGCTTCTAGTATTGAAATTAATAAGGATACAGTATATGATGATCCAAAACCAACATTACATTTAGGTTATTATAAACATTCTTATGGCTTAGGTGAGCATTATAACTCATTGTTGGATAGCTAATGGTGGTGTTCTTATAAAGGCATACTTTTTAATTATTATATGATCCAAAGCGTTGCAGATTATAGCATCAAATCAGACACTGAATACTAGTCTTTTGTGTGTTTTTATTTAATATCAATGATGTTACTTTACAACAACTAAAATCCCATGAACTCATCGGTAACAAGTTGTTGATCAAGATAAAATAAAGTTATTTTTATTCATATATGCGGTTGTCTATGACGTGATGAAGTATGCTGAGGATTATACCAACAAAACTAACACAAAGTCTTAGATTATGGTGCTGGTTGGTGATGAAAATGTCTGTGCTTAATTTGCCTTGATGGATTTGATAATTTGGTACAAAAGCTATTATTATGTATCCTATGACACATTATTGTCTATGGGGTTGATAATGAGTAAAATAAAATATTTTTTAATCAATAAATCAAGAACTGTCAAAGTGAACCAACTAGCAGAAAGATGCATTAATTACATCTTTTTATTGATAAAAGTCTTGTGAGGAAATTGTCCAAGACTTTGTATAAAGTAGTCGGATTTTAATTAAAATTCAATTGGTCCCCTATATCAGCTACCCCGACTAAGCAATATTTTATGATAGGATCTCGTTCTTCTTTTGATTCAACAACTCAACACTTCAACAACTACAGTATTCCAAAAAAATCTTTATTTTTTTCTTATCTTATTTAATCCAATCTAATTATTAAACAGATTTCAATTTCTTAAATCTTACTGTTAAAAATCAAATCTAAATCTAAATTCAATTTTAAGCTTTTATGCATACCAAAGTAGAAAAAGAAATCCAAATTTGCTCCAAATAAAATTTATCGATGATCTAAAGTTACTCGTAAATTAAATCTTAAATTCTGTTATGTACAGTATTTACTATGCACGTAACTGCGTAAATATTTTATGTAGTAAATTTACGGAGTTCAGTCAAAAAGGTGATAATGCATAATTAAATTTCTTATTATAAGCGCTTTTGTGTAACAGAATTTTATCTTAAATTAATTATCATTATCTGTGTGCTGTCGAAAATATAATAATTGAAAAATTTCAGATCGTTGTCAATTGAAGATAAGGCAATTGACCATATCGTTGTATAGTACAATTACCTGTAAATCCTTTCGCCTTAACCAAAATTGATTGTTACATTCTTCTATTCGATAGTGTACATTGTTACAGTTCAAATAAGAAAACAGTAAAAGCAAAAAAAAAAAAGTTTAAATGTGAAACTTTCAGGATGATAACTGCTGTTGAAATTTTCAAATAATTAACTTACTTATTGCTGTATCATTAAAAATATTTTTGATCAGATTTTGTGTAATCAAAGAATTTTTCATTCCACCAATGAAAAATATTAAACAAATGTTGGAGATTTCAGATTGTAAAAACTACAAAATTCTTAGCGGAAAAAGGAGGTACTCAGTGACAGATCATGTTCCTACCATTTGACATTCATTTCAAATTTATTGAAGAAACCACAATAACACTTTTTGAGTGAGGATTTAGAAATGAGGTAATCATTATTGAATTGGAAAAAAAAAATTACTCAAAAGTAAAATTATACTACCTTCAAATACAAACGTATCTGATTTCATTCAATATTATTGGTCTATCTTACTGACGCAGGAGGGCTCTATATTAAATCCAAAAGATTTCTGATTAGCAGTCGGGCTTGGTTTGAATCTGAAAAATATTTAGAATGAAATCAAGAATTTCGACGAATTGATTTAAGTTTAAGAATAGTGTGAGCTTGGAATAATTAGTCTCTTGCTCTATGATACCTTTAAGGTTCAAAGATCCACAAACAGTTTTTTTTTGAATCTAAGAAAATCCCATTTTATACTACTCACTAATACAAGGATTTTACAAATTAATTTCCATAACTTCATACACATTCATTCCATCTATTAAATAACTCAATTGAGTTAAACTTTCATTTGACACAAAATAAGACGAGTTAATTCTTTTCAAATCCATTAAACACAAAACAGGTGCTTAGTTCTATGATAACTCATAACAAATTATGTCATTTTTAACTATTGTATAAAATAATTCAAGAACTTGGAGGAAAAGACAAAGAAAGACTGAAAAATCCACAAAATAAAAACAGACAATTTTTGATTAATTTTTTTGTCTTGTTAAATTTTAAATCAAATAAAAAAAAAAATTCAATAAAACATGGATATCCTGATTTCAAAAGGGATTAATTTTTCACTTTACTGTCCTCTCCTTATCGAAGTTTACCTTGAAGGCATAGAAAAATATGGTTCATCCTTATTGTCAATTTCTCTTGCATTGACTTTTATCTTTCAAGTTCTTCCCCGACCCGGATAATTTTCACACTCAATTTTACGAATTTGGAACTTATTTTGTTATATATCTTACTGTTCTTTAATTTAATTAATCAAAGTTCGAACCAAATATTTGAACGATTAATTTCAAGCGTGGTTGATTTACTCTTGCCAACTATGGAAGTAAAAGTTCAGAGATGACCTGACATTACTTACTTAATTGAAAACGCAAATTGTGCATGGACAATTACACAATTCGATGAGTTGGACCTGGAACTGAAAAAAGAACAACTGAAAAAATGGATTTAGTCGAGGAATGCTTAAAGTTAAACGTATGTTTATTGTTGCATATGCGAATGAAAACTTAGTGCGAATCGTTCAAATTTTTTCGCTTTGGTTCGACATCAAATCGTCCACCTCTTAGGCTAAAGGTTAAGAAAACTTTCCAAGCATTACTATGAAGCATAAATTAATACCCGTTATCTATCCCTTCATATCTATATTAGTGAGTTGAGCCCTAATAAAGGGGAGTCGATAGGTTGTTTTCTACTAAATTTAGACAATGTCTTTTATTATTTCAAATAGTTTTAAATTTTCCACACAATTAATTTAAGTGATGAAATATTTGTGCATATCCAATTTAATAAATGTCCATTTTCAAATTATTATGAAGAAGAGCAATGTCGATGACAATTTTCGATGACAATTAACAGCTGTCATACGCATGGTTTATTCATTAATTGATTATTTGTTTGCTTGAAATTGTATGTGAAACAGACAAAACGTTAAATGTGATTGATTGCAAACGATACTTTTCACTTTTTGCTAGTCAAATTACAAGAAAGACAATCAGATGGATTTAGCTTGTAGTAAATAAGGATCAACTTGAAATAATCTAGCACTTAGTTCAACTTTTTTCCTTGAAAGAAGGAGTTAATTACATCATTATTAAATCTTGAAATTTGATATCGTCAGACAAGGTAATTTATCATACTATTTAAATCTGACTGAAATAATTTAAGCATTGTTCGTGAGAAATTCTTCATTCTTCACTTTTTTAGTAACGAATTAACCTATATATGGTATTATTAGTCTTTAAAAAGCTTTAAAAAGCTTATAATAAAATCACAACTAATTTCACTAACATTTTAAGCTTTTTATTGTATGAAAAACAACTTTTTAAATTGTAATAACTACGAAATTAAATCTAGATAAAATGGACAGATCATCTTAGGAGCATCGAGTATGACCTACCTATTGATTTCAGCTACATCTAGGTTTCGTCAATTTCCCTATGCACAAGTTTACTAGGGTATTTTGAAAAAGTGAATTTAAAGCATTAAAACTGTCACAAGCTTCAAGAGGAAGAACAATAAGGTACTAATTTATTGTGATAGCGAGTAGATTTACTTAAAATAGAAAGAACATTAAAACGTATAAATTGTTCAAAACCTTTGTGAAACTATAGGCTTTCTAGAACCTCAACACCCCTCTATCAAACTGTTGTTTTTTCAACTCAGTATATGGAATATTCCAACAAACGTACAATTTGGCTCACTATTTTGTTTTGTCATTTTGTCAATCTTTCTCCAACTTTGTTTAAGCTTAAATCCTTTGCAAAAACTCACAAGAACTAAAACTAAAGTTAATTTCAGATAAACCATTTCAAAATTAACGTCTGATTGTCGATTTGCAAGTTATCAAGGGGATAATTCTAGAGCCACATGTGAAAAATTTCATAAGGTTTGTGATACATTTTTATCTTTTTCATAAATAGATTAATAAAGCAGCAAGATACAAGTGATTTCAAGATTTTAAGGAGTACATTCAGCAGTTTCACCCCTTGTCTCAAATTGAGAATACTATTTTTAGTAGATGTAGTATCTTTAAAATATTTATCTGTGACATTAAAGAAGATGGTTAGAATTTGTATATCCTCGCTAAAAAAAAAAGCAGGTTCCGCGCTGCTGGTTGTCTGACAATCACTAATTTAAAAATTAAATTCAATATACAGAACGAAAGTATTGAAGATCTTCTGTCTTATTATTATGTAGAAAAAGAATACTAGGCCTAATAAATAGTTCAATTTTCCAAAAAAAACGTATTTCATGGTTCGTTAATGTTAAGACCCTTAATTTTTGCTGCATTTTTCGGTGTCGTTAATTTTATTTATAACATGATGGATTTTTATTAAATCCTATTTACGCATATTGATCAGCAAAAGTAAACCACTTATTGACGTTAAAGTATTATTTTGAGTCTCGGTTGAAATGCTGACAACTTCATTTTTTACTTGCAATTAATATTAAAGCCGTACAAGGACCCTGCTGATCAAATCAAATTCTGGGGACTTTTGGCCATAAACTTACAGTTCATCTTGCCTATCAAAATTCTTTTGACTGGGATAGATTGATTGGCAATAATGTTTCAGGATGCTATGTGACATTTTTCAGACTTTCGTAAGCGCCTTGAAACATGATATGATAAGTGATTGAATCTCGCATTAGACTTATTAAATTAGACGAACAAAAATTTCGAAAATCAATTCTAGAAACTAATTTATAGTTGATAATAATTCATGGTTTACGAAATCTGGAGTTTAGCTGTAAATTAATACCGGATCAAACCTTTGCATTCTTTTTTGCGTATTAGGCTTTTCCAGAAAACGACAAAGCTCAAATCAGAATGGAGGTGAGCTTTTTAATTTTTTGAAGGACTTTGTTGCAAAATTTACCAAATAGATTTTTTTTTCGAATCATGATCTATACCGTTTACAGTTGAGTAGCATATAGACCCAAAAAGAAAAATGTAGCGAGGTGTAACGGCACCGTGGGTGTATAGTGAAGACAATCCTCAAACTGATTTCTTGTGTATGGCGATTTTCTTCTGCATTCAAATTGGACTGGCCTCACAAGCAGAGACGGCCACGATTAATTATGATTTCACTTTTCATGTTTGCAAGAAAAAAATGTCTGATCAATTGTACGATAAGTCTCAGAACCACTTAAATTTCCAGAAATGACGTTAATAGTGGATTTGCAGATTTGATTTTTTGTATTTAGGCTATTTTTGGAATTTAGTTTTTCTCGTCTAAATCATGTTTCAGATTTAAATTTTAATGTTTCAAATTTTAATTGGATGACCAATTTACAATTCTTTGCAACATCAGCAGTTGACAACTCCAACAAACTTTAGGCTAGCTATTTTATCCTTTTGTATTGAAGAATTTTACGAAATGAAGTTTAAAACTTTAAAACCTAGTTAAATTGCCGTATTGCCAATCCAGCTGGGCTAAAAAATAACAAATCGTCAAAATATACCACGATGCATAAGGTTATTTTGCTTGGGTCAAAAGAGAGTGATCAAGTTGTCATTACAACCATTTGAGGGGTCACCTTTTCAATCCACTTGTTGAATTTGGGATTTCATTGTGGGTTCCAGATTCGGTAATTTAAAATCTGTATTCAATTGTAGTTAAAGTTTTTAAAATTTTGAAATCACTGAAATGATGCAGACATTGAATCTAATCAATGAACCTGCTTGGAAAGCTTGATGCAAATAATTTGTTGTTTCGAGAAGAATTATAATATTGATGTTTTGACGATTATCATTTTGATATATGAGGTTTCACACTACTAAAACTAAATAAATGTAGTAACAATCACAGTGAACCAGGTCAGTAGCATGGTAAACTAATAATACCTCTCAGTTCAAAGGAGAGAGCTTCTGGAAAGATTAGATGTTTGCTCGTATGAGTTTTAGTTTTCAAATAAAGATTTCTTTTTTTCTCTTTGGATTGATATGGAAAAAAGATTAAAAACGTATCAAAGCTCATCTAATACTAAAATAGTCCGTTATCAAATCTATAAGTTCAAAGCACCAAAGATTTACATCAAATAATGGGTTGGTTTTGGGCAGATAATAAATATCAAAAACATCAGACTGCTACACCTAGTCAAATAACATCATCAAATTCATCTAATATACTGGGATGTCCCATAGATCATTCATCATTTAAATCATCTAAATCATCAAATCAACCAGTATGTCCAGTTCTACCAACATCATCCTCAAATTCAAATGATGAAGTATTGAATCCATTAAATAATATGCCAATGGCTATATCAAGTGAATTAGCACCAGGTCAAAAAATAAAATTATCAACTGAAAGAACAATATCTACAATTCCAAGAGGTGAATCAACTGATCAAGGATTATGGGAATATCCATCACCACAACAAATGTATAATGCAATGTTATCAAAGGGTAAAGGAGAAGGAATACCTGAAGATGCCGTAGAAAGTATGGTTGAAGTACATAATTTTTTAAATGAAGGAGCATGGCAACAAATTTTGGAATGGGAAGATAAATATACAAATGAAAGTAAAATAGAACCAAGATTAAAAAAATTTACTGGTAAACCTCATGATTTATCTCCCAAGGCTCAAATGTATTTATGGTTAGGTAAATTTTTTCCAAATACTTTTAATACAATACCACCATTTGATAGACATGATTGGACTATATTGAGAAGTATGGGACCTAATCAAGGTTGGAAAGAAGTAAGATATGTTATAGATTATTACGGAGCTCCAGATGATGAAGAAACTGGTATGCCTGCTTTTATGTTGGATACAAGACCAGCTTTGGATGATTTAACTAGTATAAAGGATAGAATTATAGATTTTGCTGGTCCTACTTGGAAAAAGGCAATGGGAGAGGAAGTTTAGTCATTTTTTTTGCACAAATCATTGAGGTGAGGTCTCTTCCTGGTATTTTGCTTCTTATCTTGTACGATAGTTTTATTTGGGGTTACATGGCTTTTATGCGGAATGAATTTATAGTGATGTAATAATAATACACAACGTTTATTTACATGTATTTCATCTAACTATAGACATTTATTTAAGTTGTTGTAAAATTGATGAAGGAACTTCCACAATCCTACTATTGATTCTGTTTAATAATCTTGGTAATTCATTACCATAATTATTTAACGGATTTAATGATAAATCTTTTAAAATACCTTGTATAGCATCTTTGTTTTTCTTATTCAAAAAATGATTTAATAAAAAGTAATAAGTATAATGATTTGGTTTTGATTGAGTTGAATTTTTCAATTCTAAATAATATTTAAAAGCTAAATTTTCATCACGATTTAAAAGATTTTTTATAACGGTATTCCAAATTTGAACATCATTTCGAATATTTTTTATATAATGATCAAAAATTTTTTCACCAATTGAAATATCACCAAATGATAATTCTCCAGCCAACATGTTACTTTGAATCCATGCTGATCTAGGATATTTTTTTCTAATAACATTGTATAATTGTCTTGCTGCTTCAATATTGGTAGATTGAATCAATCCATTTAACACTGAAGCATAAGAATGTTCATTTAAATGCTTTGCTCCTTTTAATGTATTAAGTAAATCCACTAAATTTGGGGTTTTACCAATTTCTATGAGATATTTGAAGTAAGCATTAATCATTGTAGTTATTGATGCAACATTTTCTTCAATATTGTTTTGTTGCATAAATTCATTTATACCAAACATTGCTTTGTAATTCTTTCTCTTTGAATAGTAAGATAAGAAATCATTCATTGTACCACTACTTGGTTTATATTCACTACCGTCAGTAATGTACTCTTTCATCTTTGCCTCTGCCTCATCGATCTTGTTGTTGAAAATTAATCCTCTTAATATACCATCTTTTGCAACATTATTTATACCCAACGCACTATATTTTTTTGCATAATCTTCCGCAATATCAAATTTATCAGCAGTAGCATATGCTGTGATTATGGAACTCAATGTACCTGAATTATAACTCAATCCACTGGATGTAATAGTTTTCAAAGTTCTTTCAAATTTAGACATGAGTTCTTCTCTCTGTTTAGGAGAGGCACTGTTGAACCTGTTCGGGTTAATCATAGCTCTCAAAACTAAATTCCATGCATCAATAGAAGGCAGTAAACCACTACTTATAATATTTTGAAACATTCCAAAGACTTGATCATATTCATCAAAATATAAATATTTATCCATCAATTGAACTAATATTTTTTCTTCAACTTTTAAATCACGACTTGAACAAACTTCTGCTACTTCCAAGTATATATTATCCAATTGTTTTTTATCTACAGCTCTGAAAATACGTTGTATCATCTCTTTACTGTTTGGATCAATTTTGTTTTTCCTGTCATTTTCAAGAATGGACGTGAATTTTGAATATTGGTCAGTCTGATATAAATTTAAATCCTTCAAAGTATGCATCACATCTCTATAAAGTGGTATTTTACCATTGATTGTAAATTTCACTGCATCATTGTCTGAATAAGCTATATTTGAAGATGAACAAGAAAGTACATAATTATAAAATACTATATTTGGTAAATGAAATGCTTTGAATTTATATTGACCTGGAGTATTTGGAAGTTGAAAATATGGAATACCATGTAATTTATCAAATTCTATGAATTGTACCCATAATTGAATTAATTTTTGAAATTTATTTTCTTCTTCCTCACTTTGCAATAATTGAACCGCCAACTCTGTGAAATGACTTTGATGGGCGATACGATATTTGATAAATAAATCAATTAAATTTTGTAAGTTATGTACATTATAATTGTCTTTATCTTGTTTCAATTTGTATAATAATTCTGAAGCTAATGGAACAAATGAAAAATATAAATCACGATCACTTATTCTTTCATCTTTTTGAACTTCTCTTAAAAATGAAATACCTTCTTCAAAAATTTCCTTTGACTCCTGTAGATTATCTGATTGTAAGGTTGTTTTAATTTGTTGGCTTATATCTTTCAATTTCGAGTTTAGCTCTCTTGGTCTATATTGAGTTCTACCATTTTTAATTTGACTTGTATTGGTTATTGGTATAGTAGTTGATGATGATTGGACTTGTGAATGAACTTGAGGTTGATTGGATAGGTGCCTATTAGAAATTGCTGTACGACAGGCAGTGTTAAGCCTAGGTAGCCTTATTTTTGAAGCTCCTCTTCTATATGGTATCATTGGTTGATATAAAGTTCCGAAGCTTATAGTTTTAATAAAATCAGAAAATTTTCAAATTTTTCACGCATAAATCATTTTCTGGAGAGTATAGTTGCAAAATCAATTATCTTATTAAGTAGAAGTTGTCAGAAATGTTCGTTCGGGCATTTGCAATCAGCTAATTAAGAGTTGAAAGTAATTAATCATATGTACATATAAGTCCTTTCAAAAAAAATTTCAATTTATTCTTTTTTTACTATATATAGTCAAAAGTTGATAAATCAAATCTAAATTTGTTAGTACGATGACTTTAGTGTCTATATCCCCTTCAAATCTTTAAACATATACACTTATGAAATGAATATCAGATATAATTAATAAAATAACAATTCTTATCATAAACAAAATATCAATTGAGCTGGGTTTATGCAATGGAGTCTAACGACTCAGTATCATCATTGTAAAGTAAGCTTTATATGATTGATTAGTGGGAAAATGTGATTAATTTTATCATACCTTAGAAGTAAGTAGTTGAAAACATGACTGACTAATGAAGAACTGAAAAATTGACGTTGTTGTAGTTGTAAATTGAGAAAGAAGAAATGTTATGTGAAATAAAAAAAGTTGATTATAAAAAATTATTCTTCATCTTCCTATTAAGATTTGATCTATTTTTATATACACTACTGCCAAATATCACAATACATAATCAGATCACATATACTCATTAGCTAGTTCTTCACTTTACATGAGTAATGATCAATCGTATAATCATATAACAAACAAGTACCAATCATCGTCAAATCAGGAAGATGGTATAGATGCAAATGATGAAAAATCACGACAAACTCCTCTAGTTTTCTTTAATTATCATGAATATTTAACATCTCAAGATCCAGAGAATAATCAACCATCATTAGTTATCAATCATTTCCCCAACAACCACGTGATTGATAACAACGCTGACAATTCAAAGAATACAAGAATAATTAGAATCCCAAGGATTTATCATAGTACACCTTATTCTGATTTAATTCCTCAATTTTCTTTATCATATCCTGGAGAAGAAGAAGGTGCAATAAAAATTGAAAATGATAATGAACTGATACAACAAGAAGAAATAATTGGGATATATGATGACAATAAATTTGGAACAACTTCAAAAGTTATTGGTTTACAAATTGATGAAGTTTTATTACATAATATTATAAATCATATTAATCAATCATTATATAATGCATACAATCCATTTAATATTTATAATTTGATTGAAAACTTATTAAATATATTCACAGGTGGATTATTCATTGAGTTTTTGAATTTATTTAAAATTTATACTCATTCTAAGAGATTAGTTATGAGTTTGGAAAAATATATCATAAATACTAATAAAGACCTCGCGAGCCAAGGTATAGACTTAGTTGTAATATCACCGAGAAAAACTGGGTATTTGTCAGTATGTATCACATTACATGTCTATTCTAACAAACTGCATTACTAACGCAAACTCATTTAGATCGACTTGCAAATAACAAGACCATAAACTAATTTTCATTTCTCTACATGTATATTTCATTATTCAATAAATAAATTAAATTAATTCGTTAGCTTATATATACAGAATAAACAACTAACTCATATAATATTTTGGACCATCACCACCTTCAGGTACAGTCCAATTAATATCTTGTGAAGGAACTTTTATATCACAAGTTTTACAATGAATACAATTTTGTGAATTAATTTGAAATTTAACTCCTACAGGATTTGAAGAATCTTCAATATATTCATAAACTCCAGCTGGACAAAATCTTTGTTCAATACCTTTATATTTTTCCCAATTTAATTCTGAATGTTTTTGTAAATCTTGATTTGGGACTTTTAAATGACATGGTTCATCTTCATCATGATATGTTCCTGTTCTTGAAACTGATGTTAAAATATCAAATGTAATTTCATTATCTGGTTTTGGATAATCTATAGGTTTAAATTTTGATGCTTGTTCTGTAGCTTGTGAGTCAGTATGATCAAATTGTAATGTCCATGGTTCTTTACCTTTTGTTATCATGGTTGTTATTCCTGAATGAGCTAAACCTCCAATTGTTCCTAATGGAGTATTGAAACTTGGTCTTACATTTCTAACTTCATATAACTCTTTGTAAGCCCATGAACTTTTGAAATTTTCTTCATATTCTGATAATGTTAATGGTTTTTCAATAATCTCAGATAAAAATTCTTCTTCATCTTCTATTTCTTCAGAATCTTTAATTTTTTCAAATATAGTTTCAGCTGCTATAATACCAGATTTAATAGCAGTATGAGTTCCTTTAATTTTAGGAACATTTAAAAACCCAGCACTACAACCAACTAATATACCACCGGGGAAATACAACTTAGGAATACTTTGATAACCTCCTTCATTTAAAGCTCTTGCTGCATATGAAATACATTTACCATTTTTTAAAAATTGTGAATAATAAGGATGTTTTTTCATTTTTTGAAATTCTTGATAAGGTGAAATATATGGATTTTTATAATCTAAACCAATTACTAAACCAATTGAAATTAATCCATCACCAAAATGATAAATAAATCCTCCTCCATAAGCAGATGAATCTTTAGTTAAAGGATATCCTAAACTATGTCCAACATATCCTTTTTTAAAATTTTCAGTTGGAACTTCCCAAATTTCTTTTATACCTAATCCATAAGTTTGTGGATTTGAATTTTCTCTTAATTTAAAATTATTTATAATTTGTTTACTTAATGATCCATGACAACCTTCTGCAAATACTGTTATTCTTGCATTAAATTCCATTCCTTTTTCAAATGAATCTTTCGGTGCTCCATTTTTATCAATTCCCATATCTTGAGTTGCCACACCTATTACAATATCTTTTGTTTTTGGATCATTATATATTACTTCACTTACCGATATTCCGGGATATAATTCAACACCTAATTCTTCTGCTTGTTCACTTAAATATTTAACAACTGTATTTAAACTCGTTATATAATTTTTCCCAGCATTTACCAATTGAGGTGGTTCAGGTAATGAAAAAGATGAATTTTCAGTTAAATATTTCATATGATCTTCAGTAACTTTTGTAACTAAATCTTCAGGTAATGGAATATCTCTTTCATCATCAGGGAATAATTCTTTAAATGCTTGAGGTTCAATTACTGCTCCACTTACAATATGACTTCCAAAATCTGCTGCTTTTTCTAATACTATAATTCTTTTATCTCCATTACCATTTTCATTATCTAGTTGTTTTAATTTAATTGCTGTTGCTAATCCAGCTGGTCCTGCCCCAACTATACATACATCAACGTTATCTTTTGGTCTTTCTTGATTTAAAATTTCTAATTGTTCTTCAGTTAAATTTGAATTTGTCGAATAATATTTGCATGAATATTTGTGTATATTTATTGGTGAGTTCGATAGTATTGGCGAGTTCTTGATGGTATTATAAGTCAAATTTAGATTCTTATGAGACAACGCTCGAATTGAGGAAGTAAATATGCTTGGTCGTATTAATTTTATGAACATTGTATATGGTTTGTATGTCGTAATTATGAAATCAATACTTTAAGGACCTACAAAACTGTGTCAAAGGTCTTTTTCAAATCTCAACTAACTAAAATACAAATTAAATTCTTCCGTATGAAGTTACAATAATGAGTCTTTATGATTATTGGTGTATCAAATGTGTATCTTTTAAAGTGAAAAATTATTATAAGATTTGACTCACGTGAAGATTAGATCAATGCATTTATATGCAGTAAGTACTATGTTCATAATTAGCAAATCACAGTGCATAAATTATTCATCAAACTTCAAGTTATTATGAAAACTTTGACTAACACATCTGAACTAAAAGATACAGCAATAGTTAAACAAGTCAAGGGTTAAGTTTGAAAGCTCTACGACACATTCATCCACTCGAAGAAACAACTGGTTTAGAGTATTGTCTTCTGGTGTTGTTATGAGTAAGAATATTCATTTTGTGTAAAATCATTCAGCCGCTAATTTCACCAAATCAATTCAATTCATTAACTAAAATGGGAAGTTACGTGTTCGATTAAGGTGTTATATTGCATTGGTCAGATAAATTTAAATGCTCTTAATTAACAAGATGATTTTAGGTTATTGTACTTAAAAGTGCAAAGCGAGAAGCAAAGCAAGAAGCAAAGATTATCATCACCTGAAACCTGATCGCGGTAATTGGTATCAAATTAGACTAACTCCTTGAGGTAATTTTTTTATGTATTACCACAACGGGAGCATTGATATTCAGAAAGTAATGGATTGTGAAATGTTTTGAAGCCGAAGGAAAATGTCACTTAAAAGCGTTTTTTAGTATCACCAAGGAGTCTCTTGAAAGGTTAATCCAACCATGATTAATAATATACCATCAATACACAGAACACATTTAGGAAAAAAAGTTCATCATAGATATTGACACATTAGTCATATTCTGGATTTGTGCAAATGTTGGATATATCTATTATTGTCCATGGTTGGATTTTTGACTTGGTGAAATTAATCCAAGGTTCTTTGTTGATGTTTTTCTAAGGTTCAAAAACGTATTACCATCCCTTACTAAAATCTGAAGATCAGTGCGTTTAGTATTATGAATTGAATATATAATAAAGGAAAACCAACGTAGTTTTTAGCATCGATATAATAATTGATCTGGTTATTTAACATTTCAGGCAAAAATTAAAGGAAAAAAAATTGTTACGACTAAACTGATCAACGTCTATAAATAATATATATTGAATTTAAAAAATTAGAGAAGTAACGATTGACTATTAAACTATATATATGCAAGAAAGAATAGTTAAATGAGTTTAATTTAGAATTATCATTATATTGAACAAGTTTCTCTTTTTTCCCAAATAATATCTGCAGGTTCTTCAGGTAATGTAACCATTGAATTATAATCAACTTTAGGTATATGATTATTTTTTAATTTCCATTTTAAATTATAAATAAATGTTGATAATATAGTACCTAATTGAACATAAGCAAATTGTTCACCAATACATCTATGTCTACCACCACCAAATGGTAAATATGGAGATGATACACCTTTGCTTACTTTCCCAAATCCATAATCTATTTCATCTGAATCTTTATTTGTTGTTGATGGTTCATCCCATCTATGAGGATCAAATTTTGAAGCATTTGGATAATATCTTTCATCTGTATGAGCAAAACCTGGTGATACTAAAACATAATGACCCTTGGGGACAACATACGTGCTATTTGGTACAATTAATGGAGATAAAACTTTTCTAAAAATTGAATGTAATGGCATATGCATTCTTAAAGTTTCTTTTATTGTATTATTTACAAGTGGCATTTTTTGTAAATCTTCATAAGTTAAATCATTTAAATTTCCACCTTTACCTTTTGATTCAATAGTTTTTGAAATTTCTTCATATAATTCATTTTGTAAATTTTCATTTTCTCCTAAATGTAATAAAAACCATGCAGAAGTTGAAGCTGAAGTATGTTGACCACCCATTAATACACCAATTAATAAATTTGCAATTTCTTGATCAGTCATACTTATACCATCTTTATAAGTTGAATGTACTAATAATGAATCTATTAAATCTCTATTTTCATCAATATCTCCCGTGGTTCTTCTTTTTGTTATTTCTTTCATATAAGTTTGAGAAATTTTTTGTTGAGCAGCATCTCTTTTCCAATAATGAGGTAATGGTAAATTTGGGAAAACAAAATTTACTGGTGTAAATCCCTTATCTAAATCTGAATATAATTGAGCAAAAGTTGCATCAAATCTTTTTCTCATTGCTTCACCTAATAAAGATCTTGAAGCTGTAAAAATTGTAATTTCAGGTTGTGTTTTCATAACATTTACAATACCTGTTTCTTGTTTTGTTAAATTAAAAGAATCTGAATTTTCAAAATAATTTAAAACTTCATTTCTAATTAATGGAACATATCTTCTAAATGAATCAGTAGTTAAAGCAAATTTTGCAAATTTTTTTTGTTCCATTAATCTTGAATTTGGACAATCATATATAACTCCTTTTCCAAATACAGGAGTAGTTAAATGTTGATAAGCATCTTCTGCACTAACTTCACTTAATTTTGCATTAAATACAAATTCATGACCTTTTGGACCCAAATAAACAGTCATTATTTTACCTAATAACATAAATGCAAAAACATCACCATATTTTTGTCTACATTCTTCAAAAAATTCATAAGGTTTTTGACCATATGAAATTGCTGAACCAAACCATGGTATCCAATAAAATACTAATGGAACTCTATCTTTTCTAAAAGAATATAATATTTGCCATATAATATTATAAATGAATGGTATAAATATACACAATGAAATTTGTTGAAAAGTTGATAATGTCATAAAGAAATTATATGCATTTAATGTGATATCTATTAATGCCATTTTTTGATATCTTTCTTATTATTATATTATGTGGTGATGATGAAAAAGAATGAGATCCGATATCTGACTAAGATTTATGTGAAAACGATGTCAACCTTTTTTGTAGATAAGAATGCTATATATAATATAAGTTTTAAACGAAGGAAAGTGAAGCAATTAGTCGTATGATTCAAGTAATCAACTTTTTTTTTTGATGGTATTATTTTGTATATGTAAATAGACTTGAAAAAATATTATGTTAGAGTTTGTGTGTTTATATCGTTTCGTATAAATTTATTCTTCTACAATTTAAACGAGAAGATTTTAAATTTAACGCGTTATTGAACTACCAAACGACAATGTCAGGAAACTATTGTTTGTCAGGAGTTACTTTTTCGAGACACTATATTTTACTAGGTGCAATTCTTGGATCCTTCAAGTTTACAGGTAGGAAGACAAAATCACATTTTACCATGGTTTAAATTTTTACAAAGAGAATCTGGAATGAGAGGCTTAAGTTTTAATAATTTTTTAAATCAAGTTAAGAAAGAATTAACAACAGCAGAAAATTCATGGCTAGATGCGTGGTTTAAAATAATTAAAAATAAACCAACACCATTAGCACGGAATTTTTTAATAGAGGTAGATAGAAATGAGATGTATGACTACATCTGTAAGTCAAGAGAAAAAGAGTTAGAAAACTTATGGGACATGAAGGACAAAGAAATCAATAGTGAAACTTTCCATCATATATCACGGAAAACAGCAACTACTAAGCCGATTATTCCCAATTGGATTTCCAATGAAGGATTAGACTACGATGAGCAAACATGGAAAAAATTTTGGACTACCTTATACAGCTTCCAAAGTTCACCCTTAGGAATATTGCAACAATTTCATTTGTTTCTATTAGGATTCCTTCATCAAGAACCATACTACAGCTATGGATCACATAATCCCTGTAATTTTTGTGCACAAGAAAATGCTGACAATTGTTTACATCATCTTTTCTCATGTGATGCATTTCTTACAATGTGGGATACTATGGGGATTCAACCAAGAGCACTTACAAGTATAATATGCAATGACAAATTAAAAAGACAAGATTATTTCAGGATCAATAAATACATTACACAGGTGATGAGTAAGGTGCGACGACGACGGCAGATTTCTGGTTTGGAGTCGATTAATCAAAATGAAGATCCTGAAGATCATTAAGTGGTATATATAGCAAAGAAGAAGGTAATAAGAAGAAAGAATAGCAAAGAATAAATTAGTAATACAACAAACAAAAGTGGTTTTATTCAAGTAGTATGAATTATCTCATGAGTCTTGACATAGTGTTATTTTCAAAACACTGAACATTAAGTTTAATTTTCCACTGGCTTATCGATTCCATATGCTTAGGAATCCTACATACAATTGTAATTATATAGATCTAGTGTATATATTAATTATTTGAATGTATGTCGAAAAAAAAAAAAAAAAAAAAAATTTACTATGAAAATCATAATGGCCCATATTTAGTCTATCTGATTTATCAGTCCGTTTCTCAAAAGTGATTTTCAGCTCAAAAAATACGTATTGCATGTTATATCGATAAAGAGAGTACTGATTGTCGTATTTGACAAAGACTTTATAGAAGAAATATTCAAAAAAACATCTTTATGAATAATCAAACTCTCAATATCTATTGAAAAATCATTCATTTAAGTCTAAAACTAAAAAATAATATTTAAATAACAAATATACTTAAATTTTTATCATCATTTAATTCATCTAAAGCTAAACTCCAATCATCTTGAGAATCTAAAACAACAAAATCTCCATCTTCATCTTTATATCGTAGTTTATTAATAATTATTGAATTTTCTTCACTTAGTGACGTGTTTATAATTTTATTTATCTTAAGGTATAGTTCATTAAATGTAATATATGAATTTACTAAAAGATCTTGTTGTAAATTATAATTATTATAAATTAATTTTATTGAAATTTCGAAAAATGGTAGCTTCTGTGGTGGTTGTGATTGTTGTGATAATGATGAAGATAATGGTGTTGTTGATGTTGTTGAAGATGATGATAATCTTGATGTTGATGTATCTATTCCTCCAATTGATCCTGCTGATTTCAGTCTTGAATTATTTCTCATCATACTAAATGTTGAAGATGATGAATGGTGCCTACTTCCATTTGATGATCTTTGTTCGTTATTGTTTGTTGGTGGCTGTTGTTGTTGTTGTTGAAAAGTATTCAATGAGTCAGATACATTTCCAATATAATCATATATAGAAGAATCATTAGTATTTGTTGAAGATTGAGAATCTCTTAATTTTTTATTTATATGATTATTCATTTCATTAGTTTTTAAATTTCTTAAACATGTTTCCCATTGATTTCTCATTTCTTCTGTTCTATATTTTAATGTGAATGATCCACTTTCTTTTTTACCTGACCAACTTATTATTAGTGTATATCCTTGATTTAACATTGATGATGATGATGAAGAAGAAGAAGTACTGGCACTTGCACTAATATTATAAATTTCTTGTATATATACTCTTCCTTTTAACTCAAGAGGACTTTTATCATTTTTACCATTTATTGATTCTAATAAATTTGAAGTAGATTGAGTAATATTAGCATTTGATTTTTTTCTTGAACCAAATTTCCTTTTTTCAGATTTTGCATTTTCTTTTTCACTATTTAATTTATCTAAATCAACAAAAAAGAAAATAATTTTTTCAAATAAATATGCAACATATTCTTTTTCAGTATCTGAATCTTTTACTCCAACAATTCCATGGTATAATAATTCTCCTTGATCTCTTAAATTAAAACCTCTCCAATTATTTACTCTTTCCATTAATTTATTTAAATATTCTACATTTTCTGCTCTTCTTTGTGCTTCATTTACTTGATTTGCAACTTCTTTCATTGCTGATCTTGCCATAATTAATTCTTTAAATGAACTTGTTTCATTATTATCTTGTTTGTTTGTTGTTGATGATTCTGGTGAAGTTTTAATTAATTCAGTTAATAAAAGTGGATATTTACATAATCTTTGAATTGGTTTTAATATATATGATTGTAATTCAAATCCAGGATCTATTAATATTGATGATTTTTTTAAATTTATAATTTCTTTATTTATTAAATCTATTGCTGTTAATTGTCCTATTGTCCATGGTTCATAAGCCTTGAAGGGACCTAAACTTGCATGTATGAATACAGAACCAATTCTTTGATTTTTGATAGGTACATTAATATTACATTCTAAACCATTTAAAAATTTTCTTTGAAAATCTACAATTTCATTTAAATTTGGAAATAATGTATGAATTTGTTCTGAAGATAATAATTCTGCTTCAATTAATTCATTTCTATATTTTATTAATAATTCTAAATCTTGAACATATTTTCTTTCAGTTTCAATAATTTCTCGAAATACTTTTGATCTTTCATCGGTGATTGTAACGTCTAGATTAATTTCTTCTTCTTGATTTACGTTAGTTGTTAAATCTGAAACACTATTTTTTCTTGATAATGAATGCGTATTTAAAATTTTTGTTATAACATCAACTATTTTAATTAAATCATTTGTATTATCTGAATAAACATTTGATATTGTAAATAATTCATCATCTTCAATTTTTAAATTTAATTTCATTGCAATTATAAAATCATATACTGATTTTTTACAAATTCTTAAATCATCTGAACTTACAACTGAAATTTTATGATCTGGTGAAATATAATTAAATATTAAACATAATGGTGCACCTTGTTGAAATAATTTCCATAATTGAGTTGCAGGATCAACATTTATATTTGAAGGTAATACTCCTGCAGTATAAGTTAATAATGATTCACTATTGTTTGTACTATTTGAATTAAAAGTTGTATTACCACTACTTGAATTTGTATTTGTTTGATGCAACCCATTACCACCACTACTCTGAGAATTATCTGAAGTTATTGATAATCTATTCATTGATAAATTAAATTTTTCTTGTGATAAATATAAAGATTGTTGTTCACATAATTTTTCAGCATTTAAATAAGCTAATTTCATAAATGGTAACATTCCATCAATTTTATTTAATTTTTTTTTTAAATATTCACATTTAAAAAATAAATGATCTTTGGGTGAACTTTGTTTATTAAAATTATTTAAATTTAATGGTCCTGATGAATTAATTCTTGATATTGATTGTGTTGATCCATTGTTAGTGTTGTTGTTATTGTTGTTGTTATTATTTGATGATGAATTTAATGATATTGAAGAATTTGTAGAAAATGAACGAAATGGTTGAGGAGGATGACTTTCGACCATAGTTTTAAAATGTGTTATGACTTGAGATGTTGATAGTCTGCTATTTTAATGCTTTAGTGACACTTTATGATAAGATGTGGTTGATATGGTTAAGACTTGGAAAAAGTGGTGCGATTCTCTGCTTAATTCTCTCCTTCTTCAAACCTCGCAAGTTAAATTAAATGAGTCGTCTTCAGTTACACTGTAATTAGGTTGTAATATTAGGGTTAATTGAGTCCGTTGCAATATGTTTTATCGTTGGTTGTAAAGTAATGATGATGATAATAATAAATAATATTGTACTTTAGTTTTAGAATTGTATTGAAATGAAAAAAAAGAATTTAGAAAAATTCACGTCTAAAACAAATTTGTTTTATTAATAAATTATTAATCAACATACTACTATAGGAGATAGTACAACAAAGTTGGTATTTGGAGAATGAATATAGAACTTCCTGTATCAGTTAAGTTCCAAGCTACTATACAATCTAACATCAGAATTTCAAGGGATGTTGGTTCATTCAATATCTGTTTAACCAAACTCACTATTACACAAATTATTACAAATTAGAATGTTGAGTAGTACACGACTTATGTCTTTTTGATAATTATAATAATAATTTATAGGAAGAATATTGTTATTATCATATCATCATCAACATTAATACAACTACAAGTTTCTTAACCTATCACTAGAGATAATCTAAATTGGGGTAAATAGAACATCGGTATTTGTTATCACGTTATCGTTGCCCTTGTCAAGGAAGAAATCACTTCAAGGGAATGTATAAATAAAATCATTGTGCTTGAAGTAACTGTTAAAGCAATTGAGATAAATCAATCTAAGATTTTAGTAAATAAAATGTGTTAAATTGTTTCGTCTTAATTGTTTTAACAGTTAATTTAAGCAAACCTATTCATGGTATGATGTTTTGTTTGTTAATGATTCCATTATTCAACAGTTGGTATGTTTCCCTCACCATTGAGCAGTTGCAGCTGAGACATATCTGAAGCCATATAGAACTACCATGTATCGTTGTTCAAGTCTTGGGCTATTACTGTACTCTACATGAGATCTTGACCCTTCACTTAAATACTCTTGTTGAACTGATCAGTATTTAGATGCTACCAATTTGTCCATTATCAGGTATCAACCTTTTTCAGACTTTATATGCAATTTAAAATCTAACTAATATTTGTAATCAGTATTAAGTTCATTATTTTCACTACCACCAACAACTTAACCTTTTCTCATTATAACTAAACTTATAATTCAATAATCAAATAAATACAAAGATGCTACAGCTATCAGAAGGTATGCCAACTCATTATCCCATTAGCAGTTACCGTTTTGTAACATCCAGTAATCTTATTAAAACCTATATTAACAATAATTTAGATGATCAATTAAAGGATATGTGTCCTATTTGTAAAACAGATAAATATTTATCTCCCAATATGAAATTTCTAATAAATCCAGAATGTTATCATAAAATTTGTGAATCATGTGTTGATAGAATTTTTTCATTAGGTCCTGCACCATGTCCTTATCCAAAATGTGGTAAGATTTTAAGAAAAAACAAATTTAAGCAACAGATATTTGAAGATTTGAAAATAGAAAGAGAAATTGATTTAAGAAGAAAAGTTGGTTCAATATATAACAAGACTGAAGAAGATTTCCCAAATTTAAAAGAATATAATAAATATATTGAAAATATAGAAGAAATTGTATTTAATTTAAATAATGGTATAAATGTGGACCAAGTAACGAAAGATTTGAACCAATATGAACAAGATCATAAAATAGAAATATTAGAAAAAAATATGAGAGAATCTCAAAAGACATCAGATATAAATAAATATCAAGATTCAATGGAAAGATTAAAACAAGAAAAATTAAAAATTCAAAAAAAAATGGATATGGAAGATTTAGAATTTAATCGTAATCAACAACAAGATTTATTAGATAAAATGGCAAATAGTGAAATGAATAGTGAAATTTTAATAAAACAACAACAATCTCAATTATATAAAAGAAATTTACAAAGAAAAAAACAATTACAACAAATTAATAATCAATTAGATATGAAATTTAATAATATTAATCCAACTACCAAACAAATTTTAGATGATCAAGAACTGAATATCCCTTTCACTCCATTTCAAGGAGATAGAGATTTAAATAAAAATTTTAAAATTTTGAAAATACCAACCACCATAAATGAAATAATGAATATTGAAAATAATTCCAAAGATAGTTATCAAGATCCGTATTTATTTGAATTAGCTAAAAATAAAGAATATTTAGGTAGTGGTTGGAGATTGAATAATATTTTTGAAAGAGCTTTAGATGAAGCTTTTATTGGTTTAGGTTGTAATATTGAAAAAGAAAAATCTATAACAAGTTCTTAAAATTTTTGCATAAGGTACATATTATATAATGTTTATACGTAGAATTACAATTAATGATTAATGATTGATGAGTCAAATTTAAAATTCCATAAATTTTACTTCTGGATGATAATAAGTTGGACAAGACCAATAACTTCTTTTAACATCATCCCAAATAGAACCATCTTCTTCTTCACCATTTACATTTTGCTTTTTATCTGTCTTTTGAAATAATTCTTTAGGTACTTTAAATTCTTTAAATTTACAATTTAATCCATAATTACCCAAATCAATTTCTAATAATTTTTTATAAACTTCATATATTACAATTCTATCAGCTCCTAATCCATTAAAAAATGAAAATATTCCATAAGGTTTTAATAATCCCACCACAAGATCAAATAATTCTAACATATCTTTATAATGTTCTGAAAAAGTATCATAATATATTCCATTAAAAAATATATTTTTTGAAAGTAGCTCCGGAAGTTTATCTTGCCATCTTCCTTCCAAGATTATAACATTTTTCTTATTATACCATCCATCATCTTTCATTTTTTTTATTACATCAGGATGAGCTTCACATATATAATGATTTGTAGGTGATGATTCTTGTATAAATTTATCAATTATTCCCATTCCAAATCCAATATTTAATATATTAATTTCGAAATCTTTTTGTTCTGGTTCGACGAATGATCCTTTAAATAATGTATCACTACCTAATTTCATTATATCTGTTTCCCATGACATCATTACTCCATCTTTTCTATCTTTTGTTAATAATGCATTATTTGAATATTCTAGTTTTGTATGTAGGTAAGATTTTTGATTTTGTGATGGTGCATCCTCTTCATCATCATCGATTGGATTATATTTAGTTGATTTGGATTTGAATTCGTCATTTTTCTCTATATCATCTTTTGATTGTTCCTCACTTGCGACTACGTTTGATTGTTCTTCACTCTCGACTTCTTTTGGTAGTTCCTCACTCTCGACTTCTTTTACTTCAACTAAATTCGGTATTTCTTCTTGTTTTACTTCTTCATATTGACCAAATTCATCATGATTTAAATCATCAGTATCTTCAATAATTTCCATATCAAATTCACTAACTTTTCTTAATAATAATTCTGCTCTAACTCCTGCATTGACGATTTCTTCATATATTGGTAAATTTTTTAAATTTCTCTTAATTAATATACAACCAGGAGTATCATTATTTATATCAGTAAAACACCAACCTGCTCCATATTCAAATAAGGTTGTAACCATTTCAGTAACTATTTCAATTTCATTAGGTTTTAAATCTTTTGGAACATGTGTACATATTAAATGTAATGGAGTTGTAGTTGTAGTTGGTTCTTGTTCAATATTATTTATGAAATTATATGCTTCTTCTACTGTATATGTCGCTGGAATACCATTTTTTATGTAATATTTTAGATTGTCTATATATTTTGATGTAATTGGTCTTTCTGGAAATTTGCATAGATCATGTAAATCTGACATTTGAGTGAGTCTTCAGTCGTTGATTTATATTGTACTCGATGATGATCATCGTTATTTATTTTTTTTCAGTTCATTGAAAAATAAAAATCATTAAGGGGTAAAATGTTCTGTAATTAGGGGGCTTGCTCTCACAAAATTATATTATCATGATTGATACAGTGTTTAGTTTACTTAGGTAATCTTGTCAAAAAAATTCTGCCAAAGCTCAGTAAGATAATGCATTAAAATTGAGTTTAATAATAATCAATAAATTTCATGTATAATAAATGTGGCATACATGAAAAGTCCGAATTGGTTCTTGATAACACTACACAACCAATAAGTTCCAATGACTCAATAATCAATCATTGTAAGTACCCAAAACTTGTGAAGAGTCAAAAGAAATCTAAGTTTTAATTTTAGAATTCCAAGTATCAACTAAATTGTTTTTATATTTCTTTTGTTCTTTAAGATGTAAAAAATCAGATGTTGTTTCAAATTTTAGTTTAAATTTTGTAAGTGCAATATCGGGGTTTTGTGTGACCAAATATCACCGTTTTTGTGTAATAATTTCAAACATTAAATAATATCAAAACATATTATAAATCCGTAAAACTAAGAAATAAATCATCATAACTAAGAAATTAATTGAAATTTTAATATGTTCTCTTTCTTCAAGAATTTATCTTGAGTCCACAATTTTTTTCTTTGAATCTCTATGTTCTCCAGCTTCAAGACTTTTTGCAATCGAAGGGTTCAATTTCAGGAACAATATACAAGAAAATAGAATATTTTGGTTTTCCGTGCGCAAAATTCTGTAAGATAAGTCCAAATTTTCACCTGATAATTCTTTATAGAATAGGTTTTGATCAAGTGTATTTAAAACTCCGACTTATGTACTCTTTAAAGTAATAGTTAATTCTGTCGATAGTAATCGGAATTGAGGTTTATTAATGAAAAAAATGGGCTAATTTTGAAAATTTATTTTTTCTATGACTTTGTTTGCGTAAAGAAATTCTTTCACATAAAGATGCATTTGAACTTCGTGGCTGTTCTCTTTGAGTCTACAAAAGTAGTTTATGTGACAAGAGCTCATTATTTCAGCTTCTTGATGCCATGGTGCCATTAGGAGCAGCGCATATATTTTTCAAACCTTTATGCAGATCGAATTACTTGAACAAAAGCGTAAATGTTTTAAAAATCAAATGTTTCAGATCAAATTAACGTTTTGATGCAAAGAAACGCATTATTTAAAGTTTGAAATTTACGTGATGGTTATGAAAATATATTGAACAGAACTTCTATTTCTTTGTAAGGAAAACATCCATTTATTATTTAAAAATATTTCTTTTTTTCAAATTCATTTTACATGTTTATACATGATTGTCTGTTGTACATATACTAAATGAAACTAAATTTTTGAAAACGTCATTCGTACATAGTAACCGATGAAAAGATACGTTAGATACCGAAAAAGGAATCTCGATACATAAAATAAATAAAAAAAGAATCAAAATGAATTAAAATACTTCTTACTGTCAACCTAATTGCTTTCTTGCATGTATCTCAATGTTTATGAGAAATTTCACTTAAAATTTGAAATTTGTTTCTTTTTTTCTATTATCAAAAATTTAAAAGAAAGCCCCCAAACACTAAAACTTTTTAAATTTTTATATTAATATTTATATCATTATCGATTTAATTTTTTTTGTTGAAAATTTTCATGTCTTAATTATTCAATTTATTCAATTGTTTAAATTCATAGCTATCATCGAATGGTTTCTACAAAAGAAAATGGAACAAACTATACAACATTCTTGACTAATTTGTGTGACAAGAATATGAATAAAAATTCTGCAACGCACAAAGTTAACGATAATAAAATGCCAACTGTCAACATGAATGGGAATCAGCAGCAAATTTCTTTTCAAGATCAACAATTCAATAATAATAGTTCAATTTATAACGATTATAAACCAGTTGATTCTTCAAACAATTTTATGAATTTACAAAATTCAAATTTAAGTATAAAATCGGAACCAGTTGAATTTAAAACTCAATATCAAAACAATAATCATCAATTGCATTCAAATAATTACCAACTACCTCAAAGTACAGAAGGATTTTGCACCCATAATCAGCATGAAAATAGTATTGATAAACAATGTTTGATTTGTCGTTCAACTTCATCATTAAATAGTTTAAATTATTTTGACAAAGGAAATCTTTCAAAAGATAGGACAATAAACCGTGATGTCCATGCAAATAATAAGCAAATCAGTGACAAGCAATATTTGGCTAACTTTAACAAAGAGATTTCAACAACTTTTGATCAATTTTCAACTAATAATCCTTCAAAGAATGACTTAACTTTATCTCCAACTACACCACCCCCTAATAATGGCTTACCAAATAGTTTTACAAATACATTTACTACAAATCAAGCAAATACAACAACCCTCAATAATGACCTTGATTTACCAAGTAATACTGATTTTATAGATACCAATAATTCTGGTGCAAACTATTTAACAACGGATGAAACCACGAATTTAAATTATAATCAGTTGGAAAAAGAAGATGAACCATTACAATTTAATGGAGTTTTACCAGCTGATACAGATAATCAAATACAAAATGATTTAACTTCAAGAAATTATATGATAAAAAATAATGGATACTTAGATGAGTTCAAGAATAAATTTGAACAAGCATCCATTGATGAGAATAATAATACTTCATACTTAGACAACAATAGTAATATAAACTCCAATTTAAATAATACTATGCAATCAAATCATTCAAGTCATAACATTCATCAACAAATAGGTTCATCGTCAATGTTATCAGCTATTTCAAATACCTCATTAGCTTCACCGTTATCAGTTGATAAATTTCATAACAGAATGATTGGTGGAAGAGACTCTGCAGATTTGCAAGTCAATGAAAATTATAACAACGGGCCGATGGGTGCAAATTCACCATCATCTATATCAACAATATCTTCAAATCAACAAATCCAACAACATTTTCAAAATCAAATACATCAAGGTGGTCCATACGATCCAATAAATAAAACAAGTTTAAGAAATTTACACCAACAACATCAACCAATATATTCTTCAGCATCATCCACATCTCCATCACCAAAAAATGATAACTCAACATCAAATAATAATCAACTAGAAAATGCATTTTCATTGAACAAAACTACTCCAATTGCAGGTGTTTCTAATATTGAAACAGTACAAAATGCAATGTCTTCATCAAACTCATCTTCTAGAATATCACCAATAAAAAACGAGTACCCTATTCAATATCAAGATCAGAATCAAATAAATTACATGTCTTATGGAGCCAATTCAAATTCAATGAATCAAAATTTTAATATTAAAAATATGAATAATGAAACAACCACTGCCGCAAAATCTGAAACACCAAAAAAAATTAATAAAAAACATCGCGGAACTGATTTAACAAAACTAAATGGACAATCACATATAACTAAAACAGGTGGTGGAAGAGTTAAATCTGCTCATAATGTCATTGAACAGAGATATAGAAATAAAATAAATGATAAATTTAATGCATTACAAGAATCAGTACCAACATTGAGAGTATTATTAATAAGAAAATTAAAAGAAAAAAATATGAAACATAGAATGAAGTCACAACAACAAGATAAAAATAATGAATATGATGATGATGATGAAATGGATGAAGAAGAAGAAGATTTTGAAAATGGTTCTGATTTAAAAATTGATGGATTATTAAGTATGAATGATATAGATGAAAATGAAATTATAGATTTAGAAGGTTTAGAACCAGCAAGAAAATTAAATAAAGGTACAATTTTAGCAAAATCAATTGAATATATCAAATTTTTAGAAAATAAAAATTTAAATTTGAAATTTGAAAATCAAAATTTATTGTCTAGATTAGGATGAATTAGAGATTGTTAAGACTGACTTTTACTAGCCTCAGAGGTACTAATATTTTATTCGATTTACAAAATATAGGTTTAGAAAATATTTACATAATGCACTAAAGTTTAAATTGTTTGAGATTCAATTCTACATAAATATAGAAAATCAAAATGAAATTTGTATAGATTGTTAATTTAAAATGATGCTTTAAGATGACTTTACTAAATATCTCTATACAACGTTCCTTCTCAGGTTGCAAAATTAAAAATGTTTATCTAGCGGCCGGTTGAATTAAAGATTCCTGTATAGGTAAAAGCATATGGTAGTGACTCCCGTATCAAAAGAAATAATTTTAGACATTTTATTGTTTTGAAATTTTTTTTTATTTTTCAATCGAATCATATAATCAAATATTCACAAACACACAAGATAATACCGCTCTGACCAACCCACTGCATATCAGTCTCAGATAAACTACTACGATCGTTTTTTTTTTCGATGTCGGTTGAGTCGTTTCAAATAAAAGTACCAGCATCATCTGCAAATATTGGACCTGGTTTTGATGTATTGGGAATTGGTTTAAAATTATATTTAACTATAACAGTCAAAATAGATCCAGAAAATATCACAACTGATGATCCATATAATGCCAAAGTATCATATGAGGGAGACTTAGCCGAGAAGGTTCCTTTGCAATGTGAAAAAAATCTTATAACCCAAACTGCTCTATATGTTTTACGATGTAATGGGATTAATAAATTTCCAAAAGGTACATCAATTCATGTTATAAATCCTATACCTTTAGGCAGAGGTTTGGGATCAAGTGCAAGTGCTATTGTTGGTGGAGTTTATTTGGGGAATGTTATTGGAAAATTAAATCTCGATAAAAATAGAATGTTGGATTATTGTTTAATGATTGAAAGACATCCAGATAATATAGCAGCAGCAATGTTAGGAGGATTTATAGGATCATATTTGAACGAACTTGAAGAAGCAGATCATGAAGAAGTAAACCAACCTTTAACAAATATACTACCAGACTCAAATACCCCAAAAGATCAAATAGTGTCCAAACCACCACCATCAGAGATTGGGGAATACTTACAATACAATTGGAATAAAAAGATAAAATGTATCACTATCATACCAAATTTTGAAGTAAGCACAGACAAATCAAGATCTGTACTACCCCAATCATACGAAAGAAAAGACATCATTTACAACTTACAAAGAATTGCAATTTTAACTCAAGCTTTAACTCAAGACCCACCAAATCATAAATTAATATATCAATCAATGAAGGACAAAATTCATCAACCTTATAGAACTATTTTAATTCCTGGATTAGATATCGTATTATCAAAAGTTGTTCCTTCCAAGCATCCAGGATTATGTGGTATATGTTTGAGTGGAGCTGGACCCACTATATTATGCTTAGCTACTGAAGGATTTGAAGATATTGCTTCAGATGTAATAGAGATTTTCAAAAGTGAAGGTATTAAATGTGATTGGAAAATACTAGATTTAGCTTATGACGGTGCAACAGTAGAATATTTGTAAATATGCATATAGATACTCGTATACATAGTAATATAGCCCATTGATGGAACCACTGTAATGGTTCGAAAATGTTAGGATCATAACTACATGAAGATCAAGTCTAGTTTACAAATTACACCAATTAAAAATTGTGAACGAGAATTTCAGAACGCAATATTTACGAATTATCATTAAACAATTCGACCTTCGAAACCTTAATCAATTCCTTTAAATAATCACTTTATTGAAGAATTCCTGTCATGGCAGAACTAATAGTGGATAGTAATCCGGATTTAAGGACAAAATTAATTGAACAAGATGTATTAATAGAGTCACAATCACAACCAATTTTGTTGACAAGAGTTGAAGTTAACGGAGGTGAATCATTTAGTTATGATTTTTTTAATAAACTATTAAATCCATTGCTTTTAGAAGGTGACTATACATTATCACAATTGACTAATAAAATAGCCGAAACTCACCAACATTTATTAGATACCGGGGTTTTTAAAGATATAGGAATTACATTGACTCCAGATTATTACTCCAATATTCCAGCTCATATTACATCTTTCAATCATGAAAAATCCCTCCCGGCTAAAGTTGTTTTTGACTTGTCAAATATTAACTTAAATATAAATGAAACTTTCCTAAACTTTAATAATGAAGAATTTTTGAATCTAAAATTAAATCATATTGACAATAATTTCAACGAAAATGCTGAATTAGTTTCAATTGGAGTTGATTACAATCCGTATAAACCATATGATCATTTATTGACCAACTTGAAGTTCATATCTGGATTGAAAAATCCTAGTTTCAAATTTTTAATCGATGTTGGTTACAACACTAGAAACAACCATGCCTGGCAAGATTTTAAAGAAAATCAATTGGGAGGTAGAATTGGTTTATTGTATAAAAAAAGGAGGGAATTGAATATTTTCACTGGTTTTTCCTTGCATAAACGAAATTTGTTCGATATAGATGATGGGGCTTCAGATGATTTAAAATTTTTTGGTGGAGAGTTTTTAAAATCAAGTGTCTTGAACACTTTTAAATATGAAAATTTGAATTATCTTAATTCATTAACAAAAAACTTTCCTACAAGTGGTATAAATTTTAATTGGAAAACGGAATTAAGTTCAGTTCAAGAACAAAATAATCAACTGAATAGAGGTGAATTCTTTAAATCCAGTTTTGGTTTCAACTTATATAAATCTATTTTTTATAATTACATAACAACTAAATTCAATGGTGAATTTGGTGGGATTTATTCTTTCAATTCAAAATTTCCAATACATCCATTAGACAAATTTTATCTCGGAGGCTATAATAACAATGCAGCAGAAAATGATAGTTCTTACTCATTTGTGGGTTTCAAAAAGAATAGTATTGAACCAAATGGTGGATTACAGTTTTATAAGCTTCAAGCAACAATTTATTCAAAAATTCCACACTTTATATATGCTCCAACTTTAAATAATGAAAATTGTGAATTCATAACTTGTCCAAATCCGTTAAGAATGTACGGTACATTTTTAATTGGTAATGCTTTACCAAATTTTTTATCATTGAATAATCAAAACAATATATGGAACGATAAAAATCCAGCCATAAGTTATGGATTTGGATTAAAATATTTTAATAATTGGGCTAATTTTGATATAGGGTATTATGTTAGTTCAAAACTTGGCTTTAAAAACAATGATGAAGTTCCTGGAATTAAAAACGGTTTACAATTCTCAATATCTATAGGTGGTTCGAATCGTAATTTACAGTAGAAAAATATATATAAACGATAAACTAAACTTGATTTTCTTTAGATATTCGAATTTGATAAACTTAATTTTCGTGAGAATTTGACGACAATCTAGGGGGAAAAACTTAACCAAGATTAGTACGCGCTACGCGATAGATTTTTCTCTACAAAATCAAAACAACCAAGCATCTCTTTCAAGATATTGATGAGATAAACACCAACGATCGTTACAATATAAGTCTCGACCACTCCAAATTCATAAATGGGAGTTAGTGGTCTATTACAAATACTAAAGGAAATACAAGATCCAGTATCACTTGAACGATATAGAGGTAAAACCTTAGCAATAGATACATATGGTTGGCTACATCGAGCTTTAATATCATGTGCAGAGGAACTATGTTTAGGAAAACCTACAAGAAAGTACATAACATTCGTTTTGAATAAGATCCAAATGCTACAACATTTTGGAATAACTCCATATTTTGTATTTGATGGTGCTTCTTTAAAAACAAAATCAGAAACAAATCAAAAAAGAAGAGATATTAGAAATGAAGCAAAACAATTGGCTCAAAAATGTAATGAAACTGGAAGACCTCATTTGGCAATGAAACATTATATGAAAGCAGCATATGTAACTTCACAGATGTGTAAATCAATAATGTGTGAATTGGATAGACTTAAAATACGTTATGTCGTTGCACCATATGAAGCTGATCCACAAATGGTTTACTTGGAGAAAATTGGAGTAGTTGATGGTATTTTAAGTGAAGATTCAGATTTATTAATATTTGGTTGTCAAAAATTAATAACAAAGTTAAAAGACGATGCAAGTTGTGTTGAGATTAATAGATCAGATTTCAAAAAAGTTAAATTCATTCCATACTTAAGCTCTTTTAGTGATGAGCAATTGAGATTAGTTGCAATGGTATATGGTTGTGATTATACGAAGGGAATTAGCGGTCTTGGATTGAAGTCATCATTCCAATTTGTGAGAAGATACATTACCTTATCAAAAGTCGTTATAGCTTTAAGATCAACTGGCAAGAAAATACCTAATGATTTCGAACAAGAAGTTGAAAAAGCAAATTTAGCTTTCCAATTTCAAAAAGTATTTGATCCACGAAGTCAGACAGTGTCAACTTTGAATGATATACCAGAATCATTGGAAATAGATTATGAATTAATGGAATCTTGTTGTGGTAAGACATTGGACCCAACCATAAGCAAGAAAATTTGTAATGGTTTCATAGATCCAAATAGTCATCAAATTTTAGTATCTAGAGAACAAAGATTAGCTAGTTTAAAATCATCTTCACTTCATCTATCATCCGAAATCAATCAGAATACAATAAGCGAATCGGCACAGCGATCTAAATCAGAATCAGCGATCAAAAATAGTAATGGTAGGTCAATTTTTGATTTAATGAAAATATCAAGAAAGTCCGTTAATGTGACGGAAGAAACAGATCTTAATTCAATCAATGAAACTGAAGGAAATGAAAAAAGTATCATCAAAACTCCCGAGAAACCATTCAAAAGACCCAGTGTTGTATTAGGGACTAGAGAAATCAAAATGTCACCTACATCCAAGAAAATCAAAAAATTACAACAAAACATTAATATAGCTAACGTTCAAAGTTCTTCAAGCAAATTTTTTGGAAAATCTACTTTACAATCGATCAATACCACCTCAGAGCCAAATCAAAAAACTATTAAGACAACAAAAAATTGCACTGTTACCATTTTGCCTACACCAAATAAAACTATTGATGAACATGCCGGTTGGGACTCCAGTTTAATTAACGATTCTGAAGTGCCGGATGAATCACCTACAAGTCAAAATATCAATAAGGAAAACATATTAGATGAATTAACCGACAACGATTTGGAAGATAAAAGTAATAATGATTCGCAGGAATCTGTAATGTCTAAATCTGCAGCATCCCAAGTAGAAGAACAGGATGAAGTAATAATTGATTCATTGGATCCGTCCCAATATCATGACAGTCCAATTCAGAAAAAACTGGATATGAAAATTTTAAATCTTAATCGATTTAAATTTAGTCAAGAAGATGATTGTGAAATTAGTGAAGAAGATCAGAATGAAAATATGTTTAAAACACCTGTTGCTAATTTTAAAGTCAATACTAAAACAATCGACCTAAAACAGTTTTTGTATAAAGGTTAATATTTAAGCTAGAGCATTCTATAGATTATACATTTTTGCATTCAAAATATTTGTCTAGACCCTATTTGTTTATCTCAGAATATTGATCTTGTGTTTCTGTGATGAACAATTTTCAACTCACGACTACAAATTCTTAATTATAAAAAACTTCAAAGTCCCCGTATTATTGATGCGCCTATGGCCAACCTTGTTAAAGTACCTTGCAAGTCTTTATCATTTGAGTTGGAGATCTTTGCATCATTCAATTTATATATTTTTTTGAATTTTGAAATATCTACCAAGTTAAATAAGGTATTATCGTCAATTTTTATTGAGTTCCCATGAATAATATCATCAACCTTTTGCTCAAACTCCCCTGTATCTACAGGTGAATCGATCATAATTTTAATCACTATCGTATTTGAACATTCTTCCAGTATTCCAAATCGCTTTATGGCATCAGATATCACGTTGATTGGTGACAAATTTAACAATATTTCAGTATTTAAATTATTCGCCTGCATTGTCTGATTTACGTAATTTAGTATTGATTTATGGATACTGTTATTAAGTTGTTCTTGTGATATAATATACTGTGTATTTAGAAAACAATAATCATATTTTGTATTTGCATTAATTAATTGTTGTTTTATCTCTTTGATGTTTTCCCTCGAGACATTCGTATATAGCCTGAGAAGAACCTTGTATTGTGGGAATTGAGGAAAGGTAATTGTTGCTGTATTTGACATCTTTTCAATATTCTGGTATCAATGAAATCAAGTAGATTTGATTAAAGATGATATGAAAATATTCAAAATATTACCGCGTACAATTTTGATTCAATTCAAATTTAGAATTAGGTCCAGACATTTGACACAATACAGTTTCATTAAAATACTTATTTAAAACCAAGTCAAACACAGGCTTTCATGTTATGGATAATAAAATTAAGAATGTGGATATCGAGGAGGCGCTAAAGTCTTTATTCAATATTACAGAAACTAACAATGGTGAATCCAATTCAATTTCAAACGATGGTCATGGTCAAAATCAATATCCAGAATCAATTTTACAAACCTCAAAGAAAGGCAATAAACTATACAACTCATTTCAAAGCCTTTCGCCTCAATTCCTTAATACAGAATCAAATTCAAACAATAGGACTCAAGTAATTCGATGGCATAACTCAAACTTGGAGACAGTACAGCATTTAATATTAGGCAATTGGTTAGAACAAAACTCAGCATCAGCATCAACTTCAAAATCCCCTCATGATAAATCTAAAGCAACCTTGAGTCGTCGAGCAAATAAATTGTTTATTTGGGCTTCAAGCGATGAATATATAGAGGAAAGAAAGAAACAACTTAAAAGAATACGACGAGGGAGTGAATTGCAAGATCAAACCAAAACACATATAACTAATGACTCAGACCTTAATCAAACTGATGAAAATATCAAAGCTTCAAGACTACAAAAGAAGTTGAAGTTAAAATTTGACGACCAAAAATCAGTAAATAGATTGGCTCATACAATAGAGAATGAATCAAACAAATTTATACATTCAAGAATTCAAAAGATAAGACTACATCATAGTGAACAAATTGAAAAACAAATTAATGAAAGGAAAAAAAGGGATTATGAGGAATATTTGAGAAAGTTAAAATTAAAAGAAGAAGAATATGAAAAATCATTGAGACAAGATACAGCTAATGCAGGTTCTAAAGGTAACTTTTTTGGTAATCTATTTGGATTTAATGCTACAAGTACATCGAATGAAAAACCTGACACAATTGAACCTGATATTGAGACTAGTTCTATCAAAAATGGTCTGGTTAATTCCAGTAATAAATCAAAAAGATCAACTTTATTTGGCATGCAGTCATTGTTTCTGGGTGGTAGTAATAAAGACAGCTCATTAAGTCCCAAAAAACAAAGTACAACTGTATTTGATGCCGATGATAGATCTGATACCCAATCTTTAACTCAATCCTTAGCCGAGCTGAACCTCGATTCAATTTTGTCGAACAACAAAGATAACAATAGTAAAAAGGAAAGTTTGGAAAATGAAGCAAATATTAACAATTCTTTTGAGGGGTTAAATATTGATGATCTTGAAAATTTTAGGAATAGAACAAATACTCCGACGAAGCAGAATCAAATTGATTATCACAAGCAGGATGAGGAAGATAATAATGACGATGAGGACGATGAATTTACAGAATTTACAGAAGCAACAACAGCTCCAAAAAGCATCTCTCAAAATTCTAAAACCAATTTATCACATAATTTTTTTTCAATAGATCACGCAAGACAAGGGAGTAATTCAAGAAATCATGAGGAACTAATTGATCTTTTTGATGATAGACCTCCATCTAAATCAAGTACACCACCCATTATCAACTCTCCTGTTTCACCAGAGAATGAAGTAAATTTACTTGATTTATAGTGTTTATTTAAAATTAATAAAAGGTATTGGAACTTTTGTACTGCATATATAAGTTTACTCTATAACAATTTTCTTAACTAGCGGAATATGAAAAGTTTACAAATTCAATAGTAGATCAAGATTACAATACTACTTTAAACATACATGATAAGGATATTGAACCAGTTCTAGATAGACATAATGATTTCACGATTGAATATACTATCAAGGAATAGTAGGATACTAAAACCGAATAGATATTATGCAACAACTACAACATTATCTACACCGAATCTAGAAATGACAACTTTAAATAATGGATTAAAATTAGTAACTGATTCAACTCCTGGTCATTTTAGTGCATTAGGAGCATATGTAGATGCAGGATCAAGATATGAAGATCCAAAAAATCCAGGATTATCTCATATTCATGATAGACTTTCATGGAAATCAACTAAAAAATATAGTGGATTACAAATGATTGAAAATCTATCTAAATTAGGTGGGAATTATATGAGTTCAGCTCAAAGAGAAAGTATGATTTATCAAGCAAGTGTATTTAATAAAGATGTTGAACAAATGTTAGAAGCAATAACTCAAACTATAAGATATCCTAATTTTACAGATCAAGAATTTCTAGAAACTTTACAAACTGCTGATTATGAAGTTCAAGAATTAAATTATAAATATGATTTATTATTACCTGAAGAATTACATTCTGTTGCATATAAAAATAATACATTAGGTTTACCATTATTTGCACCAAAAGAAAGAATACCATTAATAAATAAAAATGATATAATAAATTATCATAATAAATTTTTTCAACCTCAAAATATTGTTATAGCAATGGTTGGAGTACCTCATGAAATTGCTTTAAAAATGGTTGAAAAATCTTTTGGAGATTGGAAATCAAATGGTATAAAACCAAATAAAGGTTTAAAAAATTATACAGGTGGAGAAATTTCATTACCTCATCAACCTCCATTATATGCAAATCAACCAGAATTATATCATATACAAATTGGATTTGAAACTACAGGATTATTAAATGATGATTTATATTCTTTGGCAACATTACAAAAATTATTAGGAGGAGGATCATCATTTTCAGCTGGTGGACCAGGAAAAGGAATGTTTTCAAGATTATATACTCAAGTATTAAATAAATATCCATTTGTTGAAAATTGTATGTGTTTTAATCATTCATATTTAGATTCTGGATTATTTGGTATAACTTTAAGTCTTGTACCTGAAGCAAGTCATGTATCATCACAAATTATAAGTCATGAATTATCTAAATTATTAGAATATAATGAAAGACAAGGAGGCATAAAAGAAATAGAGTTGAAAAGAGCTAAAAATCAATTAACAAGTTCTATATTAATGAATGTTGAAAGTAGATTAGCAAAATTAGAAGATTTAGGTAGACAAATTCAATGTCAAGGTAAAGTTACAACAATTGATGAAATGGTTGAGAAAATAAAATCTTTGAGCCTAAAAGATATAAGAAATATTGCTGAAAAAGTATTAACTGGAAATGTTATAACTTCAGAAGGTTTAAGTTCTGGTCAACCATCAATTGTAATGCAAGGTGATAGAGAATCATTTGGTGATGTTGAATATATTTTAAGAAAATATGGACTTGGAAAATTTAATGGTCCAGAAATTAAAGAACCAAGAAATTTTTCAAAAAAGAAATCATGGTTTTGAATAAAGCATAGAATGTAAAAGAGTATTTGAATATAGCATATGTATACCCATACTGGTAGAAAATGTGCTTGTTGTGGGAACATTATCATAGTGGCTCTAGACCAGAGCTAACTCTGCCTGTACAACTATGATTATTGCCGTTCCAGAAGATATCAAAATCTTTTCATGATTGTGATGAACCTTCAATAAGTACAATTTTGTGATCAATATGTATAACTCAAGATGTAAGTAATGTAAATAGTTTAAAATTGTATAAATTCAATAGAGATAATTTATTTGCAAAACACAGTTTTTCCTAAACTTTTAAACGGGTATCATTATATTAATTCGTGACTAAAAATCAAACTTACTCTATAAATTATCATCATATAATATTTAATCTTTCTCTTAATTCTAAAACTTCTTTTTGTAAAATTAAATAATTTTCATTCAATTGATTTTTTTCAATTTCAAAATTTTTTAAATTTAAATCTTTTTCTAAATTTTCTTGATATAAAGAATCAAGCGAGGTTTTTAAATGATTAATTTTATTTTGATAATTAAAATTTTCATCATTATATTTTTTACTTAATTTTGATTCATTTTGATATTGAGTTTTTAATGTCTTGTTTGATCTTTCTAAATTTTTTATAATTTTATTTGATTCATGTTTTTCTTGAATTGTTAAATCTAAATTTTTAGTTAAATTTTTAATTTTATCTTCAAGATATTTTATTTGTTCATTACTATATAATTTTTCTTCTAATTCATGATTCTTTTTAACCAATTCTTCATTTGTTTTTTTCAATGAATAATTTTCTTCATTTGATATTAATAACTCATTTCTAAATTTTTGTTGATCTTTATATTCTGAACTTGATAATAATTTTGATTGATTTAATTCTTTTGTTAAATTTTCTTGATCTTGTTTTTGATTATTTAAATGTAATTTTAAAAATGAAATTTCTGATTGATTTTGTTCAATTTCTGTTTGTTTATTTTCAAGAATATGATTTAAGTGGTTTTTTTCTTCTTCTAGTTTGGCATTTGTATCAAATAATTTATTTTTTTCTTCATTTATTTCTTGTATTAATTCTTTTAAACCTGTGATTTGTTTATTCAATGATGTTATTTTTCTTTCATCTAAAATTTTTGAATCTTCCAATATTCTTAATTTATCAGTTAATTCAACAACTTTATTCTCTAATTCTTCTTCTTTTAACACAGATTCTTCTAATTCATTAGTCAAATTTTTTTTCACCAATTGTAATTCTTCTAAATCTAATGTCAATTGTTTATTTTCTTTTATTAATATTGTTTCATTTGATGTTTTAAAATTAAGATCTTTATGTAAATTTCTAATTTCATCTTTCAAATTTTCAATAGATTCTTTATTTTCATAATTCTTGATATGATATGATAATTTATCTTTTAATTCATTAATTTCCTTGGAAGAATCTTCAATCTTGGAATTATTTAATTGAATTGTATGTTCTAAATTTTCAATTTTATTTCTTGAATCTTTTAACATAATTTGTGAAGTTCTTGCTTCTTCTTTTGATAATCTTAATTGACTTCTTAATTCATTCATTTCTTTTATTGCTTGATCTTCTTGTCTTTTTGATATAATTATTGCTGATTCAGCTAATTCTAATTTTTTAAAATATTCATCAGATCTTTTTCTATATAAATCTAAACCTTGGATTAAATCTTGATTTCTTGAATTTAAATTATCATATTTTACTTTTAAATTAGCTAAATTTTGTTCATAATCTTTCATTGAACTTTTAAATTTTGATTGTTTTACTAAATATAATTCATCTTCTGATTCTCTTAATAATGATTTTAATCTTAAAATTTCTGATTTACAATTACTTAATTCATTTCTTGTTGATCTTAAAGTTTTATTCATATCTTGATAAATTTGAATAAAATCTTGATTTACTCCACGGAAAGATAATGAATTACCACCTAAACTTTCACTTCTTGTTAATGATGTATTTGGAGATGATGATGAACTACTTTCACTTAATGAGTCAATAGATATTAATCCTTCAATTTTATTTTCTAATTGATTAATTCGGTTCTGATAATCTTTAATCTTCTTTTCATAATCTAAATTACCTGCTGATGAATTATTTAAACCTCTTGATGATTCTAATTTATTTAATTTCTTTTGTAATTCTATAGCATAATTTTCAGCTCTTTGATAATTTGCTTGTTCTTGTTGTAATTTTAATTTTAAATCATTAATTTCTTTATTTAATGTATTTATATTCAGATTTATTCTTTCTCCTATAGCTAATGATCTTCTCTTGGGAGTTATATCATTACTTAATAATGAACCATTCATTACTCTTTCTTTAATTAATTGTAATTCTTCAATTAATTTTTTATTTTCAAATTTTTCTTTTCTTAATAAAGCATTTTGTTCATTTAATTTTAATTTCATATGAGTATATTCATCCATAAATTGAGGATTTGGTTGTAAATTTTCTTTTTCTGATTCAATATTTCTATAAGCTTCTTGAAGATCTGAAATTTGATTATTTAATTTTGTTATAGTTGAAGTATATTCATTTTTAGCCTTTTGAGATCGTTCTAATTCTGATTTGATTTTAGTAAATTCATTATTTAATTGATTATGATCAGATATAATTTGAGAATATTTGTTTTGTAAAGTCTCCAATTCTTTAAGATGTTTTGTTTCATTAGATTTGATTTCGGATATTTCAAATTCTTTCTCTTTATATTTTTGAAGTTGTGCTTCAGTTGAAATTAATTGAGATTTAAGTTCTTTAATTTCTTTTTTGTATTGATTTATTTCATTAGTTTTTGTATCTACTTTAGCTTTTAATGTTGAAACTTTTTCTTTTGCTTCTTCTATCTTATCTTCATATTTTGATTTTTTAAGATCATTAGATTTAATCTGTGATTTAAGTAATTCTATTTCTTCTAATTGTTTAGATTTATCTTGATTTAATTGTGATATTGAATTTTTAAAATTATCAATTTCTAAAACTTGTTTTGATTTATCATCTTTTAATGATTTATCATTTGAGTTTAATTTCTTATTTAATTCATTAATGGTATTGTCACGAGAAGAAATGTTTTCTTTCAAAGATTCAATTAAATTTTGTAAACTAACTACTTTCTCATCATGATCAACTATAGTCTTTTCATGCTTTGTTTGTAACTCTTTCAACATTAATTTCTCATCATTATTATTCGATTTAAATTCCTCATATTGATTTTGTAAAGATTTTAATTCGCTTTGAACATCATTATAATTCTTCAAATTTAATTCTAATTCATTAGATTTAGTCTCATGTTTATCATGTAATTCTTTTAATCTATTAGTTAACATAGATGATTCTTTTGTTAAAGATTGATTAGTTTCCTTGAGAGATTTAATTTTTGATTCTAATTCACTAATAATTTTTAAAGATTTTGATTCATCATTTCTAAATTTAATTAATTGATTATCTTTATCTTTTATAATTTGATTATTTGATATTATATCATCCTCTAAATTTTTGATTATAGATTTTAAGTTTTCATTATCTTTTGACAAACCATTTTTTGAATTTTCAGATTCTTTAAATTTTAAAGTCATTTGATTTAAATTATCTTGAATTTCTTTTGAATCATATACTTTTATTGAATCTTCAAGTAAAGGTTTTAAATTATAAAATAATTGAATCCAAGGATTTTTTTGAGAATTTTCAATTGTTTGCATTGTTTTAGCAATAATTTGACTTGATTGTAATTTTTTAATTTTGGATAGTATATCTTTTCTTATAAGATTACCTCTTATAACTTTTTGTAATTGAGTTAAAGTATGTTTTAATTTTAAATCTCTCATTGCTTCTAATTTACCTAATATACCATTTTTAAAAAAAATTTTAGTTAATCCAATCTTATAAGTTTCTTGATTTAATCCACTTTCTTTTAAAATTAATTCAACATTAGTTTTTTCATTTTTTGTAAATTGAAATTTATCATAAATTATTGAATATCTAAAATTAAATTCTTGAAATATTAATTTATTTGGATACCCTGCTCTTGTAATTCTTATACCTTCTAAAACCCCATTACATCTTAATTGATTCAATACTAAATTTTTATCAAATTTTTGAAATTTTTTATCCAAATTTGGTAATATACATCTTACAAAATGAGGTTCTGTTGATTCTAATTGATCCATTAAATTTTTCAATTGATCTTTATGTTTTTGAGATGCAGTTTTTAATTTTTGTGAAGTACCATTAGTAGTAGTAGATGATGAATCATTCGGTATAAAATTATCAACTATATCTTGATTCGAAGATGTAGATAATAATTGAATTAAATTTTCATTTATTGGATCAGTATTTTTTTGTAACCAATTATCAACATTATATTCAACTTCACCAGCATAATGTTTTATAATAAACCCATTTTTATATTTATTTTCAAGAAATTTTTTATGTTTATTATTTGCATTTTTACCATTAAAATTTAAACTTAATTTAAGCATAAATTCTTTATCTGACGATTTTGGCATCATACATTCTTCATCTAATAATTTTAATATACCCATTGGAGATCTTGTTTCAATTAAATCAATTGTAGGTTGTAAATCTTTACCAAAATCAATAAATTCCCATTGAATATTTTCTCTTAAATATTCACTTTGTTCTAATATAAATGAATGATGATTAAAAAATTGTTGTAATTTTTCATTTGTATAATTTATACATAATTGTTCAAATGAATTTTTTTCAAATATTTCAAATCCTGCAATATCTAATACTCCAATGAAATTGTCATTTGTATTTGTTGTTGAATCATTAATATTTAAATTTTTATTTATTTTATTTATTATAAATTGGAAAAGTTTCTCATATAAATATTTTGCAAAAGCATCAATTGAAAATTTAACTTCATTTGATTTTTTAGATTTTGTTATAAATTCTTTCCCAGCTTTAACTTTTGGTTTTAATAAATTTTCCAGTAAAATTGAAGTTTTTATACCTAATAAATTAGCTATTTTTTCTATAGGTGAATCTTTTGTAAAACTTGCTTGTTCTGCAGTATGAGAATTAAATTTTAAATTACCCAAATGTAAAATAACAGCTAATATTTCATATATCAATTGAATCTCATTAGAATTAAATCCAACAATTTTAAAAGCTTCAACTAATAAATTAAATTCTTTAAAATCATTAATATTTTCTATATCATTTGTTCCATTTAAATACAGATATGTTTTTAAATCTTTATTTAATCCTAAACTTGTTAAATTCTCATAACCTTTTAAAAAATGATAAAAAATATGATAATTTCTTTCATTTTTTGATTGATTTACAACTCTTGACTTTTCTAAAAGATAATAATCTATATTTGCACCTGTTAATTCTCCAATTTCATTAAAATATATTTTTATAAATTTCCCAAATCTTGAAGAATTATTGTTTTTTATGGTTTTTGCATTTCCAAAACTTTCTAATATAGGATTAGCTTGTAATATTTTATCATCTATATCTTGGTGATGATGTTGACTGCTGCTGTTGTTATTATTAGATTGATTATTTAATGATACAATTGATGATAGATACTGAATAACTTTTTTGGTATTCTCAGTTTTACCTGCACCAGATTCTCCTGTAACTAATATACTTTGATCTTTTTTATTACTTAATAAGTTTTGTAAAGTATTTTCAGCTATAGCAAATATATGAGGAGGTAATTGTTGATTCTTGGTTAGTTTTTTTGAATTTAGTGAGCTATTATTATATTGTTTTAATATTGTTTCATTATATATTGGTAACAGTTTATAAGGATTTATTGCAACTAAAAATAATCCAGAATAAGTATAAATTAAATCATTTAAATATCTTAAATATAAATTATAAACAACACTTGGTTCATTTAAATGAGTTAATTCTGCCATATCATTACATTTATCAAATTTTGAAGGATTACAATTTTCTAATTTAGATTGTTCAATTACAATTGTTGATTGAGTTGTTGATGAATTTGGTGTTGAGGATGAAACTATATTTACTTTACATTTCCCATCTTCTAAATAATCTGTTATATACCCTTTTGTAAACAAATCTTGATCATTCGGTACCCATACCCAATTTTTATATATGATATCTTCATCTTCTGATTTTGATGTTGTCATAAAGTATTGAAGTTATATTTGTTGTGGATTAAAAAGCGAGTGTAAGTTTTAGATAAAGTTGTCTCTATTCGTTAGAATTGGATTATTGTAGTAAGGTTGGAGTCTGAGCACGACAAGATTGATTTGGGGCTGAAATGAGTTGAGATGTTATATGATCTATGTTGGTTGTCAAAGACTAATTAATGATATTTGGTTGTCAAAAATTAATATTTTTAAAGAGAGAGTAAGAAAAATCAAAAAAAAAAAAAATAATCACAATATTGTTTTTGTGTAACTGTTTATGATTCTACCAATTTTAGTCAATTATTAGATCTATTGATCAAAACACATATACGAAGGAGTTAAAAGTCATTCATCAGTTCAATAATTCTTTGATTCAACAAGAAGGTGGAGCTGTTCAATATTTTAATTCAACATTAACAAGAGGCTTCAAGAAAGTTACATTTGAAAATTGCTTGTAAAAATAATTAAAATTGAAGAATTTTCGCATTAAATTCAAATTTGAAACACACAAACAAGTAAATAATGATAAAAGTAAAGCAGATCAAATCTAAGTTGAAGATTTAAAGACTCAATGACATCAAAATGTTTGCGCCTGTCCTTAGTCTAGTCATTAAAGTTTCAATAAAAACTATTCCCTCTGTTTTTTTTCACCTAATCTCCTGGTTTAATTCTAAATTTCATTAAAACCTTCAACAAGACGCGTCATTATCTCATTTTTTGTTTCATCTTACTCTTTGTGTAATGGTCAATTTTATTTTGCAACCAGAAAAAAAAAATAGCAATAAAAATTGAAAGAAATGAGTGACATACATCGAAGAATCGATAAACTACAAGGAATTATCTATTAAATGAATTCATTCATTTATGCATTGAATATACAAAATTATGAAAAGAAAATATCAAAAACTTTCAGACAATATATAACTAATTCCAATCAATATTACTAAAAATTTTGATGCATTAATGGAGAACTATTATTTAATGAAGAACTTGTAAAAATTGGTTTTATTGGTGAAAATTCTTTATCACTATCATTACCATTACCACTAATTCCATTATTTCCAACAACAGTAACTCCATTTCCACTGACTCCATTATTGTTCTTAACAATTGGTATTAATTTTTTTCTAATTTTTGATTTTGTTTTTAATAAATTTGAAAATCCAGAAGTATTAGGAGATTCATTACATTTTGAATTTGAATCTATTAAATTTGTTGTTGAAGTACTTGAAGAATTTGAAGAATTTAATAATTTTTTATTTGAAAATATCAGATATTGAGATGTTGCAGATGGTGGAGTTATAGGTGGTTGTTGCTGCTGAATTGAATCAATTGATGATGATGAATTGAAAGGATATGTTGATTTAGGAGTTTGGATTTGGAGGTGATTTTGTTGATACCCGAATGAATATTCTGATTCAGTTGATGTTGAAGATAATAAAAATGATGAATTATTCATTAGTGATGAAGTTGAAGATAAATTTAAAGAATTTGTATTTATTTCAAATTCTTTTAAAAAATCATTTGGATTTGATAAATTTTTTGGATAATTTATTAAATTTTCAATTGAATTTATAATTTTTTTATCTATTTGTTCAAAATTATTTAGGATGTTTGATATTGCTATTGATTGTGATGATGATGATTGTGAGGGTTGTGATGAAGGTTGTGAAAGTTGTGCATGTGATGGAGATTGTGATGATGAAGTTTGATTAGATCCATTATTATTTTGATTCATAGATTGTTTATTAACAAATTCATGAATTTCTTTAATTAATTTATAATTTTTATCATTAAAATTTTTTAAAACTTGAATAACACCCAAAGATTCATATTTTTTATTTAATACTTCAGTAACTTTACTTAAATTTAAAATTAAAATTAATGAAATTTTTTTTATAACAATTAAATTATTTTCATCAAATCCATTTAAAAAAGATCCTATAATTTCTGGAAATTTATTTTCAATTTCTTCTGATTCTGAATCTGAATCTGATTCATCGTCATCTTCAATTGTTGTATTATTTGTATCATTAAATTCATTATTTTCATTATCATCAAATTCTTCATTTTTTTCATCTTCATCATCATAACCAGGTAATGATTGATCATATAAGTCAAAACGTTCAAATTGATCAGAATATTCTAAAACATAATCTTCATCATCTTCATTTTTTTCATCATCATTATCTGTATCTTCTTCTGAATCTAAATCTATATCATCATCAATACTTGAATGTCTCATTATATTTGATTGATGACTATAATTACTTTCATTATTTTGATGATAAAAATTATTTATATTTGATAATTTTAATGGAAATTTTGGAATTTTAAATTGACTTTGTTGAGGTTGATTTATTCTATGTAATTGAGGACGTTGTTGATTTTGTTGATGTTGTTGATGTTGTTTTAAATTTTGTAAATTTTTTTGATGATTTAATTTATATTGTTTGATTAATAAATTCCTCTTTGGATCAATTATATGTTTTTCAATTAAATTTTTTAAATTATTTGAAGCATTTGGAATTTGTAACATTGAACAAGCTAATAAATTTGATGATATTGCAATAAGACTTATTGGAAAATCTAATAAATATTTATCATACATTGATAATTCACAAAGAAATCTTCCAATTGCTGTAACTGCAGATAATGTACTTCCATCTAAATTTGAATTTGTATTAGAATCATTTTTTAAAATTTGATTTTGAATTTGATTTTGTAAATTACATTTATAAGGTATTATATTTGAATGATTTTTAACATTTATTTGTTTTATTGATAATTGTAAACAATCTTCTAAAGTTGGATGACCAATTGACCATTCTAATGTACCCAAGATATGCATTTCCATTTGAACAAACATATTTTCATCATAAGCTGATCTACACATTATTGTTAATTCTTTTAATGTAGGAACTCTTGATTTTTTATCTTCATATTTACTTGCTATCCATAAAGCAGTACAACCAACTAATTGATAATGACGTTTAAAAACTATTCTTTTTGCACAATATCTATCAATTATATTCATACATAAAAATAAAGTATTTGGTTGTAATTTAAATGAAGAATGTAATTCAATTAAAAAATCAATTAAAAAAGGTCTCATAAACCATTGAATTTCAGGTTGTAAATCAATCATTGAAGAATTTACTGAAGTTTGAATTTCTAAATTTGATAAAGTTTCTAATATTTCATTTTCATATTCTTGTGTTAAGATTTTATTTGATTTTGATTCTAACATTTCTAACATTATATTATATTGACGAGGTTTTATATTATGTGGTGGACCATATCTTGGTTTTTGGTGGTAATTGGGATGGTGTGATTGAACTTGGTGTTGTTGTTGTTGGTGGTGGTACTGCTGTTGAACGTGGTGATGCTGCTGTTGTTGCTGTTGTTGTTGTTGTTGGTATTGAGCATGTTGTTGAGCATGTTGAGGTTGGGTATAATGATTTAATTTTTGTTGTTGATAATTTGACATGAAATATAGAGTATTAAAATTTTAGATATTATGAAAAGCAAATGATATAACTCAAATAGGTACGGATTCAATTAATTCAATCAATGTTTAATACTTTAATTGAATATTTAATAATGGTATAATGCAAAATGAAATTAAAAAACGATAATTGGTTGTAAAAATTATAAATGGTTGTAAAAATGAGTTGTAAACAAAAAAACTTCTCAAAACGATTGTAAAATGAATGTATAAGTTGGATATAGTATGCAAGAGTATAACAATTTGAATGAATGAATGATATGAACGAATGAATGAATGAATGAATGAATGAATCTAACACTAATTGATATAATGGGTTCTCTCAAATAATTTTCATATAATTTTTAAAGTATAGATGCCTTGGTGATTTAGATGAATTGAATAATTACCCACTTGTGAAAATCAATCTAAGAATCCCAAATGAAATGAAATAGATGTGTTAATTCTATAAAAGTTGAAAATTATAAATGGGAATATAGTTGATAATATATATATATGAATATAATATATTGAAGAATATTTAATTAACGTGAATTTATTTCCTTTCGAATTAGATATATAAAATATAGAATATATCACAATATCTTAGATAATATTAAAATAAAATAAAAAGATAGATTCTAATTCAAAAATTAAATTTTATACAGAAATGCAAGTATTTTGTGAATTAGATACTGCCCTATGTCTCTATATATTTATCTAATATTATCAATTGCTCCTAGTTCCACTTCTATTGTAAATTTAAACTCGTTAAAAGGAGTTTTTGATTGTTTGATTTACAAAATAAAAAATAAAAAAAATATAATACGCGATTTCACATTACACAAAATTCATAGTTTAGAATAATACTCGAAACGTACAAAAAACTAATTTTTTGGTCGGACTTGTTTAAAATCACGTACTAATATTTAAGACAGTATTGTACCAAAATATGCGTCCTAATTATGAAAGAAAATAAATTAAAAATACTTACGAGTTATTTTGTCTTACTTTATTTATTTGGAATTTTAAGGCTAAAGGAGAGTTTATTATATTAGTCTAATGCAAGACACTTATTACAATTCATTAATACGTTTCAACATAAATGTTTAAGAATTCAATTCGCGTGATTAAAAACAGCTTCAACAAAGCTATCAAAAGCTACTGTAGATTTATCGCTTCATCCCTAGCATGGGATCTATACCTTTAACTTTTGTATCAATTGTATAGCTGGAACATTTATACAATTTATTTTAAGTTGTAAAAATAGAAATTGAATGGAATTAACCGTACTATTATTATTCATACCTGTACTAGAACTACCAAATGATTCTTTTCGATTAAAATTATTACGCGAATTATTATACAAGCTTATGCAGTATTTCTTATTTTTAATTAGTTAATAGAATCGGATTTATTATAATATTTTTTGACATATTAGAATCATTTCCAATATATCAATTAGAAAAGTACTACTTGCAATGAAGAAAACACACTATAGCGAATAAAATAGCTGGTAATGAATAAAGCTTAGTTTCAACCACTTGGTTAAATTCCTTAAAGTTTGAGCAAAAACCTCATCATTAATCTTTTGAAGTTAATCCCTTTCATCTACAGATTTTTTTTTTTAATTGTTATTCTCGTATTTTAATTCTTAATATATACGCGTCTTTACTTAAGTTAAATATTATATTTAATACACAACCCTTCCCATTTTTGTAATTAAATTGTCCCAGTCTAGTCAAATAATCAAGTGCTTATTATTGTACAAATGGAACTCCTCTTCGTCATTTGATAGAAAGGCTAGTGCTCGACCTATTTTACACATTTTTTTATTGATATCCAGAGCAACAAATTTTCTCTTTAGATATTAATTAGTTCTAAAGTTAGAAATTATTTGTTCGTGTTTATTATTGTAGACTATATGTAATTTCCAAGTTCCAAATTTTAGGCTTAAAACAAACCTTTGGAAATAGTATTTAGTATAATCAGAAAAGACTTTAGTCAAAGGCATTGTCTTTGTATAGTAAAATTCAGTGTTTTTCAAGACTATACGTCAATTAAAATAAAAAGTGTACATTCATCATCATTAATTCTATATTTTTAATACCACTAACTTACTACCTTAACTTATGTTTGAATCCGACTATGTATTGAAAAAGAAAAAGGACTGAGACTTTCTCCTTGTCTTAAATAGATTTTCTACCTCTTATATAACTCCTCTACTTACATAGCTCCTCTACCTCTACCCATTCCTGGTTGTTGTCCACCTCCAAATCCACTATTTTCATTTTGTTCATTTGATATAGTTTCATCAATACTTAATAATAAATTAGCAGCTTCAGTAGCAGATTCAATAGCATTAATTTTAACAATTGAAGGTTCCCATATAAAATTTTTCATATTATTTGAAATATTTTCTAATTGAAAATCTATTCCATACCATATTTCACCTTTTGCATGAGAACTTCTTAATTTATTTATAATTTCAATAGCATCTAATCCTGCATTTTCACATAATTGTCTTGGGATAATTTCTAAAGCTTTTGCAAATGCTCCTATAATTAATTGTTGTTTTCCTGCTATGGTTTTGGAATAATCTCTTAAATATTTTGATAATTCCATTTCTATAGCTCCTCCACCTGCTACAATTGTAGAATGATTTATAGCTCTTTTTACAATCATTATAGCATCATGTAATGATCTTTCAACTTCTGCTATAACTTGTTCTGCTCCTCCTCTTAATATTAATGTACAAGTTTTAGTTTCTGGACATCCTGTAAAAATATTATATCTTTCATTACCAATTTGACTTTCTTCAAATTTTTCACATGTACCTAAATCTTGAGGTGTTATATTTGAACAAGTACTTTGTATTTGACCTCCTACTGCTTTTATAACTCTTTCCATATCTTCATTATTTACTCTACCTGCACAAAATATATTTCTATCAGCAAAATATTGAGTTGCTAAATCTCCTATAGGTAATTTTGATAAAACAATATTTGCACCACTTTTATAAATTAATTCTAATTTATTTAATATAATTTTCCATTCAGCATCAACAATATCTTGATAATCTTTAACTAATTCAACTCTTACTTCTGCATTATCTTTTTCAGCTTTTAATTCTAATTCAACATTTAATGATAAAATTTTAGGATTTTCAAAAAACTTAGGTTGTTGTTCAAATCCAGCATAAGAGAAAGTCTTTTTAAATGCTACTCCATCAATAAATAAACTTTCCTCTAATGATCCACCTGGAACTTTTTTTATACCAATTAAATTTTCATCTAGATCATTTTGATCAAGACTTAATACTGCATCAACAACCATTTTTGTGAAAAATTGTGAATTATTACTTATTAATTTTGATGACATAGCAGTGGTTGCACATTTTTCTAATAATTGTTTAAATTCTTTTGGATCTTTATCATTTTTGGTTATTGTTACTGCAATTTCTTTTATTTTTGAAACACATAATTCACAAGCTTTTCTATATCCCTTTGTTATTAAATATGAACTTATTCCATCTTCAATAAATTGTTTTGCTTCTTTTAATAATTCACCTGCTAATATAGTTACAGAAGTAGTACCATCACCAACTTCTGCATCTTGTGATCTTGATATATCGACTAACATTTGAGCAGCAGGATGAACAATATCTAATAATTTTAAAATTGTTGCTCCATCATTTGATATAGTTGTTTTACCATTTGATGATACTATTAAAATATCTGATCCAAATGGTCCCAAAGTTGGTTTTAAAGTATCTTGTATAGCTAAACATGCATTTATATTTGTTATAATTTGTCCTTTACCTTGGGATGTATCTGTTCCTTCTTTTAATACAACAATTGTTGGTGTTTGATTTGAAAAGGCCATTCTTGCACAGACTTAAATCAATTTGAATGTTTGTCGCTTGTAGATTTCCAATTGGAATTGAAATTGATCTTAGTTAACCGATGATAAGTTGTTTCAGATGTGGTTAGAAGATGTTGGAATAGTACAGTAAGGAAAAAAAATATAACAGTAGAAAATGTTTTGATTGATTTACACTACTAAATAAATATGAAACAAAATTTTTCAGATATCAGAGTACCAAAATCTCTATAGACAATATACTTGATAAACTACATTACCATACCCTACCAGAATCTCCACAACAATGATCTCACATATAATACAGAGAAGGCTAATACCGAACCAATGCATACTAAATCATCAAATAAGACACAAACAAACAATTTCAATGGCTAATGAAGTAAATTTATCTTCTCGTAGAGTAATGAGAAAAATAAAATTAGGTAAAGCAAGACCAGCAATAATGTATCAATTTGATACATTAGTTGAATTAAGTGATGGATCAGTAATAAAAAGAAGATCACAAGTTCCAAAAGATGAAATAAGAATGATTAATGATCAAAGAAATTCTTTAAAATGGAATCCTCATAGATCTGATTTAGATACTTCTGATTTAACATTAACTGGAAAAATTGGTAAATTTAAAACAAAATATTCAAATTTTACAAATGATGAAGAAAATGAAGTGTCTAAAGAGAACAGTAAAGAATTAAGTATTGAAGAAGAAGAAAATCAAAAATTAAAAGCTAAAAATGCGGCAAAGGCTAAAGATCAAGAATTATTTGAATTAATGGGTGAAAATGCTCAAGAAATTGTTGGAGGTGGTAAATTATATGATAAAAAAGCAGATAAAAAGAGATTCAAATAGTGGACTTAACTTGTAAATAGAATAGATATTTTTTGTTTTGGAATCTATTTGTAATATTACAGTTTTATATACATGGTTACCTAACCTAAATCGTCTGCATTTTTACTATCAACATCTATAAAAGCTCTCTTTTTCATCATTTTACGTAAATTATTATTTGAATCAAAATACAATAAATATTCCACAATTGTTGAAATTTCCCAACCTAATTTTCTAAATTCATTAATGACCCAATTTAAAATTATATAATCTTTTTGCGATACTGCCTGTTTTGATATAATTTTAAGACATGAAACAATTGCAAAATGATCTAATGAAATTAAATTTTTAAATTCATTTAACATATTATATTTTTGAAAATTTATAAAATTTTCAATTTTATTAATTTGATAGTTTTGAAAATCTGTAAGTTTCATAAATTTAATTAAATATCTTGTTGCTTGTTTATTATCAATCTTGGATAATTTTTCAATTATTGAGACTGTAAATTCTTTTAATACTTCATCTCCTGGATCCAATTTCATAAATTTTAAATATAATTCTTTATAAAAATCATATATTTTTTGATCATTGTCTTCAAAGGTTTCAAATTTTTTAAATATGGTTAAATATGATTTTTTACTAATTTCTAAACTCATTCTTCTAATCATTGATAATGCTTCATTCAATTTATTTTCCGCTAGTAATTTTTCAACTATTATATTTAATTCATCTTGATTTAAATTTGAAGTTTGGAAAATGGTTTCTATAATTTTTTCAGCATTTATTTCATCTTCAATTTTAATAAATCCTTTTAATAATGAAGTTAATGTTGATCTTTTTAATGGACTTGATAAATTTTTTATTAAATTTTTAAAACTTGTTGGTGAATGGTTTGAATAATAATCTAAGTCATAATTCAAAAATTCAGATGTTTGTTTTATGAAATTTGGTAAATTTTCAATTTCCGATTCTATCTTAGGTTGATCATGATAAAGTTTGAAAATGGTGACTATTAAATTCGTAAGTTCTTTAATTTGAGACTGGTTTAAATTTTGAATCAAAGGTTTAGAAATTTTCCAAATTTGTAATGACTTTATAATATCTTGATTCTCCAAATTTAAATTTAATAATGAAATTAAAATTTTATTAAATTGTTTTGAATTAAACTCAACCAACATATTCTCTCTATGTAATTTAAAAAATAAATAATTTGAATAATAATTACCAATTTGAATTGATGTTAAATATTGGAAACATTTATATAATTCCATTGTAGTAAGATTAAAATGCTGAATAATCTGTAATATACAATATGAATTAATTGGAAAATCTCGTATTGAACTATTTTTTATAGCATTTATTAATAATGTTATATCTGATTTATGATAACTCAAATGATTTTGTTGAAATTGTAATAACAAAGATGTTGCTAATGATAAATGATTATAATTAATTAAATAATGTAAAAAATCTCGTCGTATTTGATTGATTTCAGTTGATATAATGTATCTTTTAGGCCAAAGTTTCTCTTCTTTTAATGTTTGAATATTATTTGTTATTAAACTTATATCTCCCTTTATCATAATTTCAATTAAATCTTTTAAAAGATAATCAATTGGAACTTTCTTTCTTAAAAATTTTGACGGTAGATCCTCTTTGTTCGATTTTGTATAATCTTCAAGGAAAGTAATATTTCCTTGAGTATATGAATCTTTAATATGTTTAATTATTTCATTTCCCTTTTGTAAATTTGATAATTGTGATATTGTATTTGAATTTGTTCTTTTGTCATATAATAAAGTTGTGCTTGATATACATCTTTTGCAGATGAAAAATTTTGGATTGATTCGTCGTATTGATAGTTTAAAATTCATTCTATTGTGACATCATGTCAAATTATGTGTTTTGTATCTGTTGAATGCTATGGTGTCTTGGTTGATAATGATGCAATTCTTAACAAGACTTAATTGTAAATTTCCTCTTGCAATTTTTCATTAAAATCATCTTGAATTTGGTAGCCCTGATTTTTTAAGAGGTAAATCTATAAACTCACAAGAGTATTAACAAGTTCTTCTAATAAATATTTTATTAATTAAACCCATTTTTATACCAATTTTTACACTAATATACACTAATTTACACTAATTTACAATCTCCTAAACCAAATCCATACATAACTTTTTCAACATGTTTTCGAATTAAAGGCCAATCTTTTCTTCTTTGAACAAATTCATAAATTTCTTCTTGTCCAAAAATTCCATTAAATTTTGATAAATCACTTACTAATTTTCCAATTGATTTTGAATCATCACCACTTATTAAATATAAATTTCCAATTTTTTTTAAAGCTTGATATAATGGTACAACTAATCTCTTGTTGGTTTTTATATGTTCAACAATAAAATCATAATATAAATTTAAATCTGATATTAAATTTGTTGCTCCAGCAACTGATATTGTTCGTTTTTTCAAAATTTTTACAATAACTTGAAAAAATCTTTCTGCTATTTCTTGTTGAAAAACATCAACAACTGATTTATCTGCACTATCAACTAATAAATCCATATTTTCTTCTAAAATTTTAGTAGCTCTTCTTGCTGCATCAGTTGTACCAAATCCACTTGGAGTATCATCATTAGGATTATAATCACTATCTAATAAATATTCTTTAAAAGTATTTTCAATTTGATGAACTAATAATTCAATTCCAATATTTAAACCATCAGCAACATTTTTATCAACTAAAGCTTCTAATTTTTTTTTACTTTGTAAAGAAGGATTTAATATACTATTTTCATGTTTTATAATTTGTTTATTTAAAATTTCTTCTTTATAAAAAATATCAATCATTTGAATTATAATATCTGCCATATTAATTAAATCAAAAAATAATACAATTGGTTCAGCAAATTTTTCATTATGTTGAGTTGTATAAGTTGATGAGTTGGGGTTATAAGTTTGTAAATATGTTAAAGCTTTATCAAATCCAGGTCTTAAATGTTCTAAACCTATAATATCCATAACATCCATAAATATGTCTTGTATGGATTGATAAATATCTCCACGTAATGAAGAAATTGAAAATTCTTTAAAAATTAATAATCTACTTATTGAAGATTTTGCATTATTTAATAAATCTACAACAACTTCTGGACTAAAAATTTTATCTAATGATTTAATATTTTCTGATAATATTTTAGCTTTTGCAAGCATTTCTGAATTTTCTTTTGTAGAATTTTCCTTGGAACTATTTAATGTGAATACATTTTTAAAACTTGTTAAAAAATCATTTTTGGATTCAATTTTAATACTTTCTAAAATTTTCAGTGATGTTTCTGCTTCCTTTTGAGAAATTTGTTGATTCCATTCAATTAATTTATCTTTTGCTAAATTTCTAAACTGAGCAGTTTCATCTCTCAGATATTCAGCTGCAAATGATTCAAACAGCATATCTATTAATTCTGAAACTAATTGTTTATATGATTCACCAATGTTTTTTGATGGTTTTAATTGAGATACTAGGGTGTTTGATAATTCATTATAAATATATGGAATAACTTTTAAATACAATCCATATTTTTTAGAAGATTCAGTAATTACCATTATTAATTCATTTAATTGATTTGAAATCAATTCTTCACAAACTTTATACATCATTGGAACAGATTGTGGGAAGATTTTATCAATAATTTTCGATTGTTCATTAAATACATTGGCAATATTAGTAATTAATTTATTAAATTCATCCTCATTCAATTGATTGTCCACAAATAAATTTTCAATAGTTGATTGACTTAATTCAAAAATTTCCTTATCTTCATCAAATATACTTTTTTGTAAAAAAAAATCAATTAATGTTTGTTGATTTTTTAAAGATATTAAAATTAAAACAAATTGTCTTGTTTTTTCATAATCTTCAATATCAAAATGAATTTCTAATTCTCTTAATAATGCATTTTCAAAAATTTCAAATAATTCAAATAATTTATCATGAGCTAGTACTCTAGATTCTTCTATGAAATCAATTTTATTATATGCTAACAAATTCGATAGTATTTTAGCTTGTTCTTCAGGAGTTTGAAAATCTTTAAAAATTCTTAATTTATCATACCCTTTATTTATTAGTAGCTCATAATAATATTTAGATAAACATTTATGAATTTTTAATGTTTGATATTTAGCATTTTTAGATGATCTAAATATATAATCTAAACATGTTAATGGATTTTCTAAATATGGCATTTTAGGATTTTGTCTAATTTCATCTTTTGTTATAGGAATTGCTTTATTCCAAACATCCATAATTTTCAAGAAAGATATCCAAATTTTAGGATCATTTACTGCTTCATAAGTATTTTTTGAAATTAATCCAAATGATAATAAATCTCTTATTGGTAAATAATTGGCAATATTTTTAGCTATCAGTGTTGGTATTACATCTTTATTGTATACATCAATATCAGAATTCCATATCACTTGAGCCATACCCAAATCATTTAATCTAAGTTAGTTTATTCAATTGTAATTGATTTGTTATTTTTTGTATTTGTTTCATATAAAAAGTTAGATTTTTCAATTTATGGAAATTCCTATTTTGAAAAGTTTTTGTTTTGAAAAGTTATCAAAACATATTGAAGAGAACCATTTGCAACATCTAAACCAATACAACTGCCATTAAATATACATACATATGACGAACCAAGAATTACTATAACAGCTAATAGAACTATATAAATGAAAGAATGCTAAGATGGTCAATACGGCTACGACCGACAATATTAAAAACATACATACGACAGCATCATCATAAATTACAAATTAGATTTTATTCCAAAAATTTTTCATTCTTTAATAATAAAAACTTGACTAATTCATTACCTGAAAAAATTTCAAACTATTTATCAAATATATTAACAGAACAACATGATAAAATAATGGATCAGCCAGTTCAAGATTTAATTGAAAAAATTCCAGATTTGAAAAAAAAATTGAAAAATTCATTAGATTTTGAAAATAAATTATTTACAGTTTTAACATATGATCCAGTATTGATTGATCCAAGATTATATTTGCATTTTTACTACCCAGAGATTGATGGACCAATGAAAAAATTATTATTAGAAAGATTATTATTCCATCAACAATATTCTACATGTTGGCAATTATTCTTGGGAGAAACATTGATAGATATTGATGAATTCTTAACTAGTGTTAAATCCATTTTTAATAAACAAAATAATGAATTTGCTATAATTTATTTTATATTAAGTCAACCAAATTTAGATGAAAATGGCATTCATAAAATTCAAATTTTAGATTCACTTACACATATTTTTAAAATCAATGCTAGACAAGTACTTGATATTTATTACGAAATTAACGATTTACGAAATATTGACGATATAATGAATTATGAAAATAATAATTTTGCAACAGACGTTATAAAATTAAAAAAAATTATACTGTTATTATACTATGAAGGAGCATCAAAACAAGAAATATCTCAAATTTTATTACAATTTCCACAACTTTTAATTAAACCTGGTTGGGTTAGCTCATTATTACCTAAATTTGAATTTTATTCATGCTTATTGTTTGAAGATATTCCAAAAAATTTAGAACCATTTATGGATTCGATTAAAGAAATTTTACCAGTGGGTGTTAGGTTAAACGATGTGGATGCAATTTATTTACTACATTCAAATGTGGATCCTTTTGTTTTGTTTCTGTCTTATAAATTATCACGTATGCAGAAAAATATCCTGAACCTAATGATTGAATCCATGCTAAGGACTTCTAAAATTGAAGAGGTTAAAGCTGCTTTTTTAACCTGCAGTGAAAAACTTACATTACCGGTAGCTGTTGGATGTTTAGATCTTTTACTTCCTGTGGAAATTTCTGCATTGAGTTTAATAAAGCCATTGAATGCGTTAATAAGAGACTCGGTGGTAATGCAGTTAACCCAATTAAGTCCATCTCATTACTTGGAGCTAATACCATATTATACTCATGATTATAAAGTTTCGCGGCATTTGATTAAATCCTATTGTGAATCTTCGATTGCAGATATTGAAGATTTGAAATTTTTAGCCCTGCAGAACTCCCTTTCTAAAAGAACATTGTTGGAGATTTTTAGATCAACATTATTGAGAACAGAAATTATTGATGAAAATTTTATTGATATCATCCTAAACAGTATATTACGAAAATCAATAACAAAAGTTGGAAATTTCAGCACTTCCTTTGAATCATTAACATTGTTGGAACGCAACTTATTTCACGCAACTTTGCGATCCTTAGGACAATCTATCTCAGTACTACCACCAGAAAGTCTTGCTTCGGTCATGGATATTTTATACAAAGTACTTCATTCAACAACATTTGAATTCAAAGATGATGACATAGCCCAGAAATATTTACTCAAATCCATATCAAATGAAGTTTTCAATTTTGTATTACGAGAAGAAAATAGAGTTGAAATTCTTTCTACTGTAATGAGTAAAATGGAAACATCAACATTTTGGGTAAAATATAATTTAATAAAAGGAACAGTATTAGATGATTATAAAAATTCTATAAAATTATTAAAATTTTATTCTAAAGATAAACTTCAATTAGCTGAATTTTTTCCAGCAATAATTTCAGGAATATTAAATTTTGAAAATTTAGAATTAAATAAAAAGATAAATTTATTAGATTTTTTTTTTAAACAAGCTAAAATTTATGGATTTAATAATGTTATAAAAATGAAAAATGGATTTGAAATTGTTAAATATTTTAAAGAAGCTGCTAAAAAGAATGAGTTAGATGATGAATCTGTTGAATGGTTAATTCAATTAACTAAAAAAAGTAAATATGTGAAACGAGTGATGAATAATGTAAAGAGTGACATTAAATGAGTAATGTTGTAAAGCAGTGCAACATTAATTATTAGTGGCAATAGTTTGACTGTATATTAAAATACCTTAAGTTTTAGATTCGAAGCAGTGCTATGGACTCGGTTGTTGTAAAATTGTGTATTTAAGCTCTTTTCCCTCTCATACGTTTATTGGTAAACTGCTGTTAGGTTAGTATTATTATACTTTATAAAAATTTTGATCGTAAATACATACCCACACTCTAATTTGCAAAGGTGTTACTCCGCATTTTCTCGCAATCAATTCTCTTTCCCTCCTGTTTGGTGTTTGCTGTACTAAGAATATTTGTTCAAGTAAATTCTTTGCGGAGCTAGCTAACCTCTTTCTGGGCTTTCCAAGCTCGGTAGTGACTTTTCTGTCGGCACTGTTATTGACAGTTTCCATTAGTTTGTCTGTTCCACTTACTGTTATTGAAATTTGATTCAACTCGAACTCTTGAGCAGATTCACTGGACACCAAAAGTGAACTTTCGCCTTCAAAATTTCGAATGGTTTCTAAAGTAGATTGTAGTTGACTCAACGCCCAATCCAATCGAGGATCAAAATATTTTTCCTATGGCAGTTAGTATTAATTCAAGCCTTTATTCGAGACCCAACATACATTTAAATCATTACCAATTTGAGTAGATTGGTTTTCTTGTTCTCCAAATTCTCGAATGAGACTTGTAAGTTGTTTTAGTTCATTGATATCATTAAGTAAGCTTTCGCCTTTGGCTAGCTCTGAGTTCATGATTTTCGATATCGATCAATGTTAAAGGCAAAGTAAAATAAAGCACATATTATTTTTCTCGATCCTTATCTGAAAAATTCGTAACAAAGATGAAACATTTTGTTCGCACTAAATATTATCTCTAGTGTACAAAATTACATTCATTAATTAGACTATACAAAAAGTGATTCACTTACCTTCTTTAAAAATATCTTGTGTCAAAATACCATAATTACAACTGTAGGACGTTTTGCCAATTTTGAATCCTTTAACTGACTCTTTTTTCTTAACCAATCTCTTCCGTGTCCTAACAGGAGCATTTGTCAACCTAAATCGATGTTTCTGAGGTTTCATCTTCGTCTCTACTGAAGACTCTGGATATAAGCTGGTGAAAATTTCAGAATACTTTATACCAACTATATTTTTGGCTTTTTTTGGAGAATGGAGAGTCGAACTTTTCTTTTCGTACCAGTAGGATTCTAGTATAGCGAGATATTCAAAGTAAAGTTTGAAAGAAACGTTGACTTGACTCCAAATCTTTGCTTTGTTAGTAATTGTATTTTCTTTAAAAAAAATATGTCCTACGTACTATTGAAACCAACTTGGAAACTTTCTCAAAATTGGACTGTTTTTCTTGAACTAAATTTGCCAACGTGCTTCTAGCTATTATAAAATTGTTTCTTGATCTGAATGTGATCTTTTCTTCGTCGGAATTTCCACTTGGAGAAGCAACTTGAATGAAGTCAGACTTATATGAATTTGGAGTAACATTAACGGAAATCGCTGGAAATGATTCTCTGTTGGTGAGACATTTGATATTCGTCACTTCCTCTGGTCTGCATTTGGGGAAGTTGAATGTATGTACAATCATGTTTGAAGAGGACCCTTAACAAAATATTAATCTTAGGTAAAATCAAAATCTAATATCTTAATTTATTTTAATAGTACAAGGTTATATACAGGAGATAACAACAGCCGTGCCAAGATTTTGTGTAACAAATTTATATCATCGTGTAGTAAATTAAATTTTAGGCATGACCCAAATCAATTGTATATTCCTTGTGTGATCATTTGAAATTGATCGTACAATCTAGTATATACGCTATTTAAACTTTTATTGATGAGCGAAACTTCGACAAACTGATCAATTAGGTCGTCAGACATTTGCAATTGTAATCTTTGTTGCAACAATACACTAGTATTCTCTCCATTATTGAAACAAGGAATATTAGAATCTTTTTGCATCAATTTGACTATACTAACAATTTGATCTGATTCTTTTCTTAATACTTTAAAACAATCCTTACAAACTTGTACGAAAAGTTTGTAAAATTCAGACTCAACTCCACCAAGTAAATCAATGTACTCAGATGTCAATTTGAATGGAACAGCTTCAAAACCTATATTCGAGCCAGGAGAGTTTCCTAGAAGAAAACCAAAATCGATGTGAATAATATGACCTTCATTGTCCAACATAATGTTACCATTGTGTCTATCTTTTATTTGCAACACATAACAAATAATTGAATAAGCTGCCAAACTCTTTGCAAAATTTTCCTGGGCTAATTTGTACCTTCGACTACCAACTTCTCCAAATAATTTTTCAAAATAATCCTTTAATGTAAAAATTCTACCTTTAGCATTTTGACCGCTTGCAATAGAAAGTTCCGTTAATGATTTTTTAATCGAATGAATTGACATTGAATTCGTTATAGTTTCTACTAATCCGGCATTGGCACTGGTTATCAAAATTCTCATTTTTTTGGTCCAAAACCTTACACCATGTTTTTTCCAAATATTAGATATCATGGTGATGAGTTGACAAGCAAATGATTCTTGAGGTAAATCATCACCATTTTTGACTATAACTGAGCAAAGATCCCAATTTTTCAAATGACCAAATGCACTTGCTTTTCTAATTCTTTGTTTTTTCTCATTCCAATCCTCACTGATTTTGAAATCATTCTCCATTTTTCTTTGTCCAGCGTCTTGCTCGTCGGTTTTTAACTCCTTCATCTTTTCATAATCTATAGCTTCAAATTGATCTTGCAAGCTTATCATTGAATCAACTATTCTATTTTTAATGGAAATAAATTGCTGAGTATTAGATTGACCGTTGTTTTGTAGTTGTTGAAGCATCAATGAAGCTATTCTCATTTGATCAGCTAGAACCAGGGTATCAGCTGATCCTGATATAATTGGCGAGACAATACGATTTGTTTTGTCATCGTCTTGAGATGACCTTCTAGAGTTTCCTTCAGTTCTTATCTGAGTCCAATCTCGACTAATACTTCTAGAACCTAATATAGGCAACTCACCTAAATCCGTCTCGTCGACTAGGACTTCTGTTAAGTTTTCCATAACGGGAATACCTTGCATGTCACTTGAGACTGACTCATTATCACCTTGATTGTATTCATTACTGCGTTTCCTATCCGCAGCTTGTAATCTTGAGTTTATGAGATTTTGATTATATTCTGTGAATGGATTGAAATCAAGTTCATCACTCAAATACTCAATAAGTAGCAAGTAAGGAACTCTTTCCGCCGAATTTAGCACACATGCTTCATTTATGTTCAATTTCAAGATTTGATGAAACTTTTTATTCTTTTTGCTGGTGACGGGAAGTAGTTGGGGGATGTCTATTTCCGATGGCAATAATGTATCATTTATAATTGACAATTCAGCTCGCAAAGCCGAAACTCTAGCAGCTTTAGGTACCAGCGACATTCTCAAGGAAATATCCTGAAGGGACATTATAAATTCTGTTTCTTTTTTCGAATAATTCACCCTAAGTATCTTCAATAATTCCGGAAACAGCTTCGATTTAGCGTCTGACGAGTTTTTCTTTTTTGAATGAGTTTCTGTGGAATTTCTTAATATTTGCAAAGACATTTCAGATTCAGTAGCTGTTAAATCAGGTCTGGACCAGTTGTGTGAAAGATCGGGTAACGATTGTGAGCTTCGGTTTAGTTGTTTGGTTTTCAATATGTTCAACGGACTTGATACGGAATTTGGGTTCTTGGATCGACTTTTGTTTGACTTTATAACAGTATTTACTTTCAAATTGGCTCCAACTTCGGCAAAAGCAGCTTCTTTCAAAGATCCATTTCTAGACAATGATCTTTGGTCATCATCATCAGTTGTATAAACATCAGAATCATCTGGCAGAACAATTACAGCATATTTTCTATCAGTTTTTGACGGTCCAAGACTTTTCATTTCCCGGCTGAGCAGTAAAAATTCTTCTTCATTCGTGCTATTATTTATTTGGTTTGAAATTTTTTGATTTTTCATGGTCAAATTCTTTGTTAAGTTTTTTTGAAAATTTGCTAATTTGAAAACAAATGACTTTTGTTGCTTAGCTTGAGACTTGATAATTGGAGTCACATACTCATTAATAGTTGGCAATGCAAATGAAGACGCAATTGCTCCACATAAAACTAAGGATGGTTGTAGATTTTCTCTGAATTCGGAACGTTTAAGATTCAAGTCTTCGACATTGAATAAAACACTTTGTAAGTTATTTATAAAGTTCCTAACAATTTGAAAGGCATATGACGTTGGTTCGTTCCTCAATTCAAATAAGAAAGCTTGAAGCACCCAAAAGACGATTAAACTGAAGTGAGGGTAATCAAAACAATATTCTAACAAAAATTCTTCTAAAGCCATCGAGTCTGTTTCTGAGGTGACAAGAAGTTGAACAAACTGTGGTATATAAAACTCTAACTCATCATATGAATAAAAATTCAATTTTTTAACAAGGGCATGTTGTACTCCAATATTTGATCCATTTTCTCGTAGTAGATTAATACATTGTAGTAGGGTTAGCTGAGGTGATTCTATTTGCCTTCTCAATTCCTCACTACAAGACATCAGACAATGACTGGATGTAGTTCTTGGATGATATATTGTCAGTTGGATATGAAATCAGGATGTATATTTGTCTTTTCAGTAGTTTTGTTAAAATTTAGTTTGAACAAAAATACTTCTCTTGACTTGAATTCTAGAGTTTCTTTTCGCGAACAATAAATTTTACAAAATATCATTTGTATTTAATTAATGCAATTGTGAAGCATCAATGGTCTGGCATGGCATGTAAAAGAAAGCAGTTACGTAGTATTTTACAAGTTGAATAAAACTAAAACTTAACTGAAATGAATGTATAATAAAATTAAAGATAGAAAAGAAACTAAACAGTCTAAATTATGTATATACTAAACCTGAGCCTTGAATGTAACTTGTGTATAGTATTGCAGTCTAATGCTTGTTAAAATAAAAAGAAACTTATCTCCAGGACATTATTGTTTTTTGAAAGCAGGGATTTCAAACTTTTCATCAAAAACTTGACCAGGTAAGAATGGTGCTATACTCAACACATCTTCTGTCAATTGTTTTGGCAGCTCTGCTAAATCAATATTTTTGTAAATTATGTACTCCAAGTCTTTCAAATTGGATTCGTTATTATCAACGAGCCTGAAAAATTTTGGATGAAATTCAACTCCCTCTTCAACTCTTTTCTTTGCCATGGTACGTTGCTCATTTTCGACTTTAAATTTCTCTTCAGTTGCAGTTTCGTGATCTCTCTTAGCAAGTGCATCAATTGTTGGTTTCCATAATCTCCTTGATTCGTATGCAGATTGTTCTTCCAAAGGTCTGACTTTAGGTTTAACCCTGATAGTTTTATGAGTATCAATTAAAACATCTTTTTTACCAGTTTTTAAATCTTTGATTTCAATAATGTCATTCCACTTTCCAGTAATGTGATACAATTCTTCAGAGGTTGCTGTGTCTTTAATGTAACCTTCAATTGCATCATAAGTGCCACTGATGAAACCTTTAGTTTTGAATTCAATATCTGCTTCTATTCCAGAAGCTTCACATCTTACCACCATGTGATCACCTAATTCTGTTTTCATTTTACCAAATAAAATTCCTCTAACGTAAACATTAGGTTGATCCATTACATATTGCTCATTTCCCCATTGACCGAGAGTGACTTGACCCCAACCTTCCATTATTGCTGCAGATGAATTACCCAAGAATCTTGATTTTGGAATAACTGTTCCATCTACTCTTATCTTTTCATCAGGAACTAAATAGAAATATGAGGATTTTGGTGGATGATGAGATGTTTGCTCAGATATATAATAGGCAGATCCAGCTCCTTCAGGTAAGTTATCCCAATAGCAAGTAAAAGTTTCTCCAAGTACTGGATTGAGTGGCTTCTTCACTGCTTTTGGAGCTATATGCCAAGAAGCAAGGTACCATCTTAAAACGTTAACAAATCTTAGTAAGGGATCCTGTGTATGATTGGCATCAATTAATAGATCTGGAATCTGAAAAAAGTTTGTAATTCTCTCAAGCATTGACTTTTTCTCTAAGATGAAAGTTGGGAGAGTGATTTTTGACAAGTCCATACCTGGTCTCAATTGAGCAATGATTCCCATCAAAATTGATTGCCCTTCATTGTCCATTTCATCAATGTCGTCTGAGTCTGCACCTGATGCATTGACTGGACTTTCCAGAGGTTTCTCATGATCGTGATCCTTAAGTTTGAGCTTTTCCAATTTAGACGTTAACCCCATGATGTGAAAGTGATGTAAGGGGTTGAGATAGAACTTTACCGATAACAGAAAAAAAAAGAAATAGCAAACATCTTGACAAGCTACCTTGCCAAACAAATTAAACTTTTGAGCCTATTATTTACTTAAGACAATACAGATCTTCATCAAACATCGTCGAAAAGTCTTTCCCATGTCAAAAGACGATTTTCTATCGAACTTGGTGACCGCTCTTCAATTAGTCTCTCAAAAACTCTTATATGTAGGATCATATTGCAAAATTCGGTGATATTAATGCAAAAAAAAAACAGTAAACAAAAAAATCAAATGATCTCTACTATGAACAACCAAACATATGGGGTCACACCACCCATATCACTATCCAATCCAACGGCAAAAGAAAATGAATTAAACGATTTATTGATTAAAGAATTGAAAGCAAGAAAGTCTTTTGAAAGTGAAGCTGCCACCAGAAAAAGAGTTGAAGTTTTGAACATACTCCAAAAATTAACAGAAGATTTCGTGTATAAAGTCTCGATGCTGAAGAATATGTCAGAGGGAATGGCGAAAGACGCAGGTGGAAAATTGTTCACATTTGGATCATATAGATTGGGGGTTTATGGACCATCGTCAGATATCGATGCTCTTGTGGTCTTACCCCGTCATATCACCAGAGAGGATTTCTTCACAGTTTTTGAACAATTGCTTAGAGAAAGATCAGAATTAGAGGAAATAAATAGTGTTCAGGAAGCTTTTGTGCCCATAATTAAACTAGAGTTTGCAGGAATATCAATTGATTTAATATTTGCAAGACTAGACATTCCAAGAGTTCCACGAGATTTAACATTAACGGATAAAAACCTTCTTAAGAATATCGATGAAAAGGATTTAAGGGCTTTGAATGGAACTAGAGTTACAGATGAAATTCTAACATTGGTCCCAAAACCTACGGTTTTCAAACATGCATTACGTTTTATAAAATTATGGGCGCAGCAAAGAGCTATATATGCGAACGTATATGGATTTCCAGGTGGTGTAGCATGGGCGATGTTGGTAGCAAGAATATGCCAATTATATCCCAATGCTGTAAGTGCTGTTATAGTGGAAAAATTTTTTCAAATATATTCAAAATGGAGCTGGCCCCAACCCGTTCTTTTGAAACAAATTGAAGATGGTCCCCTACAAGTCAGAGTTTGGAATCCAAGGCTATATCCTATGGACAGGCAACACAAAATGCCAGTGATAACTCCTGCGTATCCTTCTATGTGTGCTACTCATAACATAACCAATTCAACGCAAAAGATCATTTTAAGCGAATTCAACAGGGGGGTAGATATTATGAATGGTATTTTGTCAGGGTCAAAAAGCTGGTCGGATTTATTGGAAAGACACGATTTTTTTCATAGATACAAATTTTACCTATGTGTTGTAGCCGGAACCAAGTCAAACTATGAGGAGCATCTCAGATACAGCGGAATGGTGGAAAGTAAAGTTAGGCTACTAGTACAGAAATTGGAAGCTGTGGAAGGTGTTGAGCTAGCTCATCCCTATGTCAAGTCTTTTGAAAATGGCTACATTTGCAAGTCTGAAGATGAAGCTCTGATGGTCTTGAATAATTATGGAACTATTGCAGCTGACGAAATAGTTAAATCACTAACGTCGACAAAAGACGAAAAACAACTTAAAGAAGGGGAAATAGAATTGAACCTCACCAAGCTATATATTGGGCTCAAGATACATCTTCTGAAAGACGGGGACAAAAAGCTAGATATTCAACATCCTTGCGCAGATTTTTTCAGTATTTGTAAAAGCTGGTCGGACTTTGATGCATCAAAACATTTCCTTCAAATAAGAAATGTAAAACTTTACGATCTAGCCGCCGATGTTTACGTTGAAGGTGAGAAGAGACCTGCAAAAGCTGCCAAGAGAAAACGGGCAGTCTCAAAAACAGAAGCAACTAAGAAAGCCAAAAGTGTTGAGACTATAGCTTCAGCAGGTTGAGACTGAGTTCCAGTTTGAGAAATTATATTTTACTCAACACCAATAATTAAAAATTTTAATATACAAAGGTTTTTGTCTAGCTAATTGTTTTTCCTCGAATAACTCTGATTGAATGATTTCTACATCAATTTGTCTTCTTCCACTATCTAGATCAATTTCATCTAATCTTTTATAAATTTTCCAATTTTTGGTTAAAATTTTATGACCCAAATAAAAAATTAATATAACAACAGCTCCTAAATAATTTTTAAAAAAACTTTCTGCATTTGCTTTTCCATTAGAGTTTAATGGGAATAATGCAACCCAAAATTGAACTACTAATACTAAAACCAAAAAACTCATTGAATATATTGAACCATATATTCCTAATGATGAAGTGAAACTTAATTCTTCTAATGATTTTCCTTGTTTATGCATTGCCATTCTAAATCTTAAATGGCATAATCCAATATTAAACCATGAAAAAATTGTTGCTAAACCAGATACACTTAATAACCAAGCAAATACAGTATCTTGATCTTTATAGGCTGCTAAGAAGCATAATAATCCAAAAATTGCGCTCAAAATTAATCCTGCTAATGGACGACCTTTTCTATCAACATATGCAAATAATGAAGGTGCTAAACCTTGTTGTCCTAAAGATTGAATAGTTCTTGAACATCCATAAACTGCTGAATTTCCAACTGATATAACTGAAATTAAAATACATGCATTGAAAATTGATGGTAATACTTGAATTCCTGCATCTTTTATAGCAATAACAAATGGACTTGATGATACTCCTCCATTACCTAATAAATCTGGAGAATTATATGGAACCAATAATCCTATCATTGTTAAAGACAAGAAAAAGAACAAGAACAATCTCCAAAATACTTGTCTTACAGCCCTTGGTAATGTTTTGGCAGGATTTTTGGTTTCCAGGGCAGCTATACCACACATTTCTGAACCAGCCATTGAATAAGAAGCTGTAACAAACGTAGTAGCTAAACCTTTAAATCCATTTGGAAATGGAGCTTTACCTACTTTCCAATTTGATGCACCAATGAATTCCTTTTTTGGACCACCTCCAACAACTAATACAACTCCCAAGATTATAAATCCGATGATTGCAATTATTTTAAAAATAGTTAACCAATATTCTGCTTCTCCATAACCTTTTACACCAAATAAATTTATAACAACAATTAATAAATAAAATATAGCTACCCAACTAGCTGGGTTTATACTATCATTCCAATAAGTTATACACATCGAAGCAGCAACTAGTTCTAAGGGTAAAACAATTAACCACATTATAGCATAATTCCATCCAACAGCAAAACCCCAACTTTCATCAACAAATCTAGATGCATATTGTGAAAATGCACCATTAACTGGAAATGCAACACATAATTCTCCTAATGCAAATATTGTACAATAAACCATTGTTCCTACTAATCCCCATGCTATTATTAAACTTGCAGGTCCTCCCTCTCGTAGAGCTCCACCTGATCCTATTAGTAAACCTGTACCTACACTTCCACCAAGTGCAATCATTTGAATATGTTTGTTTTTCAATTCTCGATGAAGAGTACCATCTTGTATATCATTATTTGTAGTTTGTTTATCTTGTGATTCCAAATCATTCTTGTTTATACTTTGACAGCAAGAACTTATACTACCTCGTTTATTGTTGTAAGCATTAGTATCAGCTCTTTTAAATGAATCTTTGAAATTTTGCCATTTTGAAACTTTTTGAATTTCTGTGATTCCCAATTGTTGACTAGATGACTCTTCACTCTTGTTCACGCTTGACATCTATTTGAATGATATATAATCAATATGATATTATAACGTGTTTATTCAAAAAAAGATCCATTAACTTGATTTATTTCCACACTGAATATAATGATTTCATTTTTGAGAAATGATTCATTTTCATTTGTGTAAACCTATGGGGAAATTGTAAAAATTTTGCAGAAAACGGCATTTGCAGCAATAAGAAAAAAAAAAAATTGACAGTTTGAAAAATTGAGTGAAAGTACAAAACAGAATAAATTTTGCACCCATTTCATGACAAAGAATTATTACAAATGAGCCCTTTGGCAAAGAAGAAAAACCTTTAAGATCGAAGGGGTCAATATTTCGAATTTCCTGATACCTCTAATGTAAGTTTTTTGTGAAGTATTCAGGATGATAATCAAAGCGATGCTTGGTAAAACCTTAGATGAAATACACAAAATCAAAGACATTCAATTGCCTTACAACTTATAAAACTGGTCGTGCCTAATGAATTACTCGAAATCAAGTTGGTGATGATGTTTAAAAGTCATTTTTTATTCAATGATGATAGAGAAATTAAACATAGTAGTTGTAAATAAATCTGAAACACTAATGTTTGTACCTTAAAATTAATAATGCAACCATTTAAATTTATAATGAAATAAAATAAAATAAATTAAGTTTTATATTTTAATATGATTCAATTTAGCTCGCTTATTTGCGGTTAATCGAGGAGATAGGAGATCTAAGCCGCTTTTTGGTACCTAATATCATAAAATTGTGGAATCTCATGTAGAAGTACCAATCTAGGTAGAGATACGATAGACTGCAAATTTGAGAACAATTTGATGATAATAGCTGTAATTACTAATGGTAGTTTTCATGGTTTTGATATCCTGCCTGTGAATAAAAGCACAAACTGATTTCAAAAATCAAAACGGAAACATTTAATATAATGTTTTCAATCGCCAATACAAAAACTTGATCCCTCAGGAACAGTTTTCTTGCTACAACGATCAAAATGTGTGAAGATGCTCTTTTTTAGACCTCAACCTAAATTATGTCTGACGGCAGTAATTTACCAAAATGATCTATGTCTTAGAAAACAAAAGAAAGTGATTCTTATTTGGAAATTCATATCGGAAATTCTTATCGTCGATCATAAAAAGTATTGAGTTACGGATGTTTCAAAAGAAGAGGACGGTTTAACAAGACAGAAATTCGAAATTCAAACCTTTGTCATCATGACCTACGGTATTTTGAGCCGGATACAATAAAGAGTCGATTTCGAAATGTTTAATTCTGAAGTTTTCGGTTTAATTGATAAGAACGTATTGCTTTAGATACATTGCTCTCATATCTGTGCAGACTTTAGAATCCAACTTATTGTGGTGCAAATTTTTCAAAATATACACAGTCAGTTACAAAACATTGTCAGAATATGATGATATAGCTTGCGTCAGCAAGTTCAGCTATTTTGCATTGAATTAGAGATCTCTATTCTCAATTTGAAATGTCCCCATGCTTTTATTTGCAGAACTCAGCTTACTCTTCAGGGTATATTAGCCTAAAAGGATTATTAAAATGTAGTGCACAAATGTTCATATATTTTATAATCAGAGAAAATTAACAATTCTATATTAATAAACATAAAATTATCCAAAATAATCTAAGTCACGAAGTCTTTATCAAGTCTTTTTCACCAAATAGATACTACTAGATTCAATAGAAGCCGAATTTGTCATAACATTACCAACATTTCTTTATAACTTTATTCATAGTTTATTATCACTTGTAAAATAGAGTAGGTGAAACATTAGCAAAAAATAACTCAATTTTTATAATATCAAACAGTGGAGTAGAAATGTCCTTTTCTCAACCTACCACAAATTACTGGAAGTCTGAACATTATCAACCTTCAACAATCTTGTCAGCAGGTAGTGATGCTAATGATGATATGTACAATGATATTTGTGAATTAAATCACGAAAATGTAACCTTGTTTAATGATCAACAACAAAATCAACAACCTGTAGGTGACGAACAATATCCCTTTAATAATTCAACCAATTTTTCAACAACTAACGATTTCAACTATATGGGTCAAGACCATTTCAATATATCTGAGCAACAACATCCATTACATTTTTCACAAGGTAATCATCCCAATATTTCACATTCACATAAATCATCTACACAAAACAATCATGTCATCGGAAGTATCACATCAAATGGATCATCTCCTATACAAGTAAACAACAATAACAATAATCATTTAGTATCACCCCAGACTTCAGGTACCTCAGAAACCTCAGGCAATTATGACATAATTCCAACCAAGTTTAATGAGCCACAAGTAAACAATAACAGCAGGAGAATTTCCACGAAATCCAAGAAGCAGCTACTAGATGAACAAGATGCAATATTAATAGCAAGGGATGATTCAGAATTAAATGAAGAAGAATTACAATTGAAAAGAAAAGCACAAAATAGAGCTGCTCAGCGAGCATTTAGAGAACGTAAAGAAACCAAATTAAAAGAATTAGAGACTAAACTATTACAAAGTGAGGAGGAAAGACAAAGATTAATAGATCAATTGGATAGTATAAGGAAACAAAATTTATCAATAACATCGGAAAATGATTTTTTAAGAAATAATGATGGATCTCATATAATGCCTCATACAAATGTTACTACTATTGATAAATTTAATTTCCCTCAGAATCAACAAGAATTTATTGCTCATATAATGAAAGATTCAGGTCATACTTATGATGAAACTAAAGTGAATGCAGTATATAATCAAGAGGGTGAAAAATTGTTAGCATTGGGAGCAGTATGGGATTACTTACAAATTAAAGCAGAGGAAGCTAATTTAGATTCAAGCTCAATTGATTTTACAGAAGTGATGAGTAAATTAAAAGGTAATGAAAGATGTCATGGATATGGTCCAGCCTATTCTTTGAATTTGGTAAATAAAGTGATTAAAGAATGTATTGAGTGAAAGAATTGAATAAATTATGGCTTGATTTCTCGCAGATGAGTCACTTTTTGGTTTAGTTCTTCTTGGTGCATATGTAATTTAATAAACACTATTTTTATGTAAAATTAATAATCACGGTAGAGTCTAGAGGTTTAAAACACTTGTTGTTTTGATAACCTCTACAACTTCTAAGAATATTCTAGCAAATTTGAATTTTTCTCTTTCAATAAATTTAATAATGCGCACACTAGAATAAGTTGACTATTTTAATAGATGATTCACTAATCAAAATCAAAAGCATATAGTATTAACAGAACATCATTCTATATCCATAAAAATGACTACAGCAGATGAATACAAAGCAGAGGGAAACAAATACTTTGCTGCAAAAGAATTTCAAAAAGCAATTGATTCATTCACAAAAGCAATTGAAGCATCATCAGAACCCAATCATGTATTATATTCAAATAGATCTGGTTCATACGCTTCATTGAAAGATTGGCCACAAGCATTGAAAGACGCGGAAAAGTGTGTCTCATTGGATCCTTCATGGGCAAAAGGTTATACTAGATTGGCTGGGGCCCAATTTGGATTTGGAAATTTTGAAGATGCTGAAAAAGCTTATAAGAAATGTTTGGAATTAGATCCATCAAATGCTCAAGCAAAAAAAGGATTAGAATCAGTTGAAAATGCTGTAAAAGCAAGGAATTCAAATGGTGATGATATGGGATTGGGAGCAATGTTTAATGATCCAAATCTTATCACAAAGTTAAAAAATAATCCAAAAACTGCTGAATTAATGAAAGATCCAGATTTAGTTGCAAAAGTTTTACAAATCCAATCAAATCCTAAAGGAAATGCAACACAGTTATTGACTGATCCAAGATTGATGACAATAATTGCCACATTAATGGGAATTGATATGGATTTTCCAAGTGAAGATCCAAGTGCTAACGCAAACACTTCAAAAGAAACATCAAAATCAACAGAACCTCCAAAATCAGAAGCCACCGAATCAAAATCTGAAGATACATCATCACAATCTACCCCATCAACAACTGAAAGCAAAAAAGATGCGCCAAAACCACAAGAAGAACAAGAAGATGAAGATGTGGAAATGCAAGATGCAGTACCTTCCGATAAGGATGCGGCAGATAAAGCTAAAGCTGAAGGAAATACCTTATACAAACAAAAAAAATTTGATGAAGCAATTGCTCAATACGACAAAGCATGGGAATCACATAAAGACATAACATATTTAAACAATCGAGCAGCTGCAGAATATGAAAAGGGTGATTATGATGCTGCTATTAAAACATGTGAAAAAGCTGTTGAAGAAGGTAGAGATATTAGAGCTGATTACAAATTAATTGCAAAATCATTTGCAAGATTAGGTTCGATTTATTTGAAAAAAGATGATTTAGAAAATGCTGTAAAATATTTTGATAAATCATTAACAGAACATCGTACACCAGATGTATTAAGTAAATTAAGATCAACTCAAAGAGAAATAAAATTAAGAGAAGCTAAAGCTTATATAAATCCAGAAAAAGCAGAAGAAGCTAGATTAGAAGGTAAGGAATATTTCACAAAACAAGATTGGCCAAATGCAGTAAAAGCATATGGAGAAATGATTAAAAGAGCACCAGATGATGCTAGAGGTTATTCCAATAGAGCTGCTGCTTTAATTAAATTATTAAGTTTTCCAGATGCTGTAAGAGATTGTGATATAGCTATTGAAAAAGATCCAGATTTTATAAGAGCATATATTAGAAAAGCTAATGCTCAATTATTAATGAAAGAATATACTCATTGTATGGAAACTTTACAAGAAGCTCGTGAAAAAGATCAAAAACTTGGAGGTAAAAGTATTCATGAAATCGATCAAATTTATAATAAAGCAGCAATGCAAAGATTTCAAGCAATTGATGGAGAAACTCCAGAACAAACTATGGAAAGAGTTAGTAAAGATCCAGAAATTGTTAAAATTTTACAAGATCCTGTAATGCAAGGTATATTATCTCAAGCTAGAGAAAACCCTCAAGCTTTACAAGAACATATGAAAAATCCTGAAGTTGCTAAAAAGATCAATATGTTAATTTCAGCAGGTGTAATTCGTACAAGATAATTAAAATATGCCAATATATATCTGATATTGTTTAAGGTTTTTTAAAGCATGAAAATGAAGTAGATTTGCAATCGTGTGTAATTAATTTAATAGAATCTACTCTTGAAGTATAAAAACTTTAAATTTTAGATCTTTTCAGATCGTAACACAGCTATAACTCTGATTTTTAGAATTAGTTTAATAGTTATTAGTTTTGAAGCTTCAAATTTCAAAACACAACTGTTACACAAAAGTTTAATATTTGAAAAATTTAAATTTTAATGTAAAAAAAAACACCCCGTTACATTTTTACAATGTTTCAAATTAGGGGTGTTAATATGAAACATTTAAGAAAAAAATTTAGTAATTTGATTAAAATAAATTAAGTTTAACCTTTAAAGTTAGCGAATGATTTGTTTAATTTAAAGTTTTCTTTTATTTTTTGCAACCAAAACAAAGAGTTTTACAAACTTTATATAAAAAAGTTTGTTTTATAGAGGGGTTTTTATTCAATTCATCCATGCGAATCTAAATCTAAATGTTTTATTCATTTTTAATGTTACAAAATTATAAATATACAAATCTCTATTTTTATGAATATTTATAGATATGCATAAAGTACTTTTAAAATCAATACAGATTGGTTTGATAACAATAGCTAGTAAATAAATACAATACTGAATTTGTTATTTGATTTACTTTTAATTGTTCCTTATTCTTGTTGCGTTTGATCTTGGTTACCAACATTTTGATTTTGATTGTATTCATCTAATAATTCTTGAATTTCAAAATTCGTTGCTGCTCCAAATACATTAGCAAATGTTTGTTGAGATGGTACATTTTGATCATTTGAATCTGAGAATTGAGGTGGACCATATTGATGACTGAAAGATTGTTGCTGTTGAGGATGTGGTTGTGGTTGTGGTTGTGAATGAGCTGAAGTTGGTGGTGGATGTTGAGTATTTTGTCTTTGAAAATTAGGGAAATCATCGTCAGCATTTGCTGCAATCATATGTGGAATTTGATTTGTATTTGGGAAAAAATGAGTATGTTGCATCATTGCTGAATTTTGATTGATAGGAGATTCCAGAAATTGAGATGTAAATGTACTGTCTCCAGCTGAAAAATGGTCAGGTTGAGCAACTTGTGGGAAATAAGGAGGCATATGATTAGAATATTGTGGTTGAGTTTGTTGCTGAGCATGATGTTGAGTGTGTTGTTGAGCATGTTGTTGAACTTGTTGTTGATGCTGCTGAGCCTGTTGTTGAGCATGTTGTTGAGCTTGTTGGTGAGCTTGTTGTTGAGCACGTTGTTGAGCATGTTGTTGCTGTAGTTGTTGTTGAGCTTGTTGTTGCTGTAGTTGTTGTTGAGCTTGTTGTTCCTGGTGTTGTTTGTCAAGTTGTTGTTGTTGTTGTTTCTGCTGTTGTTGAATACTTCTTTGCAGCTGCAGACGAGGCCCCATTCTAGGTCTATATTGTGAACTTTTAGTACTACTTGCACCACTTGTCCCACTAGTTGTTTGAGGTATTTGCAGTCTTTGTTGTTGATAAGCAAAATCCGTTAATTGATCTTCATACTCTTGAGTTCTTACTTGTGTTGAATTCAGTGGTGATATTGCATTTTTCAAAATATTGTCTATTTTACGTTCAACCAGTATATTCTTATTGGAACCACTAGATGTATTACTTGACTTAAGTGATTCACCAGTTCCAGAATTTTCATTCGAAGTTATGTCTGATGTAATTTGAGAATTTGATTTTGATAAAGCATCCGTTTTGTTACTTTCTTCACCTAATTGATTAATTTTTCTATGATCATCGTTTTGTCTTTGATTATGATCATTGGCTCTAAGATGTTCTTCGTTTACCGGGAGTTGACCAGTGTTAGCTAAAGCATATGGTCTGAACCATTTTTTAAATACATCAGTGGTTAATTCTGAATTAATACCCAATTGATTTTTAGCTGTAAAAAATTCAGGAAATTGATTTTGCAAATCTAAATGTTTTTGAGATATTTTGTTCTTACCAAATATTCTATTATGTACTTCTGGATCAGTAATGATGTTTGAAAAAATTTTAAGAAAATAACGAGTGATTAAATCATATAATGTTTGTCTAACACAGTTTCTTACTATCTTGACAGTCTTACTTTTATTCTTATAAGCAAAAAAGCTAAAAGATATTTCAATCATTAACTTTAAATCAGACTCAGCTTCATGAGTGTTTGGATTAGCAAGATGAACACTTGCCAAGTGCATAAATGCAGCAAATGGATAGTATAAAAACCAACTGAAAGCTGAAAAATACATTGTTTTCATATTAAAACTTTTTGTAACATATAAGATTGTTCTTGCACTTTCATTAGCTATATTTCTAAATTCTCTTGCTTTTTGTATTAAATCTTCATTATCACCAGTATTAGTTATTGGTTGCAATGCCACTCTATTTATTGTCATTAAATGCAAATAGAATTCAAAATACATAGCTAAGAAATTTTCATAACCAGAATCAACCACCAAAATTTGTTCCAATGGTTTGTTTTTCGACTTAAATAGAAATCTTGGATCATTATAAAAACAAATAGTTATCGGAGGTTCCGCCAAATCTGCTAATTCTTGCATACTTTTATTTATATCATCAATATGAGAAAATATTGTAGATAATCTATTATTTTGAGCCGATACACTGTAAATTAAATCATAAGATCTCATTCTAATTTTTGTTAATCGATAAATAAAATAAGCAGCACATTGATGTAAAGTTCTTTTCTCTTTCATCTCATTTAATTTTGATTCATCTAACTTAGTTCTTTCATCCCATAAACTCCTTATTAATTCAATATTAGAATGCATGATTGTTTTGGTTGATTTGTCACCATCAATAAGAGCAGAAAGTTCATCTTCTCTTATTTGAATTGGTTTACCATGACGGAAACAATATGCAACTTCATAAGATTCACAAAACCACCATAATGTCTTTCTAGTTTGTTGCTCTTGCCAACTCAATCCCTCATACGATTCTCTTCTATGTAATGCTAGTTCTTGAGCATTTCTCATTGCAATTGTCAACGGCAAATATATCACTTTAATTGAAGATGTAACCAGCTGTAAATAAATGATAAATAATAAAAGTGCTTGAACCGTTGAAACACCTTCACTTAAAAATGCTAATCTATTATAATAAAAAATCAGTGAGAAAAAACATTTAGAATCTAATTCTAATAAATCTTGATCACTTAAATTTTGTAATGCTTTACCAGCTGGTTTACCTATTTTTTTAATTTTATTGACATTTCTTTCATCAACAATTTGTGATATACATAAACTTATCAGACAAGTCATAATCATTAGTTCTGACCAAGTAAAAGATCTCAATTTTGAATTAGGACCCTTTGTTGGAATTTTCTTTTTATTTTGAAAATATTTTTCAAATAAATCTTTTAAATATGAAGCACCACAAATATATGAAGCCATATATAATTCATCAAACCTACTTAATATTTCTAATGGCAATGTTTCATCCGAAAAAGTATTATCCATCAAATCAGTTCTACTTCTTAAATTTGTTTTGATTGGTTGACTTACAGAGTCAAGAAAAGCCAGTGAAAAAAAATCATAAATATTTATAATTTGTTGCAAATCTTTTGTTTCAGATTTATGATGTGGACCTAAACCAAATAAAATATTATCAAATGAAGCTTTTGAAAAAATATCAATGACCGAATGGAATCCAAATTTATTTAGTAATACTTCAGGATCTGATTTATCATTATATTCTCCTCTTTCATCTATATCTTGTAAATATGAACTTGATGGGGGAGCATTGACATGTTTTGCTTTAGGTCGAGTAAATGATATGTGGGAAGATTTGTCTTCAACAAAACTACTTGTTATATTATCATCATCTCCTTCGTTGACATCGATATCAATCTCTTCATCTTGTTTTCCGTCATCATTTTCTGATTTTTCTTCTTTAATTTTTATTCCAGTTTGTGTTGTTAAGTTTTTAGAATCTCGAAGACCTTCAGTTAAATGTGCTAATAAATTCTCAATATTAATCAATCTTGTGTCTAATTCTTTAATTGATTGTGTTTTAGTTACTTTATTTGCATTTGAAGAAATAATAGAGCTTGCTCTAGGGGCTCTAGGTTTCCTTTCTGAGTCACTTACATAAACACAATCGTTATCATTATTTTGACGACAATTTGAACATGGATGTCCTCCATCACATTTAACTTTTTTTTTACGACAATATGTACAAGCTTTTGAAACTCGAACTCTTTTTTTTCTTGCAGGTATTTGTTGTTGATTTTGTTTAATTGATGGGTTATAAATCAGGGAATTACCTTCACTGGGTGATAAAGCAATAGTTGAGCTATCTTGAGTTATGGTACTTCCATCAGTAATTGATGGAACACGGTTATTAGAACGGTTGAAGAATTCTAGATTTTGAGACATTGGAATTGATGCATTAGATGGTTGTAGTAAATTAGTTGATTCTAATTCATGATTTTCAGGTTGCGGCATGTGTTGGTCTTGATCCTGATGTTGGTCTTGATCCTGATGTTGGTCTTGATCCTGATGTTGGTCTTGATCCTGATGTTGGTCTTGATCCTGATGTTGGTCTTGATCCTGATGTTGGTCTTGATCCTGATGTTGATCTTGATCCTCATTAATTTCTTGATTATCTTGGTCGTCGTCATCGTCGTCATCCTCTTGATCTTCATCTTGGTCTTGCTCTCGATTTAATTCTAAATCTTCGTCCTGTTGTTGTTGTTGCTGTTGCTGTTGAAGATCATGTTGTTGTGGTGCTCGTCGGAATTTTTCATTTGTTCGAAGTCGTGGATTTGAAGAAGTTGAACCTTGTTGATGTTGATGATGTTGATGTTGATGTTGTTGCTGTTGCTGTTTTTGATCGTGCGGTAGATTTGGTGAATCCGACATCTTTAATCATTGAGTCTTTGATTAAATAGATGGTATTAAGGATATCAATGATTAAGATTACGTAGTTTTAATTTATCTAATTGATTATAATAACTCAATCTTTGAAAATGATATATTATAACTTTATAAAGAAAATAGAAAACAACTTTATTATTATTATTTTATTGTTTAAAAGATTATTATATTTTTTACTTTTGATGTTAGAAATTCTATTTCTCGTATAATAAAATCGAATAAAAAATTAAATTAAAAAAAAAAAAATAAAAAAAAGAACTTAGTCTACTTTAGCCTAAGTCTTTCAAAAAATTAAGTACAAGTTCTTGAGAACAACAAAATCATAATGAATGAAGTAGCATGACTCCAAGTCTAGGAATGTGTAACAAATCGTTGTAAGTAGTAAAAGTTATTTTGGAAAAAAATGTTCTCACAATTTTTAAGCGTAAACTTTAATAATTAACTTTAAATAATAATTATTCAAGGGAAAAATAATATTTTGATAATTATCCCCCTTGTTTTAATATGTAAGAAAATATGTAATAATATAATTCTTTCTATAGTCTTTTTTAGGTTTAATTTTGAATTTAGATTTTGAATTCAAGTTCAAGTTGTGCAAGAAAATGAGTAAATTTAATCTAAAAAAAAAAAAAAGTGATTAAAAGTTTGGTGGAAACTAAAAGTTTAGTTTAAAAACCCCAAAACAAAACTTATTTTAGCGATTTGATCATTATGTATCTTCGAGAAACAAATAAATTAAAAAAAGAAATCGTCCAGTTGAATTCGAGTATCTAATTCGACTTTTTCATTCATTGATCTATTCTATTTGTGTTGTTATTGGAGAGAAAATCGATTTTTAATAAAGTTTTGACGCTTCTTCACAAACAAACTCTTTAAATTTGCTTTTTCATTCATTCTAATTCGCTATTTCATTTCAAAATTCTCTCATGGCCCTATCTATTTTAATTTACTATTACACAGACTTCTCCATCACTATTGCTTGAGTGTTATTAATACTCAAGCATGGAATATTAAATACATCAATTTAAACTTTTGCATTGATGAAATATTGAAAGGTATTTACTCAGTTACAGGTTCTTCGTGTACCTATCTCCGTATAGATTTTTGAAATCTAAACTTTTCTTTTAATATTATTTTTTTTTTAAATCTAAACTTTTAAAATTTAAACTTTTTTAAACTTTTTTAAATTAAACTTTAAAGTTTAATTAAGGTGCAGTAGCTAGCCTAATAAATTAATTTAAAACAAAACAAAAAAAAAAAAAAATTAAAGTTGAAGTTTAAGGAAACTATTTTTCAACGTATTTTTGATTCCGAAGTTATTAATTGATTTAAAATAATTAGTGTTTTACTTATGAAGTTAATGTTGTAACAGTTTGAAAAAATGGTGGTGATGATCCGTCAACTTGATGTCAAAAAGAAATTGCATTTTATCACATCGATTGCTGGATAGTTAAAAAGATTTCGACAGTTGGTTTCCATCATTGACTTTAAGCATAAGGATTTATCCATCGTCATACAAGTTTTAGAGGAAAATTAAAAAACATTCTTTTCAAATATATTAAGTAAGGGGTAATCTACTTGAAACATAACGAGCTTTTTTATCAAAACATTTTCTCTTGAGTCCCAATTGATTGAAAATGCAAGTAATGGAATTACAAGCAGAAAGTAGTTTTAGGAATGAAAAGAATTGTAAAGATTTATTTTATAGTCAATTTTACTTTCTTCTTACGTTTTTATCTTCAAAAGAACAAAAAAAAAAAAAAATTTACACAATAAAATCACATGACAATTAACTTACACAAAATCTAATTTACACAAAATCTAATTTAGGGCTAGTGTTAGTTTATATGCATGCATTATTTATATTTCAGATTTAAACCAAACCTGCATGCAATTGAAATTTTGATTTGAAATTTTGAAATTTTACAGAAATGTAATCTAATTACTATGAAATAGCCTGCCGTAGTTCATCCTATAAGTGCTAACATAATAGAATGTGAAATGTGAATTTAGCTTAAATTTGATGACAATTTACCACTTTTCTAATTATATAAACTTTTGTAATATATATAAACAATAAAAAGTATAAATTTGAGTCTAAAGTGGCTAAAGTTTTAAAGTATTATGTACAGCAATTTAAATAATAAATACTAACTTTATTTTGCTTTTAAGATTTGCTATTCTTTTCCCACTCTAGTAGTTTATTTATTTCACATAAATTCCTTTTTCTCTTTCTTAATTTAAGACACCCAATGTTACTTGGACAAAATGTGTGCAGATTTTATATTTAACACGGAATTAACGAAACTGCAAAATTCTATATGATGAAACTAATAATAACATATAATACCTATCAGTTAAATCAATGTCTTGAAACAAAGATATTTAATGTATAAAATGCTTTTTTTTCCCATATGAATGAAGAATACTTAAAAACACAAATAACATGATTTGATGAAGGTAGTACTTAGGAATTACATTTATGTTATTTCCCTCTGGAAGACGAGTTTTGAATCGAATGTAAAAATCGCTGGACCAAAAATTTTCACAATATCTTACATCAATTTAGGTAGGTATTTACTGGTGTTATAGTGCATTTTAGTTCAAAAATTTACAAATTTTATTACTGAGCCTCAAGTTTTAAAAATTTTTAGATTTCAATCATGATGCCGAAATAACGGGCCGGGTTAGATAACTAAACTGAATTGATGACCAATTGTTCATTTATATAAAGTAAAATACATTAGCAATGATTGTCTTCGAGTTGAATGGAGTTTAGCATCTTAATTTTCTCTTATTCGTTCAAATTCAAATTGATTGGATTCTACTACAACCCTTATTATCAATCCTGATTTTATCAAAACTTTGTAAATCTTAAGATGTTCTTGTTCAATAAGCTTTCTTTGCGCATTAGACTTAATACATATACATTATCGTGTTTTATTTCTGCGTACAGTGACAAATTGTTTTTGATCTACCCTGGAAGACATACGAGATAACCAGCTTTTAGTTTTTTGTGCATGTAACTTCTGATACAAAGTATATTCAATGAAAAGTTGACAATTTTTGAAACGATAATTTTTAATTGTGAAAGCCGCATAAATTATTATTTGTTTTGTTTCACAACCTAACTTGATCAAAAATAAAGTTTTTTGGTTGGTAGCATTACTTTGTGTAAGTAAAATTAGGATGGAGATTTTCTGATACTAACTAATTTTTAGTGTTTTAAAACTTCCGAAAATTTAGTAGCTACTTAGGGGGCAATTTCAGCACTCCTGTATTTCTATTCACATTCTTGTATTAACCTTTCAAATCTTTAATAGAAATCTCCTTAGAAAATCGAGGATTTCTGTAAAAGGTTATGTGAAATAGAAAAAGCGTTTCAATTTGTCATTTATTTTAAAGTTAGGTGAAGAAAAATATTAAACGTTTGTACATAAAATTGTACATAAATACCAGCCACTTATTAATGTCGATCATCAGTTATGAGGAAAATTACATATAAATTAATTACATGGATTAAATGGTCAAACAATTCTGTGTTTGATTATCTGCTCCATCAAAATTTAAAATTTCCCTGTGAAATACATTGACGATTCAAATTTGTTTTTCAGTTTGAAATTAAATTTTTGAACCTAACTAAATTCCATGGAATTTAAAATATTATTAAAGTTAAGTTTTTTCGCTTAAAGTTAGCAAATCTCACTAAAACAAAATAATCAAATTTTAGTAAAAATTTCAAATAATTCAAATCCACAAAACTATTATGAACTACATAGTAAAAGAAGTAACTAATTAGTTAGGTTTAAAATCCATTGCAGAAATCTTAACACTCAACGGATCGGACTATAATTAGGAAAAGAATTGGTCCGTAGAGTTGATCTCTAATTTTTTATTTATTCATTCACAAATTCCAACACATCGCATTTTTTTGAAACAACTGATAATTTTTTGATGCAAATGAATTTAAATTTCTTTTATGGACCACATTCGAAGCATTAGTGATAAAAATTCTAATAAAATCCACTAGTATTCGTTTTCATAAATAAAGTTTTTTATGGCATGGTGTTGATAAAATTCCGTAGAGTGTTTTTTGTACAGAAATTAAAAAGAATTAAAGTGCATAAAATAACATAGACTTATTACTTTTAAGTTCATTTAAATATGTGAAACTTTTAAATTTATTAAAAACAAAACACAGATGCAATTTCGAGTTTGGAAAAATAACTAATCGACTACTTTCAGATTCTTGATTTGTCAATAGCATTCAATTTTAAAACTCGAAATAAGTTTCCTCAACATTTAACTAACAGAGTTATTTTCATGACTTCATTTACATTTAAAATGTACATTTAAAACGGCAAAATTATATTAAATCACTACACCATCCGATATCCCAGTTCTCATACTAATATGAATATTATGTGAGTGTATAGCATAATTTTTCCTGTCCAATTTTTCACAAGAAGACTAATATTTTTCAAGCCTCTCACGACGAACTTAAGGTCCAAATTAACAACTAAATTTCATAATGTCTTATATTCCTAAATTATTATCAAAAAAGAAATTAGGCATATTATTCATTTGACTCAATATGATATTAGAAGCGCCATCATTATTAAAATGTTGAGCTAACAAATCATAATTATCAAACATTTGAGTTGGTGTTGGAGGAACATTATTTCCAAAATACTTATTTTGATTTTCAGAACTCACTTGTTGATATGGGATATTTTGGTCATTAAGATTAACATTGTGATTCGAACGAACATTACTTGCATTTGGTTGAATATACATTTGATCTTGACTTATTTGATTTGGATGAAACTGATTAAATGGTGCATTTAATGGTGACGATCTTCCAGGTCCAACTTGAAACTGTTGTGGAAGGTTTTGATTTGGATACATTGAATAGTTACTTTGATCTGATGAAGGTGATGTTGATGAATGTGATTGCCCACTTTGATCTGGATGCATAATATTTGACACTGATGGATTATATCTTGGGGAGTTCACATAAGGACTAACACGATTACTGGAACTACTTTTATTACTAATCAGATCGTATTCAAATGATTGTTGCTGATAACTATCATCAAAAAGGGATGCACCAACTAAAGTTAAGCTATCATTTATATTATCAAACTTTTTAAATAACTCCGGAAATTTAGTTTGTATATTGTTTAAATGTTCTTGTAATTTTTTATCATTTGAAAAGTCCGTGATTCTTGATTTGTTTTCATAATTTTTTATTACAATTCTGAGCATTAATTTTATAAATATCTGTGTAAAATCATCCTGTTCACCATGGCCCAAAATGGCTTTTATTGTATTAGCATCTGATGATAAACCCGTGATATCGAAAAATCCTAACGACGATTCAATCAATAGTCTGATATCACTAGGAACTTCAGGGGCCGAAGGGTGATTTAAACATGTACCACAAAGTATTAAAAATGCAGACACAGGTAAATATGACAACCAGTTATAAAATGATGCGGTAGTGTTTGACTTGTTCAATTGTTTGATCAATACCAAAATGGTCCTGGCAGAGTCTAATGCAATCGTTCTGAATTTCAAAATTCTATCATCCGTCTCTAATGACTTAGTTTTTAAAATAAATGGGAATCTATTGATGACCATTAAATGCGAAAAGAATGTCAATTGCAAAACCAATACAACTTCTCTTTTACTTTTTGACCAATCATTCGGCATAAATTTAAATTGTGGATCATGATAAAATCTTGGCCTTTCTTCACTTTCAGACCATCTAGCTAGCTCAAACATCTCTTCATTTAAGTCTTCCAATGTTGAAGACAAGACATCAAAGTCCTTTGCTTGAGCAGCAGCTTCAAATAATGAATGATACGATTTAGATTTAATTCTGGCTAACAATAACGCAAAAAAATGGTAATACAGAACATTATGAGGGTCAGTATGTTCAAACTTTTTCAAACTCTTCAATAATCTATAACTTAAAGGTTGCGAACTGTCCCCCAATATTGCCTCATCTGCTGCGTCTAAACAGAATCTATGACTGACGCTATTCCTATCCGAGTTACTTTCGTTAAATGCGTTAGAAGTGGACAAGCAAAATTCTAGCATATCTTCGTCACCATTTGTTGTGACATCATTTGTATTAGTTGTTGGAGGTTTACCACTTCTAAAACATAATTCCGTATCAAAATAGTAACAAAACCACCAAAGACGTCTTCTTCTTTCTTGTTCCTGAAAACTCAAATGCCTGAATGAATCAGAACGATGTAATCCTAAATCTTGTGCATATCTTATTGCAATTGTTACAGGAATATAGTTTAAATGGCTTGTGAGCCAACTGAATTCAAGATATATTATGAATAATAATAAAGCTTCAACTGTTTCAATCCCTTCGCTTACAATACATAATCTTTGATAATAAAAAATGGCATTATTTGTTAATGAATCTAATAATTTTGATAATTTCGCTTTCAGTTCTTTTGAACCTCCATGATCCATTTTATTGTTCAATCCAATTAGCACAACACTAGTCATGATTAATAATTCTGATAAAGTAAACCTTTTCTTCTTCTGAGGTTCCTTGTAGTTATTATAATAACATTTAAATAGGTGATCAATATAAGATGACTCAACTAAAACATTTATTGTTGTAAGCTCCTTATAATATACATCTATCACTTCATAAATTAATTTTGAATCACGAGGAAAGGGAGTTTCCATTAGTTTCTTTTTGGCATGGGCGTCAACTGGTGGTGGATCTATCCATTTTGTTATAAATCTTTTCATTTTCGAGTGTAGGAATAATGGTAAATTTCTGACAGGTCTAATATATTCAAGTCCATCTTTTTCAAGTGTTTGTTCCATCCAATCTAATGATTGTTTTGAAAATATACTCAAAATTGAGTGAGTTCCTATATACTGATGTCCACTTCTAAATTCAATATTTGTTGAGTCAGACGTATGTGTGTTGTTGTTGTTGTTGTTGGCTGAGATCTGGTGTTTCAATAGACGTTTCTTGTTTTCTTGTGATGTTAAATTTGTTTCCTCATTCGTTTCAGAGTCCTTATCAGAGCCCATTTCTTGCTGAGACTGAACTTGACCTGCTAATATCTCCATAGTTTTTGTCATTTTATCCATCACTTTCACAAGCTTCAGCATTCTTTTGTCCAACATTTCAAAGTTTGAAGAATCAACTTGATTTGTAGGTTTCGGTTCTTGACTTATCTCATATGTTGCCAGTTCGGGCGATCGCTCAAATTCCGACTCTGTTTCTTTGTCATCAATCTCATTCTCAACTTTTACTCCTTCTTCATTACTTTTCGAATCATTCTTACTTTTTTTCTCCCTCTTACTTTCCTTTGGTATGTTGGACTTCTTTCTTATCTGCCTTTCAGTATAAACACAGTTTTTTGGTTTCTTTGACTGCTTACAGGTTGAACATGGGTTTTCTCCGTCACACTTTGACTTCCTCTTTTTACAAGAATCGCAAGCTGTTAAGACACGAATTCTCTTTTCACCATTTTGAGTGATCTTAGGATTAAAAGGTTGTTCAGAGCTTCTTTTCCGATTGGAATCTAATAGTTCGTTATTGGGAAGTGATGAATTTTCATTCAATGACATAATGTATTAATTTCTTATCCGATGTTATCTTCGAAATCAATATTCAATTATATGCTTATCGACGGTTATTCTGCTTCCAACAAAGACCTCCTGATTTGTAATGATAGGTAATATTTCAATTATATCGAATTGTTAATGAACGATTGATCTCTGGTATCAAGCTGCTTTGAATATTTTGTATTTGAGAATATTAATTCGACTGCGGATAAATAATCAGTAACGTTCCATTTTTAGACAGTTGTACATAATCTGTCACAAACCCCTAAATTAGAGCCACTACAAATCTAAGTACTTGATCTAGTTAAATATATATTTGGAGATCTACACATGAATTAATTAATTAATTTTTGCAATATCTTTTGGTCAAACACTAAATCTTTTTACATTAAGCCGTACCAGCAAAATTATTTGTAGACTAGAACTGAAAATGGATGTTAAAAAAACCCAGCAAATGCTATCTATAATTCCTAAAAAAAAAAAAATCACCTTAACTAATATTGTTTTCACCAGGGAAATTTAAATAATTTGTAAAATCATTTAAATCCTTAAAATTATTAAAATTGAAATTAAAATTCATATCATTTAGTTGTTGCTCTTGCTGTATAAAATTTTCAAAAGTTCCGAATGGATCAGAATGCTTAGATCCCGACACAATTCCTTGATTGACATTATAATCCTGAAAGTCATAACTGCTGAAATTGTCTGATCCATAATTATTAATAAAACTTGAAATTATTGGTTTGACATCTGAACCCAAACTTGAGTAAGAAGCAGTAGAACCTGCGGTTGAAGCATTGGAATAAGTCTCATTAATCAACTTATCAAGCTCTGTGAAATCATTTGTTGGATTTTTGAAAAACTCTGGAAATTTAGCGTGAACGGAATCTAAATGATCTTTCAATTCAGGTACTATTTCGTAAAAATCGACTCCACTTTGTTTTTGCATTACATCAACTAATATTCTGATAAATACTCTACTCAACAAATCACAAAACATTCTTTTATTATCTAAATTTATATTCTTTGTTCCTTCGTATGCAAAAAACCTTCGTGAGACCTGAATCAATAATAGACTATCTTGGTACGATGAGCTTGCATTCGGATAGATTAAACAATTTCCCAATAAATTTAAAAATGCTGCCATTGGATAAAACACGAGAAAAGGAAATGAACTTTCTTCAACCACCGATAAAGTTTTCGGATCAACTGATAATTCCAATATTTTTCTAGCTGCTCTTAATGAAGTATTACCGTATGGCAACAATCTTTCATCCTCAATCTTAAAATCTTTAACAAATGGAACTCTATTAACAGCAAGTAAATGTGAAAAATACGAAAAATGAAATTCAAGTGCGCAAATAATTGTTACTCTATCATCACATGGAAAACAGTTCGTTGGAGCTAGTTCATCATCCAATGATGGTCGAAGTTCGGGTGTGATAATTTGTGCCATTTTCTTCATGTCATCATTTATTTCATTCACAACAGTCAAAATTCCTTGAATACCAATTCCAGAAGGGAGTTTCGAATATAATTTGGTATAACTTTTAGCCTTGATTCTCGCCAACATCAAATTAAAATAACCAGCATAATAATGGGGACCAATTTGTTTGATTTTTTCAACTGTTTCTTTAACGTGAGTCGTATATCTTCTATTTGCAAACAAATCCAACGGTATTGATAAAATGCTTGTGTCTGCATCAGTTAAAGTTGTAACATCATCATAATTAATTATCATGGGCTTCCCACTTTTATAACTAATCTCAACTCCCATACATTCACAAAAAGACCATACTCTTCTACATGTCAATGCATATTCTTGATCATCATCGTTCAAACAATCTGCCCTATGGATACCACATTCTTTAGCATAAGTAATCATTGTACTAATTATCCCGTAATTGATCTGAAAATCAGAAACAAATGATTCTTCCACAATTAATGACAATAATGCTAAACCTTGCACCGACTTGATTCCTTCATTTTTGACGGATACATGTTTATAGTTTTGCATAGTCAAATCGAAGAATTTTTCCCTAAAACGTTCAGCTTCTTTAGTTGTCATTAATGATAAGTTTGGATATAATAAAGGATCAATTTCATCATTACTGGTAAATCTAGCAAAAGATAAAACTAAACTTGAACTCATAATAAGACAATCACTTTTAGTAATATTTGAATTGAACGTGATCTCATCACTATCACTAAGTTGAAAATACTTATGAAATAACTCTCTGAGGGTACTAGGGCTACAAACAAATGAAGCTGAGCCAAATTTATAGTAATATAAATCAATTGCTTCAAATATTATGTTTCTTTCATGATGTTGAAGAAATTTTAAATTATCATTTTCAATTGCTGACTTCTCTATTAATTGATTTTTAGACCTTTCAACAATATTATTCAAAAGCATCGGCATTTTTCGTAACGGTGAATATATATCATTTGTTAAAAAGTTCGTATCAGATCCTGTTATCTTTTTCTTTAACCAATCTAATGCTTTTGAAGATAATGTATAAAACATGGAATGAGTACCACAATATTGAGCTATTCGATTCTTCATTCTTGTAGAAAAACAGGTTTTATCAGATGGTGCAAGCATATCCTTCATTATTACTGGATCTTTTGCAACATCTTTGACATCTTCACCAAATAAATCCGACTCTAAATCTGCATCTTTAAATTCTAAATTTTTTCGCCTTTTAGGTTCTTCAATTTCATCACTCAAACTATCATCATCAGAAGTAGAAGAATTTAATTCACTTAATTCTTCACCAGGTATTTGATCTAGTATGACAGATCTGGCTGATGGATCCATATTTGAAACTATTTTACTTATTAAATTTTCTAGAACATTTATTCTTGAATTTAACTGATTTACAGTTTTATCTTTCTTGGTTACTTTTACAGGTTTGATACCTGCTCCCACACCTAAGTTGTCATTTGATGATAAATTATTTGAACCTTTAGTTTCTCTTTTCTTCCGTTGTTTTTGAACTATCGTATAGACACATTGACGATCTTTATCAACACATTTTGAACAAGGATTTTCACCATCACATTTTGATTTTCTCTTTTTACAATAGTCACAAGCTACTTTTGTACGAATTCTTTTCTCCCCATTTTGAGTATATTCAGGATTAAAAGGTTGTTGGGTTGCAAACATCGGAATTTAATCAATTAGACCTCACTTACCGAGTGTATGAGTCATTAATATATATACGATGATTGATATGACGTTGTTGATGATGGTTGTATACGAAGGCAAAATTTGAATAGACTTCAAATTAATTTTTTTATTAGACAAAGTAAATTTTAAGTAATTCACTTTGATTAAAAAATTCTATACATAATACATTTTACTGAATTAGTTTAACACTAAAATTTATAGTACGTTCCATTCAAACTCACTTTAACAAACTCTCATATTTGAAATTTTTTTAATCAATATATAGAAAACCTTGCGTTTCAGTGTCTACAATGAAATTAATTCACATATCTTCATGTTCATTTTAACTCAAATTAGCTCAATTTGAAGAGGGAAAAATGACCTCCGTGAGCTACCAAATATTTTGCGTTAACGTGATTTTTTAATCTCGAATGAAAAAACTAGTTGCGTTTTAGAGAAAGGTTATTTCATACTTGGACTAAGGTTATTTCATACTTGGACTTAAGTCAATCATATCCCTGGTAACTTGATCTCTCCACTTTACTCGTCTCTATGCTTCTCACGTTATCTTGAAAAGTCGTAGTAGCATTGACAAAGAAGACTGGGTCCAATACTGCTCGATATTGAGAATTTTTTAAAGTGTTGGAGTTGTAGTTGCGTTATTAGTGTTCTGAAAATTAAAGTTTTCCGGTCAAAACCCGCGTACGTCACTCTCGAAAATTGACTTCCGACGAAGGTGAATTTTCTACCGTCGCTCAATTTTTGATTAAAAAGAGTGTTCCTTAAATCTAGAATTAATCCCTTGGTTGGTAGCGACACTATCCGCATTTTATCAAAACTTTCCGATCAGAGATTCTTTTTGTAATGTTCTAATGAGTGTATATTAGCTAAGCTAGGAACTAAAGAAGAGGAGACTATATATAAACCGATAATATTAGATGATAGATAAGGGAATGTAGTTCCATGTATCTTGGTAGCTCAGATGATAGTAAGGTAATATAGCCTATACCTGACAACCCCCCCCCTTTTCTTAGCTTTGAGCATATACATGAATAGATGAAGGAATTGAAAATTGATACCATCGTTGAGATCAAACTTTAAATCTTGATGAGGATATTGCAAATATAATAATATTTGTGATAAGAAAGTGATAATGTTTGACTTTAAATTGTACTTTAAATTGTAAATATGATGGATGGATCAACGCCGAATTTTCTGGATCCTTCCGATACCAGAAGTTAAATCCTAATTTGATAGGTGATCAATAAACAGCATATTTCATTGAATCATTCTTTTGTCCTGATTATTGAGTCAATCCCAACGGACGTAAGTAATAATGTAACCTTAAAATAAACTGTAAATTGAGTTGTGTCGCCAAAGTGAAATTGAATTGAAATTGATCTTCAATCTCTTTTGAAAAGCTGCGATTGCTCAATTTTGCTTTTAAAACGAAAGTTTGAAAAGTGGTTTTGCATATGTAATTGTAGTAGCTCCTGTAGATCGATGAGAAAACTGCTACAAAACTTGATCTTTCCGGGCTCGGGAATCCAATTCTTGAAAAAAATGAGTTTTATGTGTTCATGATTTGTCTTTCGAAGAACATCAATTGTGAAACCAAAAGCAGCGACATCCATTGCTATAATCTTAAAATAATTGCTAGCAGAGGGATAAACATTTATAATAGTTTTGTCAATGATAGATATTGAAACAACCATGATGCAGTGAGAATTTCATGACGTTTTCAATGAAACGCGATATAAGGTAAAACGTCTAATGATCTCAGCATACTGATAAGTTCATGATAGTTTACCACCATTTTTGCGAATTTAAATGCTTGAAATTTATCGCTAGCTCTGCTTGTACTTGATTCTTCTTCTGCAAGAATGAATGTTGCGAACCATGTAAGAAACTCTAAAACGGATGAAAAGGATTTTATTTGTTCATGCACTTGGATAAATTCTTGTCGATCTTGTCTCTCATTGTCACTAAGTGGTACCAAATTTGTCAGGAAAAGATTAGATCCGTCGTAATACTTTTGCAAAATTTGGGAAGTACGTGAATAGTAAGTGAAATGAATAAAACCGACTGGTAATGAAAAGCTAGTGATAAAAATCGATGTAGCCCGGAAGAATTGGTAAGTGATTAATGAAAATCAGTTGTGGAAAATTCAATGTGTTGCGAATTAATTGATGTGACTAAGACATTGGATGCTGCTTATGTATTGTATCGTCATCACTTCGTATGTCTTTTCACCTTGCGAGCTTGATTCAATCTAATGTATGTCTGGATATATAATGATTGCCAGTATCATATCTATGAAGTCTCGACTTAGCTGTATCAATTAATGTAAATAATTCATTGACTTGTGTTTGAACGACAGGTTCAGTTGCATTCGGGTTTATTGGTCTTGATTTGGACTCTTTAAAATATCGCTCCGTAATGTAATCAGTGTTAAGTATGATTAGTGGACCAATAAAGATGAAAAAGAAACGTCCCTTTATCGTACCAGGTAAAGACATTGTAATCCAATTTGACCATTCTCGAAAAACTTTAAAATGACTGAGATCCATTGTTCTGTATGAGTTCCATTGCCGTGCTTGCTCAGTTGCACAAATGAGGTTGATCCAGTTTCACCATTGTCAACTAAGGCGAAAGGAAGCACCATCTCAATAGTTAAACGGATATACGTAGTGGTAGTATCATTCGTGATAGTTTGATTAGTCAAGGAGTTAATGTTTAACAACCAATTTGTAATAAACTTGGAATTGAAGTGATTTCTTGACTTGAATGTGTGATCGCTATTAATGTTTTGTAGAAAACAAAAATCATGACTACCATACTCCTTTAGACTACTAAGATGATTGAAAATCCCCCATTTCTGTCTTGGTCAAGGACCTCCATGTAATGTTCTAATGAGTGTATATTAGCTAAGCTAGGAACTAAAGAAGAGGAGACTATATATAAACCGATAATATTAGATGATAGATAAGGGAATGTAGTTCCATGTATCTTGGTAGCTCAGATGATAGTAAGGTAATATAGCCTATACCTGACACTTTTATAATTATCTAGCATTTGATATGAACTTCTTCAGCTGCAATTGAAGACTTTATTACGTTGATTAGGGTTTCTCATGTATCATCTGAAGAAATATGAAAGAATTGAAATTTGATCTCTCAAGGGACAGTCCAAATAGTATATGAAAGAAAATGCAAAAGTTTTAAACCTTTCAAATCACAGATGCTGAGCTTCCTACCTAGTGATATCAATCTCATTTCAATATTTTAGGCGTAGTTTAAAACAAAACGTTGATGATTGCAAGTAACACTGTGAAAGTTTCATTTATCTCTCTAGATCTAACTAATAAATAAATGAATACAGTGAGACTGAAAAAATTAATACAAAACTTGTAGCCTTACGAAAGCTACCAAATTGCGTCTGGAGATTTTGAGTTTTTTTTTTCATCAAGATCCAAGTTTAACTCGAACCAGATTCAACAACTGAATTTACCACGAAACATAACCAAACCATCTCAAGACAATCAATGGTCACGAAAAAGGCAACACCCATATTTGCAAATAAGGAGGATGGTAATTTTAGAGAGGCATTGAAACTCTATGATCTGAAACAATACAAAAAGTCTTTAAAATTAGTGGATGCAAATTTAAAAAAAAATTCCAATCACGCTGAATCATTAGCTTTAAAAGGTTGTATATTATTTCACACTGGTCACAAAAATGAAGCTGAAATATACATTAAAAAGTCTATTACCAAGGGTGCATCAAATTACCTAGTGAATCATTTAGTCGGTTTATACTATAGAGCATTAGAAGATTACGTTGAAGCTGCAAAATGGTTGAAAGCAGCCAATGACAATGGATCTCCTAACAAACCTATATTACGTGATTTATCATTTATGCAAGCTCAAAATAGAGATTACAAGCATTTGGTGGAAAGTAGACAATTATATTTAGAACATGCACCAGGATTTAGGGCAAATTGGACGGGGTTAGCTGTTGCTCAACATTTGAATAAAGATTATAATGGGGCAGTAGGGACTTTGAGTAAAATTGAAGATATCATAAAGGAACATTTAACAGAAAATGATATGTATGAGCATAGTGAATGTTTATTGTATAAAAATCAAATTATTGCAGAAGCTGGAAATATTACAAAAGCGTTGGAAGTATTAGAAAATGATAAAGAAGGTATAAAGGATAAATTATCATACTTGGAATATAAAGCTAAATACTTGTTATTATTAGGCGAAAAAAAAGAAGCATCAAAAGTTTACAGACAATTATTAAAAAGAAACCCAGATAATAAAGATTTTTATACATTATTGGAGGTAGCATTGGAAACATCTAATAAGTCACCTGAGGTAAGATTAAAATTATATGAGAAACTTCAATCATTTTATCCGAAATCTGACCCACCCAAATTCATTCCATTGACATTCTTACCAAGTGAATCTGATTTATTTGAAAACAAATGTAGAGACTATATTGTACCTCAATTGTTAAGAGGTGTTCCAGCCACATTTGTAAATATTAAACCAATATATCAAGATAAAAAAAAATTGAAAGTAATCGAAAATATTGTTCTAAACTTCCTTCATGATGAAGCTTTTGAAATCAAAAATCCGACTGTCACTGTATGGACTTATTTTTTCCTTGCTCAGCATTACCTTTACACAAATGATCTTGAAACAGCATCGAAATACATTGACTTAGCATTAGACCATTCCCCTACGTTGGTTGAGCTTTACATAATAAAAGCAAGAATTTTGAAACATTTAGGAAAATTGCGAGAAGCGTCAAATGTTATGACTCAAGGTAGGGAATTAGATTTACAAGATAGGTTTATCAACTCGAAAGCGACTAAATATTTACTTAGAGATAATAGAGTGGATGAAGCTATTGATTGTATATCATTGTTTACAAAATTAGAAGAAGGTGTGATTAATGGATGTAAAGATTTACACATCATGCAGGTAAATTGGGTGTTAATTGAAAGTGCAGAGGCATATGCTAGAATTTATCATGAGTTAATTCAAAAATTCGAAGAGTCCAATTATGATAAAGACAGCGAGGAATATGAACTTGGTATTGAGGAAATTGAAATAAACAAGGGATTAGCAATAAAACGATTTCAAGCAATTCTCAAGACTTTCAAAATATATTTTAATGATCAATATGATTTTCATTCATATTGTTTGAGGAGAGGAACACCTAGAGATTACATAGACACAATAAAATGGGAAGACAAAATTAAATCCTCACCTGTATACATTAGAGCATTGAAAGGTATCACGGAATTATATTTTGAGCTTTATGGAGAACAGCAAAGTTTGAAAGTTGAATCGAAGGAGAATGACTTCAAAATTAAAAAGAGTGGAAAGAAACAGAAGAAAGTGAAAGGACAAAATAATAAGAAAAAATTAGAACAACAAGCGAAAGTTGAGAGTGAAAAAGATGATAAAGATCCGTTTGGAATTAAATTACTTCATGATTTACAGGAATCTGACATAATTGAACAATTGTTCGAACTCTATGAGGACATGAAGGATCAAGCACCAAAATCTAAATTAGTTTGGGAGAATTTTTTCAAAATTTATTCAGCTCAAGGTAAATACGTCTTGGCTTTACAAGCTATAAAAAGTTTAGATAAAATATTAAACTCAGATGGTGATAAAAAATTGAAGGATATAGGCAATAAAATTATCACACTTTCGCAAACAACGAAAGAGGACCCAAATGCAAATCAAGCAATTATTAAAGTTGTTGAAAAAGGATTAAACTCTGCATATCCAGACTTTGAAAAGTTATCGATATCAGAATTTACAGAGGTGTATAAAGAATGAGTTTCAACAATATAATTTTAAAACCATAAAACTTTAACTCTTCATTATCCTATGAATTTATCCAATTATCTACTTGACCTCTAGCCACACTACCAGCTAAATTCAAAGTCTGTTTTCCAAGTGGGAAGTAACTGACACTATACCAAACCGCAGATAGCAATTGGATTGCTGCAAACACTATGGACAAAAGCGTACTTTTTAAACTTAAACTACTTATCAAGGTCAAAATGATACTTGCTCCGAATATTATTGTAAATATAATTCTGGTTGATGAAAATAAATGAATAAGATAAGCTTGAGGTCCCTGTAAAACTCCAAAACTAACTAAAAAGAATATTGAACCTAAGGACCAAAGTAAGGCGAATTTTCTAGGTTTTAGACTTAAAATTGGAAATAAAAATATACATATTAACCAACAACATAATGACCCTGCAAAACATAATGCAAATATAAGCATTCTATCCCACCTTGATAATTCAAACATTCCTGGATCTGAAGTTGCGTAATTTTCGTCATCTTGAAGGTATATTGATTGGTTTCTAAAGGGGTTTAATTTCTGTAGTTTTGTTTTGAATGAAGTTGAAGAATCTACTTGAGTTGCTGGTGGTGGTAAGGGAGCACCGTCATTGTCATCATCTTGACCCAATGCGGTATAACGCGTGTTTTTGAATGATTTGAAGAATGACATCTTTGAATGAAATAATACTTTATGAGATCGGATTTAAACTAAATCATGAAGAGAAAAACTCAAACTTTTAAAATTGAATACGTTGCAAAAATACTTATCTAACAAAAGACTCCACTGAATAAACATTTAAGACGATGTCAAATACCGCATTAGATCTGGTAAATCCAGAGAAACAATTTGTTAAGACTTATGTTCAATTGATGGACTTATCCAAAAATGCAACTCCTGATCAGTTTAACTCAACCCACGATTACAACAATCTTGCTTCACTAGGTCCAAGTTTGCCAAAATTCAAGTACCAATTCCCAGCTGGCTCTACAGATCAGGATAGTGGTAATCTGATTATAATTGCAAAGTTCAAATCCATCAAACCTCCATTTAAATTTGCAACGGATCTCAACATATCATCATCAGAATCAATTTATAAAATTAAAATGGAGTTGATTGATTCAGTTGAGTCACTAAAAAATTCAAATATCAAACCTCAGGATGTAAAATTGATGGTGAAGTCAAAAGTAGCGCAAGATACATCTACATTATCTACATTGGCCGGGGAAAACCAAGAAATAAGTTTCAATTGCATTATATCGAATACATCAAGTACAACATCAACCAAAGAACCAGAACCAGCTATTGCTACCTCAAATGACGATCCAGATATTGAGCAACCATTTGATTTATCCGCCACATCATGGTCTAAAATTTATGAAATTTTATTACTGGAGGTGAAAGACCCGACTAAGGCGAAAAATATACTCCAGAATTTTAAACAAAGCATATAGTATAAACTAACATGATTTAATCTTTGAATTGTTATCATCGTTGTACCTATTCTCCTTTTTTCCATTGTTCATATCTTTTCAAAACCAAGTCATTCAATGAATGACCTTCCTCTCTACCAACTCTCTTCTCATATAAATAATATGAAGCTACCCCCATACCAACACCTATTATTGGATCTAATGTTCTTGATATCAAGTAAGGATATTGCATTGACATGATCTGAACTGAGTAAAGTATAAGACTTGAAGTATTCTTCTATGAATATGGATTTTATAAATTTAGTTAGTCGTGTAGAATTTGTGAAACTTTTCTATGCGTGTGGAAAATTTTTCTAATCAATAAGCATTTCATTAAAATTATAACAAACCTACAAAAGTATTGATTGAAAAGATTAATCAAGGGTAGAAGTAGTGGAGAATAAATAAGAACGTTAAACATGGCTGCTGTATTTCCTAGAACTTGTTACAAATGTGGTGAAGTTGGACACGTTGCTGATGATTGTACTCAAGAAGAAAGATTATGTTATAACTGTCATAAACCAGGTCATGAATCAGGAGATTGTTCAGAACCAAAACAAACAAATTCAAAACAATGTTATTCATGTGGGGATGTAGGTCATATTCAAACTGAATGTCCAAATCAAGAACAAGGTACTAAATGTTATAATTGTGGAAAATTTGGTCACATTTCAAAAAATTGTGAGTTACCTCAACAAAATAGTCAGTCAACTTCATCATCATCACAAAGAAGACCATTCAATTCATCAAGAGGTGGATCATCAGCTACTTGTTACAAATGTGGTGGTCCAAATCATTTTGCAAGAGATTGTCAAGCAGGTAATGTCAAATGTTATGCTTGTGGTAAACCAGGCCATATTTCAAAAGAATGTCATTCATCTTCAGGAGGTGCTAGTTATGGATCAAAGACTTGTTACAATTGTGGTAAATCTGGTCACATTTCAAGGGAATGTACCGCATAATAGTATATTTCAATTTTGAATTAATTTGGTTTTTTGTTGTTTGTATTCTTTTCTTATTGCATGATCTTTGTACTTTGTAAATCATTTACATATGATTTTAAACGACTAACAAAATTTGTTTATAGTGATTAGTTAGTTTTGGAAATTAAAAAAAAATGGATTATAATATCTGGGTTGTTAAAAATTGATGAAAATTGTGAATTTTTGTAGAATAATTTATACTCTTTATATACTCTTACATCTAAAATTATAGAGGTTATGATAACTACTATAGTCTCGTGTATTTTTATTGTTTTTTTTTTTTCATATATTAGACGTTCCTATAAGAAAAATTTATAATCAATGGCTATTATGAAATGTAATACAAAGACCAGCTGAGTAAAAAAATCATAAATAATAAAAGTCTTCCTTGAGTAGTAGTTCCGAACCAAAGTGTATAACCTATAAGGAGATCCATTATTGGCCTTACAATAGTATTAAGAAATCCATCAAGTTTTGTAGGAATTAGATAAACTGTTGTGGGACCGCTTACAACATTTGTACTCAGTTCTAACGTCCTCAATTGAGCAAAATCATCAAAATTAGTAGAAGTAGTCAAGCCTGATGGTAAAATTTGTAAACATCCAGATAAAGGTGATATTATCAGTTTTGGAGGATTAAAAGGTATTGATATATTTAAATATACTGGCCTATGATCTGACAATAACAATGAATCTATCGATGAGTAAGTTTTGATTTTAGGTAGGTAATACGGTAACAGCTCTACATATTTAGTATCAGCAGCTCCTGTAGTTTTCAACAATCGTAATCCCAAGTTATCATCTAATATTTCTTCATAACTTGACACATAAAGAATACGATCACACCAGGAAGGTGATCTCTTGGTATTATATATCGCCGTGTTGATATGATACTTATAAGTCGGGCGAAATGTAATATTTGCTTCTGAGAAATTTTGTAAGACCCCACCATTTGCCATACTCTTCTTCAATTCATCATAATTATCAACTAGACTCTCTATTTTTTTGATGTACTTTGAGTCGTTGGTGGGTATTTCCAGTAATGAAAATAACTCTTGACTCTCTTGACTGTAAGATTTATAATCTTGACTGGTTCTATAATTTAAATCTCCCATGATGAAAATATGGTTTTTTGGCTTTATTAAGCCATATCCATCACCAAAATCCAATGATCTTATCAAATTGTAAAGGTTCTTGTTTCGTTTTAAATAATAATACTCCCCTTCATAAGCATTCAAGTGTAGATTTGCAAATGATAACTCAACCTTATTGGTGCTGTTAAATCTCCCTTCAGGACAATAAGTTAATCTAAACCCAACTGCTCCTTTTAAGCTCAGATAACCATAACCACATGAACTAGTGGCAGTTCGAACTTTTTGAAATTTTGATGGAAAGGGGCTTATCATTATCATACCAATGGCTCCAAGAAAGTTCATAGAAATAGTTTGAAAGCTCGATGGATTTTGATACTTCTCCTGCAAAGCCGACTGTATCAATTCATTGAGCTTGATCAATTTTGAGTTTGCTTCAGATGTGAAAGAACTTTCCAAGATAGTGCAGAACTCTTGAAATCCAAAAACATAAAGAGATGAAATCTGGTCTGGTAACGCCTCAAGTATATGTGAAGTAAATAAATCTGGTCTCAAGGTTTGTTTATTGCAATTATAAGTTAGCAAATACAATTCAATTGGACTTGGAGGTAGTGAGGAATTAGACATGGTCGATTGATGTAATGATCTTAGATTCCTGGGATTGCTGATTTGATAAAAATTACACAATCTAATTTTAAAACATGAAACAAATTCATAAATAATATACTTCACAGAACACTAGCTCATTAAAATAGATTTTGAAACTGGTACTTTTCAACGAATGAGCTCATTACTAGAGATACAAAGACTGTCTTTAGAAAATATAGATATCATAGAAGATGCTATAACCAAAAGACTATTGAGAAATCCAAATATATTACCTTCAAATCTACTTTCCAAGCAAAAGATACTACGAGATAATCAAAACTCATCATACACAAATCATTTAAAATTACTTCAAAAGCATGAATTAAAGTTTTTTATGGAGGATTATATTAGACTATTGAAATCTGCATCACGTTGTTTTACCGATGAATCAACTATATACGATCAAGAAACTCAAAATTTGAAAGATGATATAAATTATCAAAAGTTCGATCAATTAATTGACAATATTCCAGACAACGAAGCCGATGAAATAAGAGCTACCTCCTTGAAAGAAATGTATTTACCATTTTATACAAAAGATCCCACTGACATCAAGTACAAGATTAATAAGAAGTCAAAGAAGGAAAAGAGAATGGTAAAGAGAAAGTGTATCTTAAGTTCAGCTGCGTCACATTTGAAGGGTCTTGAGGTGGACGAAACTATAGATTTCAAACCTTTTTTTGATACATACAATGCAAATTTTACAACTAAAGCAAAGTCCTACATCGAGTTTTTATACAGTTTTCAAATTTTTCCATATGAAATCACTAATCATTTGTACAATACATATTTGAAGGAATTGTATCATTTTCTATGGTCTAAATATGTTCAATTGAATCCTTTGAAAGACACCGAAAAGATTATCAAAGACATTGATCAGTTATCATCGAAAGATGAATCCCAGGCCCTCGAAAAAGATGATTCAACAAGCTATTATTGCAAAGCATGTTCCAAAGCTTTTACTAATAAAAGCGTTTTTGATGGTCATTTGAATGGGAAGAAGCACAAGAAGAATGCAGCAAAGCTTGAAAGCTCAAAATTAAATGAAAAACCTAATTTATGGTTTGAAAATGCAATAAAGATTTTAGCTGAAGAACTAAAACCTCAAATTAATCACACTGAAAAAATGTTGATTTTAACGGAAAGAGAAAAGTTCAATGAATCTCAAAATGAAAATGATTTAGAAAATGAGTTTACTTCAACTGAACTTAATTCCAGTAGTGATGAAGATTTCAATGAAAGTGATTCCGATTCTGATTCTGAGCTTTTCAAAAATTTACCATTGGGACTAGACGGTTCTCCTATTCCATTCTGGTTACATAAATTACAAGGACTTCATAGAAAATATACTTGTGAGATCTGTGGCAATGCAACATATCAGGGCAAACAAATTTTTGAAAAACATTTTAATGGTCAAAAACATATACATGGTTTAAAGTGTTTAGGAGTTGATGAAGTCGATTTAGCATATTTCAAAAATATCACAAGTATTGATGAAGCTCAAAAATTGATTCAAACATTGAAGAAACAAAATAAATTGAAACAAAATGAAGTGCAAGATGCAATTGAGGTTGAAGATAAACAAGGTAATGTGATGAGTTATGTGGATTATTTAGATTTAAAACGACAAGGTTTAATTTAATTACAATGTTTTATAAATTTAACACAAGTTGCAGAGTGTTCTGCCGCACTGAAAATGGCTTCTGATCTCTGAAATTTTTTTAATTCAACCTCTTGTGCTGTAATGATAATGCATGTTTAAAAAATCATTGCAAAAGTTGAAAATGAATGGAGTCTTTGCCATATACAAACCATCGGGTGTATCATCGGCCAATTTTTTAAATGAAGTACAAGACTTATTTACAAATTCAAGAACTTTTGCTGCTGATTTGAAAGCAGCTAGAGATAAAGTATATTACGATTTAAGTCGAGACAGAAAATGGCAGAAGAAAGCTAGAAAGAAAGCAGACTCAACAAAGATTAAAATAGGGCATGGAGGAACTTTAGACCCATTGGCAAGTGGTGTTCTAGTTGTGGGAGTAGGATCAGGAACCAAAAAATTACAATACTATTTAGCAGAATGTCAGAAAACTTATGAAACCAAAGCTTTACTAGGAATATCAACAACAACTGGAGATTCCGAGGGAGAAATCATTACCAAAAATCAAATCGATCACATTTCTCCTGAATCTGTGATTGAAGCTACAAAAAAATTTATTGGAGATATCAAACAAACACCACCAATTTTTTCAGCTTTGAAAGTTAATGGAAAACCATTATATGAGTATGCAAGAGAAGGAATACCGTTACCAAAAAATATCAAAGTAAGGGACGTAAAAGTAAATGATATAAAAGTTGTCGAGAGTGACCTTCTCACGAAGGATCATAATTTTACGAAATTGGAGAGTCAATTAGATGATAATGGTGTGCCGAAAGAACATGGTCTAATGAATAACCCAACATTAAATGATTCTCCATTATATTTTTCAAAACAATATTTTGAAAGATCAAAAGGTTCAAAAGTGGGAGAACCAAAGCTTTTACCCGATGATCAAGAGTTACCTGAAAAATTACCCCTTATACATTTCATTTCAGATGTTTCTTCCGGTACTTATATTAGAAGTTTAATAAGTGATATAGGTAGAGCACTTGAACTGTCTGCATATATGGTTGAATTGATTAGAGTGAAACAATCTGAATGGGAACTTGGTAAAAATGTATTTAAATTAGATGATTTTAAAAAGGATGAAAATATATGGGGACCTATTTTGAAAAAAGTTCTTAAAGAAGGTGGTGAAAAAATGAACTTAATCAATGAGTTTGAACATTATGAAAAAGAGTTTAAATTAGCTGTGAGTGATGATGGCGAAATAGAGGAGAAAACTATTAGTAAGAATGAAAATGTAGGTGATACTTCAAGTAGAAAAAGATCTTTAGATCAAGTAGATTAATTTGCAGCAAAAAAAAAAAACCAAATTGTACATAGATTTAAACAGATTAGCCATGAAATAATGAAACAAATTCTACGATATTTGTCAACAAGAACAAAGCACTCTCAATTCTATGCCAAATCTACAATTAATCCAATTGATTTCAAATTGAAACCGCCAAGTAAATTCATACCTAAATCAGTGCTTGTATTTTCAACCCCATCAAATTTACCACAAGTTATTCAAGATGCAATAGATTTATTTCAAAACAATCAATTACAAGTGGTTGTTGCCGGTGTAGACACAATGGTCCCTTATTCCCATAGGAACGGTGTTAGTGAATTATGGTTGGATCATTCCTTAAAGATTGGTGCTTCAACATTATTGGAGGAGAAAGATAAATTAAATGAACCACCAAGAGAAAGTGATGGAATCAATGCAGTTAGTGCAAGAAAGAATTGGAAAAATATACGGGGGAGTTTGAATATCAAATTAAGAAATGAAATGAATGCTAGTATTAGTTTAGCAAATACAGTATTTTCGACTGGCTCGATTATTACATTATTTTATTTTGATCCCATACTAAAAATTGCTCATTCTGGAGAACATTTATGTGATTTAGATATTGAATTGCCTAGAGGTATTATATCAAACCATTCAGTGGCGGTAGTGGAAGATAAATGGACACCACTATATTCTGATGAGCCCTTTAAAGTCACTAATTGTGTTGGTAATTTACTCAAAACAATTGAACAAAAACCAGCTGCCAAATTTCTTGAAAATAACGAGAAATTGATGAGTTTGGGAAGTAAAGATACTGAAGTTTATGTGAAATTACGCAAACAAGGAACATCAGTTGTGGAAAGATACAAAGTAACAGCCGGAGGTGGTGGATGGGGACCAAAAGCAGATTTAATTGCTTTATCACCCGAAGCAAAACCTAAAAAAGGTGACGCAGTTGAATTTTTCATGATAAAACCTGAAGATAGATATTTTAGTAAGCATAACGATGATGATATTGGAAAATACCAAAATTCAATTGCATTTGCAAGAAGTTATGAAGAAACGACATTCAATGAAAACGAAAAAGAAAAGGAACATATTTTTGAAAATGTATTTGGTTGTGGTCTGGAGCATGGGTTTATATTTAACGGAATAAAGCATGATTCTCCTGGAGAAGCTCTTTATATAAAATTGTGAACTTAATATATAAATATTTATTCATGTATTAAAAACAAATTTTAACTTTGCTCTATCTTGCTTTTGTAATGCAACGGTAATGACAATCAAGTATATTACAGGAGACTTGTTCAGTTGTAAAGCAATAGACAATGCAATCGTATTGGCACATGCTTGCAACACTAAAGGAAGTTGGGGAGGTGGAATAGCTGCAGTTTTTAGAAGAAAGTTTCCAATTGCTAATAAACAATATTCGGAATATTGTCATAATAATTCAAATATATTAGGTAAATGTTTATTGTTAAAAGCTGATGATTTTGAAAAATCCAAAATATACATAGCTTGTCTATTCACTAGCGATTATAATCAATCACCTGAACAAATTGCTTCCAATACTACAGATGCATTAAGGGATTTATCAAAAGAGTTACAAACACTTAAAAACATTGAATCTAATCTGGTTGGAGAAAAAGTAGTTAACATGCCAAAAATCAATGCTGGAATATTTGGAGTACCATGGGAGTTGACTGAAAAATCGTTGAATGAAGTGAATTCTTTAGATTATAATGTTTACGTGTTGTAAAGGCTGAGCTTGAACATCATCATTCAACTTAAATATATTGAAATTGAAATAGTCGTGTATATTTAATCAATATATTTTATACTTACGTAGTGGCACCAAAATAAAATAATTACAGAGTTTAATCTTTCTGTTATCTTTCCTTACCAACAATACTTTAAATCAAACAAATTACGTAAAAAAACATGGATGAACAATTGATTGCAACAATCAACAAATTGCAGGATGCATTGGCTCCTTTAGGAGGTGGATCATCATCTCCAGTTGATTTACCTCAAATCACAGTTGTTGGATCACAATCTTCTGGTAAATCATCAGTTTTAGAGAATATTGTTGGAAGAGACTTTTTACCAAGAGGGACAGGTATTGTTACAAGAAGACCCTTAGTATTGCAATTAATAAATAGAAGACCAAATAAGGACAATAAAAAGGATTTATTAGATATAAATGCTTCAGAAGATGGTGGACAAACTGAAAATAATGTTGACGAATGGGGGGAGTTTTTACATTTACCAGGTAAAAAGTTTTATAATTTTGAAGATATTAGAAATGAAATTGTTCGTGAAACTGATGCTAAAACTGGTAAAAATTTAGGAATATCACCAGTTCCAATTAATTTAAGAATCTATTCACCACATGTTTTGACATTAACATTGGTTGATTTACCTGGTTTAACAAAAGTTCCAGTTGGAGATCAACCAAAAGATATTGAGAAACAAATTAGAGATATGATTATGAAATTTATTTCAAAACCAAATGCAATAATTTTATCTGTTAATGCTGCAAATACTGATTTAGCAAATTCAGATGGTTTAAAATTAGCAAGAGAAGTTGATCCTGAAGGTTCAAGAACTATTGGTGTTTTAACTAAAGTTGATCTTATGGATCAAGGAACAGATGTAATTGATATTTTAGCAGGTAGAGTTATTCCTTTAAGATTTGGTTATGTTCCAGTTATAAATAGAGGTCAAAAAGATATAGAAACTAAAAAAACAATTAGAGAAGCATTAAGTAATGAAGCTAATTTTTTTGAAAATCATCCATCTTATAGAGCAAAAGCACAATTTTGTGGTACTCCATATCTTGCCAAAAAATTAAATGGTATTTTATTACATCATATAAAAAGTACATTACCTGATATTAAAATGAGAATTGAACATTCTTTAAAGAAATATCAAAATGAATTACAATTATTAGGTCCAGAATTAGCAGAATCACCAGCTTCTATTGCATTAAATATGATTACAAATTTTACAAAAGATTATACTGGAATTTTAGATGGTGAATCAAAAGAATTAAGTTCACAAGAATTAAGTGGTGGTGCTCGTATTTCATTTGTATTTCATGAAATTTTTAAAAATGGTATTACTGCTTTGGATCCATATGATCAAATTAAAGACGCTGATATTAGAACCATTTTACATAATACTTCAGGTTCAGCACCTTCATTATTCGTTGGTACATCTGCTTTTACAGTGTTGGTCAAACAACAAATTAAAAGAATGGAAGAACCTTCAATTAGATGTATTAATTTAATTTTTGATGAATTAGTTCGTATTTTATCACAAATTATAGGTCAACCACAATATTCCAGATATCCTGCTTTAAAAGAACAATTATCAAATTTTTTCATTCAATATTTAAGAGAAGCTTTAGTACCTACTAATAATTTTGTTGTTGATATTATAAAATCAGAAGAAACTTATGTAAATACAGCTCATCCAGATTTATTAACAGGTACACAAGCTATGGCTTATGTTGAAGAAAAATTCCATCCTAGACCACAAATACAAGTAGATCCAAAAACTGGAAAACCATTACCAAATCAACAACAACAACAGCAACAACAACAAATTCAATCACCAACACATTCAAATATTCCAAAAACAGAAGAAAATAGTAATGGATTTTTTGGAGGATTTTTTTCATCAAAAAATAAAAAAAGATTACAACAAATGGAAGCTCCTCCACCAGTATTAAGAGCAACAGGTACAATGACAGAAAGAGAAACTATGGAAACTGAAGTTATAAAATTATTAATATCATCATATTATAATATTGTAAAAAGAACAGTTGCAGATGTTGTACCAAAAGCTATAATGTTAAAATTAATTAATAGATCAAAAGATGAAATACAAAAAGAATTATTAGAAAAAATGTATAATAATCCAGAATTACCAGATTTAGTTAAAGAAAATGAATTAACTGTACAAAAGAGAAAAGAATGTATTAGAATGGTTGAAGTTTTAAGAAATGCTAGCGAAATTGTTTCATCTGTTTGATTTCTGGATGTTTTTACTTATAAATATATTTGATATAGATTTTTAATGCTATTTTTGAACTTTTAAGCATTTAAAGTCATGATTTAAAACACTTCTATCCTGGTTTCATTTCGAATCAGACTTCAAATCATACAAACTCTGAGACTTCATAAAGCTAACTACCTGAAAAGTTTCAATTTCATGGATGACTCTCGAATTTTTCTAGACCACAAAACTTTGATAGAACAATAAAAGATCATATTACTATACAGCGGTTAAATTTTATGACTTTGTGCTATCAAATTTGCAATTAAAATGGAGAAAAAATTTATCAGTAAAGACGAACCAGTTGGCAATATCGGAGATGAATGTATTATAAACACACCACTAACTTCAAGCCTCTCTCGACCCATTACTATATTTGAAAGGAGTTATTTAAATCAAACGTATAGATACTTGATAAATAATAATATAATATTACGTAGAAATTGAGTTATTTTAATTTTCTTTAATTCAAGCTCTAAGAAAAAATTTTGAAGTTTTTGTGACCTGAAAAATTTTTGAATTTTTTTTTTTTGCTTTTTTATAATTCATTTTTTTTACAACCAAATTTTTCAAGCAATCATTATTTTTACAACCATCATTTCATTTATTATTCAATTCAAATAAAACATCTACAAGAGTTAGGTTAACAGTCCTTCAACACAAAATCGTCCCTTACTTTGAATAAATTATTTCATAGTCAATTAGTTGTCTTCAAACAAAAACTTTTTTCACTTCAATAGACTTATTTTTCAACATTTTTAGTTGTTCAATAAGTTCTTTAAATCCATTCAACGAAGCATAAGCAAGTTGAGTATTATCATATTTAAATCCTCCGAGGTTTTTTATTAAGTTATATGCGTAAGAAAGGGTCACTACTAGATCAATTATTTTATATAAGTAAACTAATAGAACCTGGGTAACATCGCAATAAGTTTATCATAAAGAGAATCATTGCCTATCTTGTTGCTCCACTACAAACAAATTAATCAAAATCAATATTTAATTTGCTGACATCGACAAATTCATATCATTTTTCACAACAATATTTCAAAACAGAATAAAATTTTAAAGTTATAAAAATTTTATTCACCAAACATTGATATTTTATTGAAACGTTTCTTGCTACTTCTCTCTTCGTTTCATTTTTTATATCAATTCAACTTCAAAAGAACAAAACTTTGTCAAGAGTAAGTTTCAAACTATAAAAAAAAAAAAACACTTTACAGGTTTTTAAATAAGGTTAATATTTATGGTTGCTCCTGCTTATCATCAAGATACCTTCGTTGATCATGAATTATCTACAAATTTAGATTCATCTTATGCATTTGAAGGTCCAGAAAAATTATTAGAAATTTGGTTTTGGAAATCAGAAAATGATTTACCAAAAAATTTTAATGAAGGTTTAAGATCAATTGAATTAAAAAATTGGATTAAAATTTTAGATTTAGTTAATTGTAAAATTTTATCAATGAAAAGTTCTAAATTTATGGATGCTTATTTATTAAGTGAATCTTCATTATTTATTTTCCCACATAAATTAATTTTAAAAACTTGTGGTACAACTACAACTTTAGCTTGTTTAGATGAATTATTTCAAACAATTTCCAAGGCATTAAATTTTGTCATGTCAAGTAAAGAAATTTATAAAATTTTTTATTCAAGAAGATCATTTATGTTTCCTGAAAAACAAATTCATGTTCATAAAGATTGGAAAAATGAAGTTTCTTTATTAAATGAATATTTTATATGTGGTAAATCATATATTGTTGGTAATTTTGCAAGTGATGATCATTGGTATCTTTATTTTGGTGGTAAAGAACAAGATAATCATTCAAATTGTAAACATCATCAATTATCATTAGATCAAACATTTGAAATTTTAATGACCGAATTAAATCCTAATTGTGCAAATAAATTTATTTATTCAAGAAAACCAGGTGAACAATCTGAAGATGGAAATTCAGATTTAGGTCATGAATTAGGTATGGAAACAATGATTGAAACTGAATTAAATTGTATTTTTGAACCAATTAATTTAAATACTCATTTACCTTCACCATCATTATCTGAATCATCAGAAGAAGAATCAGATATAGAAATTGAAGAAAAAAATTACAAGACTAATAATAACAATAACACATCATCAGCAATAACTACTACTACTGCAAATACGGATTTTGAATTTATTCATGATGCATTTGCTTTCACTCCATGTGGATATTCATCAAATTCAATTTGTTCAAATATCAATGGAGGATATTATTATACTTTACATATTACACCAGAATCGGGTTGGAGTTATGCATCATTTGAAACAAATTTTCCTTTCAATGATTCAATATCAATCAACACGGTTTTAAAAAGAATTTTGAAAATTTTTGATCCAAAAAAATTTTCAATGACTTTAATTAATGAAAAAAACAAATTTAAATTAAAAAATTCAGCTATTTCATCAATTAACAATGATATTAATGATGATGATGAAATTTTTAATTTATTGGGGTATGAAAAAAATGAAAAAATAAGTTATGATTTAAAAAATGAATATGATTTATTATATATGAATTTTGAAAAGAAAAATAATCAAATTTAAAAGTAAATTTTTATTTATTTTTGTTGATCGTATTGATCATCGTTTTTGCCGATTTGCTTTATGGTATATAGTTAAATGAAATAATTGATTGATTTTATATTTATGTTAATTGACTAAATGAAAAGTACTCTCGTATATATTGCAACATTTTCGAAACAATTTTCTATTGTTCTCTATTATTAAACTTCCGTACCTCAGTACAAATGAGCTAAAAATAAATGGTTGCAAATTCATTCGAAATTTTATAAATCAAATCATTAGACACAATTTAACTGCGAAAAATTTTTGATCAAAAAAGCATAAGTACATCTAAGAAAGTGATCTAGAGAATAGTACTTCCAACAAATCTTCGAACTTTGACTAAATGGACTCTGGAATCTGTTTTTAAGTTTCTTCTTTTTATAAAGAGACTTTATTAAATAATGCTCGTTAAGTGCAAAGTAAGAAAGAAGAAATATAAACTACAATTAAATATGTAAAAATACATGAATAAATTTTTAATTACAGGAACTTATTGTTTTCTCTTTTGTTTTTTTTCCATCTAAATTACATAATTTTCTAAATAATTTACTTGAATTTTTTACCAAACATGATAACTTGAAGTTGATCATATAATGAGATCACACCTGCACCAGCGACACCTCTCAAAATGTTAGCACCACAACCTTTGAATAATGATTTAACACCTTCGGCAGCAACAACTTTTTTGAAACAATCAAAAGCACCTTTATATTTAACAGCTTGACCTGAAGTCATCATCATTCTTCTTCTAATAGTATCTAATGGGTATGAAGCAGTAGAAGCACCGGTAGTAACAGCCCAACCTAATAAGAATGAAGCTAAGAATGAACCTTGTAATGGACCAACTAAAACAACTGGTTTTAATGAATCATATAAACCGAAATATAAACCTCTGTAAACAACAATACCAACAACTGATGGACCAAAACCTCTATATAAACCAGCAATACCATCTGAAGCTAAAGTTTTTTTATAAACATCAACTAAACCATTAAATTCTCTACCTTTACCATCACCTTTAGCAGATTTGGCATCATTAGCTAATCTTGTTCTTGCATAATCTAATGAATAAACAAAAGCTAAAGAAGTTGCACCAGCTAAACCACCAGAAGCTAAATTACCAGCAAACCATTTCCAATAACCTTCATCTTTTTTAAAACCAAACATAGCTTTAAATTTATCTTTAAAAGCAAAATTTAAAGCTTGAGTTGGGAAATATCTAATAACATTAGCAGTATTACCTCTCCAAAATGAAGCAATACCTTCATCTGCAGCAGTTCTTTTGAAACAATCAATAATACCAGTATATTTATGAGATAATCTACCTTGTTTAAGCATTTCATCTTGATTTTGAATTAATAATTTAACTCTTTCAATTGGAGCAGCAGCAGTTTTTGAAATGGCAGCTGAAACACCTCCCATAAGGAAATCAATTACGAATTTTGAATCCATCTTGTTTGTTTTATGTTTTGAATAGTTATAAAGTTGTTTAATAAGATGATAAAGAACTAATAGAAAGAAAGAAAGAAAAGAGTTAAAAGGAAATTGAAAAATTTTTATATTTAAAATTTTCGTTTGATTAAATTTTTCAAAACTAAGAAAAAATTTTTTTATGTAACTGTTTTACTTGTACCAAATTATTATTATTATATGTATACTAAGCGACATTTTTCGATGTAATATGAGTTAAATATAAAACAATCTAACAAAACATACATAATACCAAATATGTATCAGAAATAATATCAATAAACTTGAATCAATTGTAAAAGCAATTTCATCCATTGAGTAACAACAGATATATCAACTTTTGAGACTTTGAAAAAACTTCTATTCGTTATACAAAAAATAGACATTTTCTTATCTCTAAGTCTTTTTAATTTTGTTATGTATTATAATATTTGAGTAATAAAATAATAATTTTGTACCTAAATCAAAATAATCACAATACCTTTAAGTATGTTACTTAAGTATGTAGTTATGGATGTAGAGCGGTGGTTTACGGGTGTCCAATTTTTTCAAATGAAGAGATTTAATTGGACAAAGAAAAAATAAAAAAAAAATTGAAAAGTTTATATGTGAGATCAGAATGTCGTATTGTATTTTTTTCTGCGACAATAAAACTAATTGGTCGACCTAGAATTTCTTTTTTTCTCGACCTAGATTTATGGTCGTAAGACCTTTTAAATTTTGCCAATATCTTGTGAGTTCTTTTTCTTTTTTCTTTTTAATTCGTAGCTATCCACTCATTTACGGTTGATATGGTTTTTTAATTGTATTATCCACTCACTAGACTGTATGTGCTTTGATCTGGTCTTCACACTTTCTCCGCTGTATGTAACTCACAAGACCAATTAGTTTCAAAATAGGTTATATATCACACTCCAATTAAATAACAATGTATGTAGAAAAAAAAAAAAAAAAATAGAACGCACTTGACGTGTTTGTGCTAAAAAAAAAAAAATGTCGCTCTGTTCCATACATGAAAAGTTGAAACAAGTCAAATTTATACGAAGAAATTTAAGTGTAGAACCAAACAGAAGGAGACCTTCACGAACCCACTACTTAAGGAATACCATGTTTAGGTACTAGATGAACATTGATACAAGTGGAACCAAGTACAAATAATGCAGGTAAAATGTATTTCATATAGTGAAAAAGATCTGTTCAAAAAATAAATATCGCACAATTATTCAATCTCATTATAACTCCGATGGTTCAATAAAAAATTATTCCGCATGTCAGTTATTACTTTAATGGCAAACTTTAAAAAAATAAATGACAAAATTTGGAACTCGTATCTTTCTTTCATAAACCTAGATTTCTCTAACCATTCATTCCTACTATCCTTTCTAAATGGGTTTTTACATGATTCATTTAGTTTGCACTTCAACTTTTCAGTTTAACCGATAATTTTTATTTTGTTGCAAAAAAATAAATAATTTGTAAGGTTACAAAATCAATTAAACAATTCGACTAGAAATGAGAATAGAAAGTAAGAGAGTTAAAGAGGAACTAAAACCCCGAAATTAATTAATTTATACATTCTTCTAATGAACGTGTATATTCTATCTATTTATACATTGATGAAACTCTCTTATTATTATTATTATCATTACTAATTGAAAGTCTATTATCAGTATTAAAATCATCTAAAGGAATTTCTTCAGTTTGTAAAGTATTTGGTAATGAATCAACAGTTTGATTATTATAAGTATTATTATTATTTATAAAATAATTATCGGAATTACTTCTTTTTTGAAATATTCTTTTCATTGCTCCTGAAGTTTTTCTTCTTAATGGTGACATTAATATTCCTGGTGGTGGAGTTGGTGGTTGATATGTTTTATTATTTAATTGATCAAAAATATCTTTTCTATTATACAGATCTTCTTCTTCATCATTTGATGAATTTGTTTTTATAGGTTCATTCAGTTTTCTTTTAAATGAATTACTACCCATTGACATTCTATTTAAAGCATTTGTTGAATAAGAACTTATTTTTTGTCTATCAGGATCAGTTGGATCATAATTTATTGGATAAGCATCAAAATCACCTCTTTGAATACATTCTCTTATAATATCAATATCTTTTGGCCAATAAATTTTTTGAACAAAATCATAAAAAAATCTTGGAATTAAACAACATAATATACCAATAAACATACAAGCCCAAAAACTTGTCATTCCAAATACTTCTGGAGCAGCTTTATAAAATTCTCCACTTGATGATACTGTTGTTGTCCATAATCCAGTCCATATAAATATAATTAAAATTGATATAGCAACAATTAATGAACTTAACCAATCCCATCTATATTGATGAAATAATAAATAACAATTACATGAAATACAAGCAATACAAGTAACAATTATACCCATCCAAAATCTATGATCAACTGGTTTACCATTCATATTTGGAAAAGCCATTAAATATAATAAATATGGGAAAAAAAATGATATAGCAGATTGATATATTCCATCAAGACAATATAAATAAAATTTTAAATCACTCATTTCATTTCTTAAAATTCCTGATCTATATAATTGTGGTACTAACATTGAAACTTTTGCATCAACATCTTGATCAAATATTCCCAAAAAAATAATTGGTAATGAAGTAAATGCTAAATTATAAAACATAAGATAAGTAAATTCAAATAAATAAGTACCATCAAAATCACAATATATTCCATACCAAAATAATGCAATATTAAAAATTATATTTTTATAAAAAAAACTTGGAATCATTTCACTAAATCTTTTATAAGACCATCTACCATGAGTTAATAATAATCTTGCTAAAAATCTAAATTGTCCAATTGCAAAATCTGATGACATTACTGCTTGTCTACCTTCTTCTCCTGCTATTCCAACTCCAACATCTGCTGCTTGAATCATTGCAACATCATTTGATCCATCCCCTATGGCTAAAGTCATTACATCTAAAGTATCTTTAACTAATTTAACAACTGCTGCTTTTTGAGCTGGTGAAACTCTACAACATAAAACAGCTCGACATTTTTTACATAATAATAAAAATTTTCTTTTTGTATCAACATTTAATAAAGCAATTTTTAAAGCATCACCATCAATAACTATACCAAATCTTTCATCTGGTGGTGTATGATCTCCTATTGCATTATCTTGATCTTCATAAGATCCAATTGAATTAAAATGATTTTGTAAATAATATGATATAATAGTATCAATAATTTGAGCTTCTCCATTACCAAATCCAAAATTTATATTACCTAAATTTTTCATTTCTTCTTCTGAATAAGAAGTTTTTATAACTAATAAATTCATATCATTACCTAATAAATTACAAGAAAATCCAATATTTATTGCAGTTTCAACTTTATCACCAGTTAATACCCATAATTTTATACCAGCATCAGCTAATAATTGAATTGCATCTGGTACTCCATTTTGTAATCTATCTTCAATAGCAGTACCACCTAATAAAATTAATTCTCTTTCTATTGAATCTGCAACTGATTCCATTTTATCTTCTCTATTTTCTAATGCTGAAGCAGCAATTTGATGACGTTTATTCCATTCAAGGTATTGTGACCATGAAATTTCTCTTTCTGCAATACATAAAGTTCTTAACCCTTCAGTTGCATATTCTTCTAAATGTTTTGCAGTTGATTCTAACATTATTGGATCATTATAATCTTTTGATAATCTTTCATAAATTATGGAATCAGCACCTTTACAAATTAATAAAGCTCTTGGTTCATCTTCTGGATTTTCTGGTGGAATTTTAATTATACAACTCATTCTTTTCCTTGTTGAATTAAATTCTAAAGTATTTAAAACTTGATATTCTTTTGTTATACCTAATTCATCAACTAAAAATCCCTTTTTTGTTGTACCTTTAAAATTGAAACCCAAAGATCTTGCTGTACCAACTAATGCTGCTTCATCTGGTGATTGAGCTTTTAAAATTAATTTATGAGGATTTTTATTACTTTGTTCAGTTAATACTGAATGACATAAAGCTAAAGCTAACATAAAATGATGATTACAATCTTGTTGTTCTTCACCATTTTTTCCCTCTAAATCATCAATAAATTTCAGTGAAATAAAAGTTAATTCATCATCATATGTTTGATTCTTGGAAATTTCATGTAACTTCTCAAGCATTACATCTTTATCTTGACGTATAATTTCTCTTTCTTGTATAGCTTCAGTTTCAACATCAATACCCATACGTTTTCTTAACCCAGCTAATGCTTCAGTATATGCTAAACCATAAGATTTACCATTTATTGTACATTTTTTAAATTCCATAACATTTTGAGTTAATGTTCCAGTTTTATCACTAAATACATATTCAATTTGTCCTAAATCATCACTAATTGACCAAGATTTTGGAGTACATGGAAAATCTAAATTTGGATAATACATCATAACATCTGAATATATAAAATAAGCTTGAGCAGTTTTAATAATTTCAATTGTTATATATAAAGAAATTGGAACTAATGATTGATATAATATTAATGAAACAAAAAATCCAACTAATCCATTTAATGCTGGAGTACCTGCAATTGTACCAAATTCAAAATAATCTCTTGAAGTTCCTGTTTTTCTATAATAAAATCCATTTATCATTGCTGATATAAAACATATTATAAATAATAATAAAAAATTTAATAATACATAATAATTTAATTCTCTTGAAATTCTTGATTGTTTTGTTGGTGTAACTCCAGCATTTAACATTATTTTTGTATCATCACCAGTAAATACTACAATTCCAATTACCCATTTTGTATTTCTTAAACTACAACCTCTTAATAATAAATTATTTATTGTAATTGGCTCTTGATTTTCTTCACCATTTCTTGAAATATACTTTAAATTTCCTTCATAAGAATATAAATTTGAATGAGGACCTTCAGATTCAATTTCAAATGAATGAGTCATTAAATCATCTGCTTTTGTAACTTTATCATTAACAGAAGAATATTTTAAAGCTTGTTTAACTTTTAAATTTGTTTCACCATCTAAATTTTTAGTTTCAACAAAACATCCATTATCATCATCACTTGTTGATAATATTACTAAATCTGCTGGTATTTCATCATTATTATAAATTCTTAAAATATCTCCAACTTTAACATCTTTCCAATATTTTTTAACAAATTTTAAAACTTTTGGATGATAATGATGACTTTCTCTACGTTGTTGCTGAAATGATTTACGTAATGTATCACCAAATGGATTGTGATCTTGATTAGTTGTTGTTGGTGTTAAAATATCACTATCGAATGATTTTCTACCTTGTTCTTGTTCTTGTATATTATTTTGTTCATTATATTTTTGTCTTTCTTTATTAGCTCTACCTTCTTTTGTTAAATTTCTTTTCAGTGCTCCCCATACTTTTAGGAGCAATCTTGAATTCCATTTTTTATATCTTCTCCAAAGTGATATAGTTTCATCATCAACATTTTGATTTTCATAATGATATGAAGAATTTTCATTAACTTGTTCTAATATATGAGTATGTTGATTATTTACTTCTAAATCAGTTATTGTTCTTCTTGAATCTTCTATAGCATCTTTTATAGCAGTTATAATAACAATAACAATTAATGGAACAGCAGCTAATACAGGAGATGGTACACCAAATATATCAAAAGCTCCTAATATAATTAAAATTAAAAAATAAATATTTGCAATATTATGAAAAAATTGATTAAAAATATTTTTTGGTAAAAATGTTAATGGAGTATATTTTGTAGTTCTTATTTTATTTCTTGGATAATTTGTTATTGGTTTCCCCAGTTCAGGATCTAAAAATTCTGATGGTAATGATCTATTAAATACAATTGTTCTTTTTTCTTGCTTTCGATTCCTCAGATCTTGAGCATCTGGATCTATTATATCTGAATCTGAATCATTTCTATGATGAGATTCAGGAAATTCAATTGAATGAGTATTTGGTTTTCGAATAGATTTTATTCTACCTTTTAACAGTTTATGATGATGTTTGTTGTGGTTATGATGTGGATGTAGTATTTTCTTTAATGTTTTAGATCGACTTACATTTTCCTTTTTAGGTCTTCCTTGTTTATTTCTAGTTGTGCCCCATCTATGTCTTTTTGTTGGTCCATCAATATGATTATAATCATCATTATTATTATCATTATTAATATCTAAATCTTCCATAGGTTCATCTTCTTGAGAAGAAAATTCTTCTGTTCTTTCATGTTCTTCTGTAATTTTTGTTGGTTTTTCAAATAATTGATCTTCTAGTATAGTATCATATTGATCTAAAAATGGTGATTTTGTTTGTTTTGATCCATTATTTGACAGTGATGAAGAAGAAATTGGTGGAGTTGCAGGTATATAAGGTGATTCATTATTTAGATTATTATTATTATGACTATTTCCATTATTATGATTTGGTGGTAATTGAAATCTAAGTGATGAAGATCTACCACCTTCAAATTTATCAGTATTTAATTGAGGAGTTGGAGGCATTGAATCATCACTAAAAGTATGATCTATATTTGAGTTATTGTTATATTGTCTATTATTAAATTCGTCTTCATTAGGTGATTGTAATATTGAAGAGTTGTCCGCATCAAAACTTTCATTTGGATCACTAAACGGACTTAATTGATTACTATCATTATTATTATTATTATTATCTTCTTTATTATCCTTCCTTCTTGATTTTTTACCAGAATTGGGCATTATCTCATTAAATGGTATGTCTCAGGTTTTTGATGATTCCAAGTTCCCTTTGGTTTTATTGTAGTAGTGATGGTGATAATAATGGTTGGTAAGGTATTTCAATGAATGCCAAACAGTCAATAAGGTTGATTGAAAAATTGGTTGTAAAAATAATATAATTTATTATAATTAAGATCTAAATCAATCTTGAAATCGTTTTTAATAAAATTTATTTTTTTCAATCTAATCCGATCTGAATAATTTTTTTTTTTTTTGAGAAAGGGTTGTTGAAGATATTTGAAGGTTTATCTCTTACTAGGAATGAACAAACTTGAATGAAACGATGAATAGTTGTAAGTTGATGATAATAAGGATATGATGCAAAAGAAGTATTAGTTTAAAAGTTTTACAAATTAAAAGAGATGTTACTAATTTTAAACCATAATATTGTTATGTACTACTTAGTACTACTGTATACATTTAAGTAAGTAAGTTCGTATTATAAAACATAATTAATTCCGAGTTTTGTACTTCATTTTTTTAACCAAGAGAGAGAGATATTTTTAAAGAAGTTCGGATATTAAATTTTTTATAAAGATCTTATAGCTCATAACTCTACCACTTTGAACGTGTTAACAGAAAAGTAGAAGAGATTGCTAAGGCTGTAAAACAAGATGGATCCATCCTCAATGTAAGAAGTTTCTTTTAACTTTAAAACGATAGAGTGACGTTGGGATCAATAGAGAGAAGGTTACGGGAGGTTAAACTAAAGTAGTTTTCAATATACCCGTCATTTATTTAATGGGAAAAGCGGTTATAAATATTTTTTATACATTTAACATTTAGAGTATTAATTTATTAGTAATGTAAGACATTTTTGTAACTACGATACACCTAACTATCATCACATTATAGGTACGTCTGACAGTATTATTTAGTTCATCGATAAATCTAAAATATAAATGATCCTTTAAATCTATAATTTTAATGAACCAATAACGACTTGTAATTCGATGATAGTTATGATCGTTTGTTTCTTTTATGAAACAAGCTTTTCAAAAATTTTTAGATTTAATTTTTGTTTAAATCCATCAATTAAATTAGAATTCAAAAGAAGTTGCTATAATTTTAAATGAACAGCCTTCAATAGTACTAAGGATTGATTAAACTATTTTTGGGCTTATCTGATCTCAATTGTCTATCACTTAATTACCATTTTAGTAAACTTCATTCCTAATTCAGACCTGAGTTCAGGGGATGGTTGCAAAATTGTGGTTAATTCATTATAAAACCAAATTGGTCAAGTATCAGATCACATTACATAGCTAAACTACTATTGTTACCCGATATCGCACATTGCTGTTAAAGCTACATATGTCAAATTAGGACATAATGCTGTTGTAAGAGTTTAAATCTCGTAAATATGTTTGAAGTATATGTAATTCAAAGCTTGTAGATAAACTACACCTCAAACCTAAGCGTATATAGCTCCTTCGGCGCGTGGCTTTGTAATGCTTAGGTCTGAAACAATTTGATTATACACAAACTTTAAAAATCCTGTAACTTTTAAATACAATCGATAAGACCTCATACATAGCCATAAGTGAAGACAAACGAGGTAAGATTGGAATTAAAAGTGAGTTTTCAAAGTAAAAAGATTTCATTTCTATTTCATTATCAATGCTATTAATATATTTGTTTCTTCTTTATTCTTTCTTCGTAGCATATTTCACTGTCCATTCTTGAGCAACTTGTACAGCTTTTTTTTCATCTTTTTTCCAATCTTCAGCAACATCATTAGCTAAAGGATCATCAGGATTAGGTGCACCTAATAAAGCCTGTATACTTAATAATATAGTTCTAATTTGTAAAGCAGGTGACCAATTATCTTTTAAAACATCTAAACAAATTCTACCTAATTTATCAATATTTGGATGATAAATTTTTGTTAAAAATCTTACTTTTGGTGCACACATTGGATAATCATCTGGTAAATATAATTCTAAATTAAATATACCATTTGCATAAGGTGATTGATTTGGTCCATCTATTGTAACATTAAAATGTCGAAGATTATCTTCTGATGGAATTGCTGTTATTCCTGGAACTGGATCACTTACTAATCTTTCTGTTTCTTTTAATATTCTTTTTGGAAGAGCAGCCATCTTTAGATTTTCAATAGTTTTTCAATACTTTTTGATCAAATTTTGAATTGTGGAGGAACTGTGGTATGGAAAATATTTCTAAATATGAGAATATTGAATGAGCGGATATTAAAACTGGAAGGATGCTATATGCAAGTGAAATCAAAAAAATCTGAATCTATTGTTTCGAGTTTGATGTTTGAAATGACTTGAAAGACAAATGATTGTTGGTTACAACTTGATTCAGTCAAAAAGAACTTATCTGATTTATAATATAAAATGATTCTAATATTATCAAATCCAAAAGTCGTGTGAGATTGTGATAAATTTTGTACTACCAAATAAATTTACGGAGAAATTAATTTTAGTAGAAAATCTGATACACAGCAAAATAGAATATAAAAGATTCATTTCAAATGATATAAAACTATACAATATACCCAACCACAGAAAAGAAAAGTTTTTTACAATTAGTCAATTCTCAATTAACATACCAAAACCACTCAATTACAAAAATGAGACAAAATTTACCACAAGGATCACCAATGTCTCATAAATTTATAGTAGGAACAATAGCTATATTATTAGGTGGATATGTAACTTATAAATCTGGATCAGATTTTCAATTTGTTAAATTTGAACCTCATTCACCTGAAGAAATTGAAAAAAGAAAAAAAGAAAAATTTCAAACTAAAATGACTTTTAAAGATACTACTACTTTAGATTTAACTCCAGAAGCAAAAGAAAGAATTATGAAAAAAGTTAAGGAGAAACAAGCTAAAGAATTGGAAAAGAATCATGAAAGAGATCAAGGAAGTAATTAAAATTTAACTAGAAGCTTGGGACAAAATATGAAGCAAATGAATAATGTGTTCCTCTAGTTCCAAATTCATCATTGATGATGATAAATACTTTTCAATTCGCCAAAAGTCGAGAAAAGTTGAAACCTGAGCTGCCGATAAGGTTCATACAAGGAACTTCACAGCTTGAACTAATCACTGTTTCATAATAAATAATGTGATCGAAATTACAAGTCAGACGAAAGCCAGAATTTTGCTCCAAATTCAAAAAACCTCAGTCAAGTAATACATTTGAGTCTTTTGGTATCTATTTTGATAGAAATGATTTACATCTACGTACTTTTCGAATCGCTTCCTAAGTAGTTTATGAAATTCATGTTAGTTGTAAATATGTATATAAAAATTGGTAGCCTCTCTGTATTGAAAAAATCTTAAGTATTTAATTAGAGTAATAATACAAAATCAAATATTTGTCTCGTGTTTGAACAACCAACTAATCTATTTTAACAACACATTCAATTTCAATAACCCACTTAACGAACACAACACAATGGATTCTTTTTCAGATTCTGGAGAATTATACCTAATAAGATATCAATTCTATACAAATCAACATGAAAAAGTAACAAATTATAATTTAGAAGATTTTTCACCTGAAAATCAATTAAAAGTCCTTGAATATATAATAAGATCAACAATTGAATTAAATTTAGATGCTTCAAATTTAATTGAAAATGGTAGAAGTATATTTCCAGATGATTTAAATGTTTTTCAAGTATTACAAGCATGGAATGATTTACATGATTTTGGAACAGATGATTCAACATATTTTGAAGATTTAAAAGAAGCAAAATTTGAATTACAAGCTATTTTAACAACTTTTTATTTAGTTAAATTTGAAAAAGATTTAAATCAAGCTATAATTTTTTTAAATGATTATTTAGAAAATTTAAATATTTCAACAAAATATAATGAAATTGAAATATATTTAATTTTAATTCAATTAAATTTAATCAGGGGAAATTATTCCAACGTTAAAAAAATTTTTATGCAATTAAATCAATTTCCTGAATTTGTTAAAGATAATATTATATATCAAATTATTGAAAGTTGGGTAAAATCAATTCAAAATGGTAATGAAAATTTAAATAATTGTTTTTATTTTTATGATGAAATTTTAAATAATTCTTTTAATGATGATGATATAAAGGGAAAAATTCATAATTTAATTATTTTATTTATTTTAAATTTACAATTAAAACATTATCCTGAATCTCAAGAAATTTTAAAACAAATTGAAAATATAAAATTAGACTATGAACAATTGTCAAAAGAAAATGATAATAATAACTCAATTAAATTTAAAGATGATGAATTGGATAATTTATTAGCTAATCAAATTACTTTAGATAGATTAATTAATTTTGGTAATGAAAGTGAAAAATTATTAGAAGAATTAAAAAAAATTAATGGAGAACATGAATTAATTAAAGATGAAGCTTCCAAAAATGAATTATTTGATTCAATAGTTACAAAATATCAAACTACAGCTGTTTAGAGTATCAATATACAGAAACATTGTTTAGTAAAACTAGTCATATCAATTGTAGAATAGAAGAAAACAGGATAATACACAAAAAAATTAACTACCACTAACAATTTTTAATCATCTTCAACTTTTATAACATCACCATTTTCATTTAATTTTAAACCTTCAGCTAATAATCTTTTTTCAATTTCTTTTAATTCATTTTCTCTTTCTAATAATTCTTGTCTTTTTGTAATTAAATCTTGATGAACTCTTTCTTCAAATTTTTTTAATCTTTCTTCTTCTAATTTAATTTGTTCTTCTTTCATTAAATAATCAGATGATTGACCATTATTTTTATCATTATGATTGACTGAGTTATGATTATGATGATGATGATATCCATTTCCATTTGATCCTCCATGACCATTTGATCCATTCAAATCAAGGTTTTGTTGACTTGTTGTTGTATATGATCTAGAACTTCCTTCATCATCTGAATTATTTTTATTCATATATTGAAAAGTTTTTCCAGATAATGCTTCAGTTCTATAATTTTCATAAATTTGATCATGAGTTATATCTTTAAATTCATTTAAATGAGTAATTAATAAAACATTTTTTAAAATTGTAAAATCATTAATATCTGAATTATCAATATTTATAGGTTTTAATTCATTATTTAATACTCTTAATTTTATAATATCATCAACATCTTCATTTTCATCATTTGTTGTTGTACCATTTGTAACTGGATTTCTTCTATATTCATTTGCTCCAATAACAGCAAAAGGTAATAAAGAATTTAAATATTTATTATATTCAATAATTTCATCATCAATATAATCTGATTCATATTCATATTCATTAAATTTATAATAATTTATACCATATTTATTTAAATCTTCTAATATTATTGTTTTATTTAATTTTAATTCAGAAGGAGTTAAAGAATCAGCTTTTGATATAATTGGAATAATATTAACTAAATTATTAATATGTTTTAAAAATTTTATATCAATTTCACTTAATCCATGACCTGTTGGATTAATTAAATATATTAATATATGAATTCTACCATCTTTAAATCTTGGATTTCTTTTAACTCTTGATTCTTCTAATAAAACTTCATCAAATTGATGTCTTATAAAATCAACAATTATTCTAAAATCTTCATTACAATTTATTTGATTTGCAAAATTTGGTGTATCTATAATATTTAAATTTATTTTATGACCTTCATTATCTTCTAATTCAACATTTTCATTTCTTAAAGTTAATTTTCTTGAAAATGGATCTTGATTTATTGTTGATGATGTTTGAACTATTGAATTACCTCCACATAATGTATTAATTAAAGTTGATCTACCTGATCCACTTTCTCCAACAATCATTATTGAGAAGTTAATAGATTTTTTTAAAGTTTTTCTTTTTCTTAAAGCTGATGATGATATATTATTGTCTAGTGAATAGTTCATATTGAATGTATGTTGGTTGTTGAGATTAGGGAGAATTAGATTAGGTTAAAAATGTTTAAAAAATTGAATTGTAGTGTTAGTTGAGTGATTTGACTTTTAATGAGACCTTACGTGGAATATGAAAGTAATTTATTTAATTGATATGATGAATATATTTGGTTGTAAAAAGTGATTATTAGATCTATGAATCTGTTAAGTTAAATCAAAAGTAAACGAAATTTTGAAATGTTAAATTTAATCACAAATAAAAAAAATTTTGATTTGAAACAACTTAAACAACAAACAAAATAGAAAACATCTCTACCTCAATAATATATAATGGAGAACATGAGACACGTCTATATATTTACATGTTTAACTAATCAAACTCAACCCAACCAACGATAAAGTTCGTCAGTCTGGCTAAATAGAAACCTCTCATCAATCGAGGTACTGTTAGGTCTTACTATTTTGATTTGGAATTAATCTTGCATATTCATGTTTTCAATTGAACTCTATACCGAAATATTTACGCGTTACATACTTTATCTATAGTTGTCTACCACATTTAGCAATATACTAACGAATATTAAAAATTTCTAAAATCACCTCAATCAAATTACATTCCAATTAGAATTCCTGATGTTACTACATACTAAATTTTATTAAAATCTTCAATATAAAAAAAATTATGAGTTTATGACCATTTGAAAAGTGTACTTTTTTACATCAGCTGAAAATTGTGTTGGATACGTTCTTAACACCGAGTTTCTTGTAAGTAAGAGAGTAAACAAGAAAATTGAAAACAGAGACATATTGTACTCAACTTTTTCAGATTGAGCTATCGACAAACCTTTATACCTTATGTTTGAATGTATTGATCAATCTTTTCTAACCTTTTTCAGTTCAAGTATCTACGTATGTGAAGAACAAGCAGCTTGGACTATGGAAATTGAAAATTGGCTACACAAAATCTCTATACAATTTTCATCTTGATTGCAGCAACTCTTTTATCTTTTATTCAAGACAAAAACTCCTCAATTCCAACCACACAACAAATCAATTGACATGTTCCAAGTATTACTAAGACAAGCTAGATCAACTAAACCAACTCAATTGAATCAACAACTTCGATTTTTAACCAAATATTCGAAAAATCCACAAATCATCATTCATGAAAATCCACCAAATCATTTTAATTTCTCATTATCTTCAAAACCAAATGCACTTACAATAGGTTCATCAACATCAAATGATCCAAAACCAGAAAATTTTCAAATAAATAATAATTTTAAAGAGCTACTTGAAAAAACATTATCAACAAAAATATATAATGATTTTACATTTATAATGGAAGCAAGTACAAATGGAGATTCATTTATGCCAATATATGATTTTAGAGAAATTCCAGAATATTCAAGACGTCCTTATATTGAAAATGTATTTGGTTATGTTCAAGTTGATAAATCTGGAAAAATTAAACCAGAAACATGGCAAAAAAATGATATGTATCAAATTTGTAGTGGGAAATCTGGTTTACCTAAATTTACTGAATATTTGTATGAAACTTTACAAGAAGAGTGTGAGAAATGATTTTAGAATAGATAGAAACGAAACAAAATGTTATTTAGTGTACTCAAATGTCTATCTTACTTCTCTACTATAGATTTTATAAATTTAACAACATCAATTAATTCTTCTTCACTTGCACTATGTGGAGTACCTTCATAAGTATGAAATTGTAAATTTTTAAAACCTAAATTTTTATAAAATTCACTTGTTTGTTTACCATAATTATAATTTATTATTGGATCAATTGTACCATGACCTTGAAAAATTGGAGTATCATAATTTATATTTTTATGATGTCTTTTTGTTATTTCATCAGTAACTCCACAAAATCCAGATAATGCAATACATCCTCCAATTTTATAATTTAATAAAGATAAAGTAGCTAATGATAATGCTGCTCCTTGACTAAAACCACCAATTATAATTTTATCAGCTGGTATATTATATTTATTAATTTGTTCATCAACTAAATCTTTTAAAACATTACAACTTTTAAAAAATCCATCAATATCTTGTTTAGCATCAGCCTTTCCCAATTCAAAAATATTAAACCAACCAGGCATTTTTGCACCATTATTTGCAGTTATTGGAATAATTGGAGCATTGGGGAAAATATAATTTATTGATTTTGAATCAGTTATAATTTTAGTTTGTTCAACTAATTGAGCAAACCAACTCCAACCTGATCCTGAATCTCCTAAACCATGAACTATAATTATTGCTGCTTTTGCTGGTGTTATTGTTGCATTTATTCTAATTGCTGAAATACTCATTATTTCTTGAATGAATAATAAATTATATATAAATTTGTATATTAAAACTAGTAGTAGAATTTTGAAATCTTTGATTTATGGAATGAATTGTCTAAGTTGAGACAGTGAAAGTTGACAATGTATTGATTGTAGTAAGTACTTATATAATAATTGGCATGGTATATTATGGAACTTATTGTGTATTTTTTGTGTTGCACAATTTTACTAAAACAATTCGTGTAAGTTGTTCAAATTTGTAAACTGATTAATTAACTTTAGTAAGTTTACTAATCGGCTTAATACTAACAGGTGAGTACCAATATTCAAAACATTTGGCTTTCCAGATCAATTTGTCAATCCCTTTCTAAATTTTCTGAATTAAAAGTGTGATGTCTATCATTGCAGACATAATAATTTTATAAAGTATTTGTCACATTAATTTTGGCTGCAAATCCTTTCACAATTAAGTAGAGTTGAGGAAATTGAAAACACGTTGGAATACCATCTTTTCCACTTAAGCAAACAAGTTATATACATATTTACTGTTCTTCTAGAGATTAATTTTAATTTCTAACAGCAGCAATACAATGTTCATTTCCCGATTAATTCAAAAACGACTAAATATGAACATTTATTGAACATCTTTGAATGAGTATAGATTGTGAACTCCACATTTAAAAATTGTTAGATGATAACAATTCATATTTATGCAGGCAAGGAGTTCTATGCCTGTGAAAAGTTTGAGCTATATTCAGCCCTGATATTTTGAGACGGTATGCATCTGTTCTGCTCTTTAATAAAATTGAGACAAAAATAAGCGAATAATTTTAGGAATCAGATACTATTAAATTAAATTTCATGAATCATATAAAATTTGCATAATTATCAAATTCCGAGTTAAAATTTTTAGATTTAGAGTATGAGAGTTTTTGCTTCTAGTAACCGTGAAAAATATTGGCTAATATATATCAGATCTTTAAAGCTCGAAATTCTCAAGATAATATTAATTTAATGTGATTGAGGAAATAGTTTATCACAAATTTTAGGTTTCAGAAAGAATCAATAGCGTTACCACATGTTGTTAACTTAATTTTAATCAATCACCGAATTATTATCCGTTTTAGTAAATTTTGGCTAGTCAGACTACTGAAACTGAGAAACGTGAATGAATTTTGAAAAATCAAAAAAAAACATCAGTCATTAAACCCAAGAAACAAATTTAGATCAAGATTAATTTGATTATCATTTATCGTGATCAAACTAAACGGATGAAAATAGCTTCGTGCAATTACCAAAACTGATAATCAAACTTAAAAAGGTCTAAAATTAGAACAAATCACAGACTCCCTACAAACTGTACCAAACTGTACTAAACAACCAATTTTTCAAGATTATTATTATTTACACTCATTGCATGAGAAACAAAAAAGTGTAAAAAACCAAGAAATATTCAGTAGTCTAATCAATCTGCATCAAAAAATAATACAATAAGGATATGATTATCTATCGATATCAATCTCTTGTCTTGTACAAACTCCCTATTAGAAACTACGATTGAAACGTATTAAAGTATATGATCAATTGGCGAGTGAGTCATAATTACCAAATTATGGTAGACTACATACCTCACTTTTGTATCTAATTGAAGCTTTTCTATAAAATCTCATGACAATACGGCTGAATACAAACGTTTATAAAATATTATATTATTAATAAAATAATTCAAGGGGGATGAAATTGTATAAAAAATAATAATTTCAATAATAATAATTTTTGGTCATTAAAATTTTTTGATTTACGAACTTTCACATTTTAGTAATTAAAATAATAGGATTGTCTGTTTATTAGATTGATCACAAGATGTATGGCATTAGAAGATGGAAAAAAAATAAAAAAAGTAACTTCTGAGACATTTTTCAGCCGTATCATCCTATAATAGCATGTCTCACAATTTGGAATGGTTCTTCTATTAATAAATCATATGAAACATTTTGTATCAAAAGCATAAGATCTCAATTAAATGAATGGAATCCACAAAATTTAATTCACAAATGTTTATAATATCTTGAAATTAAGTAATTCTACGTAAAAACTTAAGATACGTAGATACGTGAATAAATTATTACCGTATTAGATTCATAATATGCAAGATCTAAAATCTTCATATATCAACAACAGTTTACACTTTAATATATTATTATCTCCTCAATGAAGAAAAAAATATATTTAGTCTGAGACTAATTCTTCATGACGATCATTAAACTCCAAATAATCTTAATTATTAAATGATTGACGATATGGTTGTACTGTAGGATTCAAGATAATATTCATTTTAAAGTTAAGTTGAATTACATTTACTAAATTTATTCATCTTTTCTTCACAATTTTTCATAAGATTAAGATTAAAGTTAAGGGTTTTTAGTTGAATGAATGATACAAATATTTTGATTAATCATTCCAAGACAAATTAATATTTTAAAATCTTCCAAAGTTTAATTTTATGAAAAAGTAGTTTCGTTAAATGTGGGATTATAAATAAAGGATGAACGTTCCTCTTTTTTTTTCTTTTCTCCATGTTTTTTTAAATTCGTATATTTTTCAATTGTTTCACTTTTTTGATTTTTTGCACATAACAAGGGACATAATTCAATAAACAATCACTATTCATCAAATATCATTTATCAATTGCTATATCAACAAAAATAACCACAATAAACAATGCTTTCAATTTCAAAACCATTAACAAGTTATATAATTCGTGGATTACAATTTTTATTTGCAGTAATATTATTAGCAGTAAGTGCAGCATTTGAAGCCAAAATTGGTTGGAATTTTTCAAGAGTTTCATATAATATAGCAATTGCAGTTTTAACAATCTTGTATTTGGGTTATATCTTGTCAGTTTCAATTTTTTTCAAAAATCAAACTTTTCCATTACTTATAATTATTTCAGAATTTATATTTTGGATTTTTTATTTAGCTGCATGGGCATCAATTGCAGATTATATGTCATATTATTCATCATGTAATTATATTTATTATCTGAGTATTAATAATAATTATGTTTCAAATAATAATACTGCTTGTCAATTATATAGATCTATATTACCATTTGGTTTATTGAATTGGATCCTTTTTTCAATTGATTTAGTTTTAATAACAATATATATAATTATACCATTTATTAAAAATAAAATTTTTAATCAAACTTTACAACAAAAGGAATTTATTTGGGGCAGTTTATTTATTAATGGTGATATAACTAGTGGTGGATTAACAGGAACTACAGGTGGATTTATTGATGAAGAACAACAACATGGTAAATATGAAACTGAAAGTGAACCAAGTAACAGTCAAGGTCAAGTTATTGATGATACAACTACTGATGGTATTGCAACAAGTTCGGAACCTCAAGCTCAATATACAAATACCACAACTCAAGTAAATCCTTGAATTTGAATAAAATCATATTTGATTACAAAGTCTGATGCAAATAGCTGATAGTCCGCTAGTAAAGTTTTTGATACTAATCGACTCTAGATTTTATATAATTTTTTTAATACATACTTGAAGATTTGGTGCTTCATAATAAAAAGTTATATCGTAGTCACTCTGTGTACAATTTTCCAAACTTTGCAATCAATTTTTTTGCCAACTTATGTTGTTTTAAACTCAGTTGAATTGGTTCAATTGAAAATGAATCATATTGTTTTTTTTTCAACTTGCAATTTTAAAATATTTGTAGGACAGGTGGTGTAATAAATACCATGTATGTTAAAAAATCGAGGCAAAACGTTTAACTTTTCGACTCGTAAATCACAAGATAGATTGGGATCAAAAAACCTTATCACAATTTGATTGGGTACTGCTACAAATTGCGCTCCTCATAGAAAATCAATTAATTTGGATTTAAAGTATGAAATTAAAAAAAACTTCAAAATGTACGAGAAATTTGAAACACAAAATCTTAGATTTGTGTAAATCTAAAACATTAATTGACAGTAATAAATTTTATTATTTACGAACAAAAAATGTTTATTATCAATACTTCTACTCTTTTCTTTCATATGTAAATTTGTATTTCGAGGTAATAATTTTTTCAGACAGTTTACGAGACGTGCTTTAACTTGAAGTTTGAATGAAATCGATCATTACGAATGTAAACATTTTAGAATATATGTTTCTAGTACAAATAAATATGAAACACCAAGAATATTATTTGGTTATGTCAAAACTAAAAACATTCGGAACAAGAAACTTCCAAAACCATTATTGAATTAAACGAAATATTTTAAGCCATGAAAGATTATGAATCAAGGGGTAATGTCTTAATTCCTTCCATGAGAGGCTATATACAAAATTTATATTTTTGCACCACTTTATTTAATCTGCAAATTTGAGACACAAAATCAGTGTAATTAAATTTGTTTCATACGAACATGATTTTTTACAATTGTTCTAATTTTTATAGATCAAATTTCAAATCTACATCAAATGTGAAATTACCTTAAATTAAGAAGGTCCAGAATTGAATACTTGAACTATTCGTGCATTGAATCTGTATGGTGGAACACACAATCTTTAATACAGAGGGGTTTATTATTGAATCGAATTTGTATCTTTCATAAAGCTGTAAAATAAATATATTAATTGTAGTCATAGTAATCAAATGCCGTGTTAAATAAAACAATAAGAATTTGAAATACATGGAATAAATATGGCAATTGATAAGAAACTTTTGTTACATACATGAACACAATGTTATCAAATTATTGGAACATCGTTTGAGAATTATTAAGAAACTCCTTGTTGTAAATCAAATCTTATCTTTACCCCCACATTCTCATCCACTCTTTGATCTTCAAAATCTAATGCCTCAAAATTAAAATCAATTAATTATTATTCAAGTAATTTAATTTTCATGTTACGAATGCTGACATTATGCATATCTTTAATTGACAGATTCAATTATTGTCTCAAAACTCATATAAGATGAATTACATGGGTAGTGAATGATTTCATATGAGTAAATTAATTTATTTTAAACCACTATATTGAAGTATACACGAGGAAACTCCTTAATTAATTTTAGCATAAGTAATTACCCAAATTCTACTTATTTTCATTTTTTATAAATATTTATAATATTGCCTCAAAATCATTCGAAAATTTTTAAATTCATTCAATAAATTATCATTAACAACTTCAACATTCAAACAAATTTAATTAAATCAAATACTACAAAATGATTTCAGATCCTATTAAAATTGGAATAGCTTGTCTGATTAGACTTCTTCAATTTGTTTTTGGTCTTGTTCAAATGGCTTTAGGTGCAAGATCGGACGCGGTCGCTGATAGTATAGTAGTTGAATCTACTGCTAATGCCGTATGGGGAGCCTTTACAGTGATTTACGTAATTGTTACTTTTATATTAAGTTTTTTTAATAAAAGATCATTGTTATCATTTATTATTCCAGAGGCAATAATAGTTGTTTTTCAACTTACAGGATTTGCAATAGTTGCAGCTTCATATCCAACTAATTGTGACTATTATTATTGGACTGAATCAAAAATATTTTGTCAAAACTATAAACCAATTTTACCAATGGCAGTACTTAACTTTATATTATTTGTAGCTGATTTAGTATTATTTGTTATTTTCACAATTAGAGATAAAAAAGAAGGTATACCAATTTATAAAAATCAATCATTCTTAATTGGTGGTATTTTTCCAAAAAAAGATTCATTTTATGCTGCTGAAAGTGGTGCTAATACAAATTATCAAATTGAACCTCAAACTCAACAATTTGAAACTCGACAACCACAAAATAACAATATTGAAACATTTGAAAGTGCAAATAGTAAAAATGAGTATGATGAAAAAGTTAGGAGTACAACAACTACTTTAGAGGTTTAGACTAGTTCCTTTGGAGAGATAAAAGCATGCCATTTTATCATATTCTATGAATATATATATAATATAGTTTCATTTGAGTCTGTTTGATTTACTGTCTAGCTTTTTTTCAAGCTTTAATTAATATAATGCTTTACATTGATCCAACTTGTAATGAATGATTTGTGTTTCGAGTAATTTTATACCTAACGTTAAGGGGTGGTTTCTCTTGTAAAATATATTGATCATGCAAGAAATTTGAAATTTATGAGTTCAAAATCGATTTAGAACGTAGCAAAACTTTATGAAAGCAGTGCCTGGCTTATGCTTCCCAGATGTTTTTTTGAAAACTCAATTCATCCATTGAGATTTATGTGATTTGAAGTTATAGCCGTGGAATCTCACTTTCGGTTAATTTTTATGCTACCAATTTGTTATGGTTGATATCATATTTATTAGCAGTTTCGTTGATACTTTTTCTATCGTTTCCTTTAGATATCGAGTTCGATTTAATACAAAATAAAGTTTGATAGTAACATAATATAAATCATATTCCGAAATCCTAATCATAATACAACAGGAATAATTACTCATAGTAACAGATACAGCCTAATAAGAGCCGTATGAGGCTGAAACTTGTAAAATCGGATTTAAAAAGAATTACAACTCCGTATTATGTCAGAGATAATTTATGACTGACCCCTTTTTCAATTTTAAGCTCAGATGCATCAAATCTCAATAGGATCAACCATTATTCGGCACAGTTAATAGGATTGTTCATTGATATGTTCATTATACAACACCTTAAATAGTATGGATTTCATAGCATTATATAAACTTTGTTATTTCCACCAATTTTCATCTCAACAATTTTACAGAAATCATTAAGACATTATTAAAACAATGGTTTCAAATTCATCAAAAATCATCATTAGTTGTATTATTCGAATTCTTCAACTTACTTTTGCTGCAGCGCAGTTTGGTCTTGGGCTTGACGTAGTAATATATCTTGGGTACGCAAAGAAAGAAAGTACTTATAATTTCGTAATTGGTATTGTCACAATAGTTTATTTGATATCTATTTTCATTTTAAGTTTCACTAAAAAAGTTCGTATACTTGGTATAATTATAGCAGAATCTATAATTTGGTCATCTAATGTTGCTGGATTTGCATTGATTGCAAGTCTGCCAATGAAAAATTGTTCAGGTTATGATATAGCTTACCCGGGTTATTATGATATTTGCCAAAAATATCAAGCTATTTTACCAATGGGTGTATTGAATGCCGTTTTATTTGCAACAAATTTAGTTATTTTGCATATTTATGCTGAAAGAAATTGTAAAAAAGGTATTCCAACCACTAAGTCAGCCAATTATTTAACTGGAATCATTTTTCCAAATGATGAAGACATCATTCGTGATAAACATTTTGAAGATGAGGAATCAAGAGTTTGTGGTTCACGTCAAAAACAACATGACAACAAAACTAAGATTTCAGAGAGCTCAAATAGAGAAAATAAGTTTCATGAGAAGTACCTGAGCTCTTCAACTTTGTAAGATTAATATAATCTGAATTATGGTTATATTATTTCTTTAAAGTTGTTGATGACACTAAAGTATTATTATTTTAATTTTCACGATTTGTTACTATAAATATGAATGCTGAATTGTAGCTCTTACTCTCATAACTTATCAAAACTTGTCTGTTTTAGTCTCTAAATATTATTTTGAAAACAAATGTTGGCTAATTCATGTCACAATGTACAACAAAAGGCAGAGTAAGAATGTAAATTTTAATTTTACAGGCTACAATATAACGGTACCACAAACATTCGGATCTAATCCTAAATTATTCATAAGTGCTGAGTTCCTTGCTTATACAGTTCTATTGTAGTCTATACTAGTTTAATGGAAGAGTAGTTATAGGTTAATTGTGACTAGCTGTTTCAAAATTAAACTTTTATCACAGCCGCGTCTAATCTTTACTATCGTTAATACAAATATAAATAGACGAAAATGAATGATCATTCAATTTAATGAACAAAATATTGTGCTTTCACAGGGATTAAAAAGAATAAATTAAAGTTAAATTAAAGTTTATTTTTTAAAATGATGAAGCTATAACATGTATGTAATACCAGTTGTAAACGTTTAAATTAAAAATGATCTTCCCCATGTTTTCAAAGAAAAAACTTAACTATCTTTCACCGAAATCAGTCAAATTAATGTGGAACAACAAATGGTTTGATTGAATCACAAGAATTCAAATCTATATACGTCTTAATATGAAATCAAACCATACATCATTTTTGTTATTCAATTCTTTGGTAGATCTATTTAATAAAATTTAAACTTAAAAAACGAAAATGAAAATTGAAATTAAGTCTTTATGTATGACGTAATCAGTGCTTGTATTAAAAATGTAGGTTTATTTTGTTATACCTTTTCTCATACTGAAAGCATTAACACGTTTGACTTGTTCTCGAGTTACAATTATCAGTCAGTGATATTAATTTTGTAGATCATTGAGGTAACAGATCCCAATGGAGTAATTAAGTATCTGAAATGTTTTATATTTTAAAGTGATACAGCCGTGGAGAGAGGTTAAGCCTCGTTTCAGATTTCAGAAACACAAAAAAATAAAAAAAACAATTGAACCTAAAACATTTCGTAATACTTTGATTAATTAAGACCCTTCAATTGCCGATATTAATATGAAAACATCACAGTAAAGTGAGAAAAGCCTAACCTTGTTGTTAATATAGATTTATCAAATCAATTGATGACTTAGATACCAAGTATGTTTCAATACAATATTCAAACAATCGATCCTAAACATCAAATTTTCTCCACAAAAGAGAAATAGTCATTTAACAGGAAATCTAATTTAATAGCACAGAAAAGTATATTTTATTTTGTGCTATCTACCGAAACCAAGTTCTTGTCAAGTTTCATGAAGTTGGTAAATTTGATCATTCATTACAGCCAGGATACAGTTCATTCAGCTTGAATTGTGAGTTCGGTTATATAATTTAATTTGGTAAAAAGAAGCAAAATATACTCAGTCATGGAGACGTTTAAATTGATCGTGTAAACTTATATTAGCATTAGATGCATTTGACTGTTTAAGTCCTCATTTAAACTTTATTAAATCAAACTTTCAATTATAATATTAATTACACATGTATCAATATTTTATCTAAGTTTAAAATCAACAACTCGTTACTTTGGTATATAAATAAGATGTGATAAGCTCAATATAAATACAAAACCAAATAAGCTTGATTTTTCAAAATCTCATTATCAATTGGTCAAGAATTATTAATTTCAAAATTCACTACTATTTCAAATACTCATTTAATTTATGACATCTATTCAATCCAAAAAATTAATAACTTTTATCATTAGACTCTTACAATTTTGTGTTGCTGCAGCACTTTTAGGTCTTGGTCTAGATATAACAATTTGGATTATTGTTGATTATGAAATTTATTCATCATATATATTATTCAATGCAATTGTTGGATTCATAACAATAATTTATTTATTAATCATTAGTATCATTAGTTGTTCAGGTAATGCATCAATTATTGGATTAATTTTATTCGAATTTATCTTATTTGTTTTAAACCTTACTGGATTTGCTTTAATGGCTGGTAGTGTAAAATATAGCTGTTCAATTTATTCAGGTTATAGAGGATATGAAGATGTTTTAAAACTTTGTCGTGAACAACAAAGTATATTTTCAATGGCTGTTATAATACTTTTTTATTTGCTATTGATATTATTATTTATATTAGTCAAATGAGTAAAGATAAAGAACTTGGTATAGGTCATTCTGAACAAAGAAAATTCATTTGTGGTTTATTATTTTCAAATCCAATTAAAACAGAAGATGTTGGAGATGAACTTGAAGGAGTAAGATATAATGCACCAAATTTTAATAATGACACTACAACAGGACGTGGTGTTGAAGAAACATTCGTCCACGACGAAATAAACACTGGTGATAAATACAGAACAAACTCAAGCTTCAATTGAAAAAGGTCATCATTTCCATTCTATAGCTATGGTCCAAATTTAGTATTACTTTAATTCTTCTTAAAAACAAGTCATAAAATTTGTTTGCTTTGATATATCGATTCATACGTAAATATAGTTTATTTTGAATAGCTAAACAACCTCTAAACTATTAAATTGACATATTCAAGTTACGCAAATTTAAATTTTACATACTCCGACCTGATTCAAGATTCAAGGAAATCGACATTGCCTTAACCTTTAGCTTCAATGAGCAGTTTCAAAATCTATTTTATTTGTCACACAAATTTGATAGTTTTCATCACAGCCGTGTTCAATAAAAGAGCCTATGCTAAATCCATGTTGCTTGATAAGCATCCTTACATTCATTTGATAAGGAAAGTTATCAAACGAAAAATCAAAAATGAATGATACTTTTCTATTTTTATGGTGTATTAAACGTGTGTGTCAAAATATAATACCATGTTTTACACATGTTTCATTTTTGGAACAATCCAAAATTAAAAGAATAAAAATTAGTGATTTCTCCGATAATAAATTGGAATAAGCCGTTGCATTGTAATCGTCGATAACTGTTATAGAAATCTAATCGCAATCTTGATAATAGGGTCACAAAGATCTGTTTTTACCCCAGATTAAATTTAAAATTATAAATCCGTTTTCTTTTCATAAGACCGAAGAACGATTAAATATCTTAAAACAGATCTCAACACCGAGAATATATTTAATGATTATCAAACAAACTTAAACAGCCTTCAATTACCGACAATTGCATCATCAATTTTTGATAATCTTTTGAACCGAGATATGATATATAGAAGATAAGGTTCTTATCAGACTGAAGTGTTCCGTTGGTAAAATAGGTTTGATTAAAATGATATTGAAACACATGTACTTCATAATAATGGTGCTTTTAAATTCGTGAAGTTATCGGATTATCTCCAGATATTAGGTTGACTGTCAGGTCAATTATATAAACGAACATATGTTCGATTTATTTTGAGATCACCAAATTGATATTCAATAACAAATTACTTCATTTTCATATTCTTTAGATTTAAAACTACTATCGATAATTCAAATTTTTTCCACATGAATTCAATCTTAATCAAAAAAATAATTGGTTCATCACTTCGTTTGTTACAACTTTGTATTGCTGTTGTTCTTTTATGTCTCAGTATTTTTATTGCAAATTGGTATGATGAAAATTATAATATTTATGTTGGTCAATATGTGTATGCTTTTGTTGTGGGTTTAATAACAGGTCACCATCTACTTATGATTTTTGGAATGAGTCATTATGGTAAAATTTCAATGTTAAAAGTGTTGATTTCTGATTTTGGAATGCTTTTGAATAATATAATCTGTTTTGCTAAAGTTGTGAATTCAATAAAGCAAAATTGTTCAGATATCACTTATCAATATTTGGGTTCATGTAAAATGGAAAAAACTGTGTTTGCATTAGCATTGACAAATACAATTTTGTTTACAATTACATTTGCTATTTTGATTATTGGTGTCATATTTACTAATTCACCAGGCCCAGAAGGAACGTTCGTTGGTTCACTTACCTTTATAATTGATGAACAAGCAAAAAAAGAAGTTGATCTTGAACAAGCCAACACAAATTTTCAGGCATTTCAAACTGAAATGACAAGTTATCCTCAATCAGAGCTAAGTCAAGAAACTAATTTTTCGAAATTGCATGGGTAAGAAGTGTCATAATGTCTCAATACCCATGTCTCAATACCTATCGCTTAATTTTAACTTCAACCATTATTATATTTTAATTCTTGCTTTGATAGCTTATATATTTTTATAACTTATAAATAATAGTTTCTAAGAAACGCATTTATCATTCGAAACAGATTGGCCATATTCATATTCCTATCTTTACTTATAAAGCAAGAAAAAAGTCGAAGAATTACAGCTGTATGGGTATGTTTCACATTGCCAAGAGGGTTAGGGGGTAATCAATGTGATGATATCTTTCTGCTTCATACTTTGATGTTTCCATCATTAGTTACTTTCACCATTGAATCAAGTCTTGTCTTTGTTTAAATATTTGGAGATAGCTGAACTATCTTTGTTAGAAAATTTTGTAAGTTTTGCAATTGATTATCTTTTTTTGTTTACTTTACTTCATAATAAATATTGTGTATTATTTCTCTCTTTATTTAAATTAAGACAACCAAAATATTTTTAATTTTTTTACAACCACTTTTTTTATTCATACACCAACAAATTTTAACAACAATATCCCCAAATCACAAAGCGCGATAGTTTTTGATAATTGTAAAGGTTTAAAAACTCAATCCAGACATCACCTTGATCAAATTTTATCAATTTAATTCAATTGTTACAATTTAAGTGGTTTATTTATAAAATTAAAATTACATATAACACATCAAAATTAGTTGGATCAATCTTATAAATTAAAAAATGCTTTCTGTTAAAGAAAATGTTTCTATTACAATAAGAGTCTTTGAAACTGTATTTGCAATTATTTTAATTGGATTAACTGCATCAAATATTGAAAGAATTGATGATTATGTTGCAAGAATTACTTATTCTTTAGTTATTAATGTATTAGATATGATTTATTTTTCATATTATGGGTTTTTTGTACCAGTTGCAATGAATGGTGAAACTCCATCATTTCTTATTTTATTATGTGACTTTAATTTTTTTGTTTTATATTTGGCTTCATGGGGATCTTATGCTGCAAATTTCCCAACATGTGGTGATGGTAATGTTAATTGGGGTACTACTTCAGAATCAACTTGTCAAATTTATCAAACTACAATGGCTCTTACAATTGTTCAATGGGTGTTGTATGCTTTAGATTTTTCTTTGTTCTTGGGTTACAGTTATGTTCCAGAAGTTGTTAGATATGGTATTTTCCATTGTTTCGGTTTAAGTCCATTTTATTGGGGTTCTATTTTTACCAATTTCCCACCAAGAACAAGACGTAGATGCTTTGGTCTTTTTTGGAGAAAAGCTGATAGTGCTTTAAGTTCAAAAAAAGCAACTGATATGGAAGAAAATAGAGCTAGACCAAGTCAAAGAGTTGTTTCAAACGAAGCTGGTGTTTCAGAAGCTAATAATGAACCAAATAATGAACCGGTTGGGGATAGCCAAGAAGTTGTCAATTCAGCTGAAACACCTAAAACCACAGAAGCTACTGCTGCTGTATGAAATTCTGTTTTACTTCTTACTTCTTACTATTTATTAATCTAGTTTAGAATGGCATAGTTTTATCATACATCTAATATCCTCTCACTCCTTTTCAAATGTAGATCTCGAAACACTGAGTTCGTAGTAAACTGAAAGCTATAATTTATTAATTAGAGATCATTGTCAAGAGGTGATTATCAAATCTCAACTCTAATATCAGTTCTATTATTTTATCTATTGTGTTGGTCATTGGTTTCAATCGAACCTTCTTCATCAAAATCATCAAATTCATCATCTTCATCATCGTCTTCTTCATCAAAACCTTCATCAACAACATCCCTCTCGAGTTTTTCATCATTTATATCAAAGTATGATTCAGCTTCATCATTGTCTGATTCCAATTGGATTTTACTTGCTTCCCAATTACTAAGTTGATGTTTATCTTTTAAGTCCCCACCAGTTAAAATTCTAATCAAATCTAATTTCTTGGAATGAGATAATTTGTTAAATTCACTATGATCTCTTCTATATTCATCGGTTTCAGGAGAATGGCCTATAGATTGACCAACTCTAACTAATGTTTCTATAGAAGATTTTGAATTTGATGAAATATCTGAGTCTAATACAAATTTGTTTTTGTTAAATAATAAGATTATTGTTGAACCTCCAAACTTAAAATATCCAATTTCATCACCTCTTTTAATTTTATCACCTGGTTTTACTGTTAAAACTATCGAACCAACCATCATAGCTCCAACAGCTATCATTAATACTGTTCCAAATTCTTCAGTATGTATGGGGATTATACTTCTTATATTTTCTCCAAACACATCTAATTCACTTCGAATAGCTATTGGATTTACTGTATAATATTCACCATTAATATGTTTAATCTCTCCAATTGTTCCACTAATAGGTGAATGAAATCTATGATAGTCTTGAGGAGCTAATCTGAAAACTCCAATCGATAAATCTTCAGCTTTAAATGGTATATTTGAGTTATCTTGTAAATCACCATTAAATAGCTTAGCAATTGTAAAGTTTCTACCTTTTATCCATAATTCGGTTGCTTCATCAACAGAACTAAATGCAACACATCGACAGTCAGCAGGAGATGATACAATCTTATCATTTTTCTCATCTTCTATTAATCTTGCATTAGGTTTTAATTTTCTGTAAAAAAACTCATTAAAAGTTGGATAATCATTAGGATTTTCAATCAAACAATCGGATAGATTTAATTTATGGAATTTAATAAATGATTCAATATCAGCTTTTGATTTTGAAGAATCAAATTTTTTACCTTGTTTTATACTTAGACTTCTTAATAAAATTCTAACTCTTTTTGACTTTGCTTTATCTAATCCTTTATACAAAAGTCTGATACCCAAACGTACATACACACTCATTTTCTCCTCTAATATCAAACCCGTGAGTCTATCTTGTACCAAAATGTTGGCAGAATTTCCACCTAATTTGTATTTTCCGTACGTTAATTTGATCAATGCTTTTGAATACCACTTTTTAGTAGCTTGTCTAGGACTGACATATGAAGAAACCAACAATTTATTAACAATACTCCAGTCCTTTGATGCACATATAGCGAAATGAGTAACTATATCAATATCTTGTTTTCTTGAAAATCGCTTTTGTAAACAAATGGGACATTTTTCAAAAACAAAAATTTTGTTGGAACTTTGATCATTTAGGCTCATATGAATTTCCAATTGTTCAATAATTTCATCATAAGTTATTAAATCCTCTGTGTCTTTGTTTAAGTTTTTATAAAATGTAGTAACTAGTTCATCACTATTTGTAGTTCCTAATGCATCAAGTAATGATACCAATTCTAAGAAATCATAAGTGTTAGTTTCATCATATTCTATATCATACTGTTTTAATAAAACTCTCCAAAATTGTTTTCTTAATTCATCGTATGTCTCAAATCTAACTCTAATTTTTAACTTCGGTGCATACTTGACAATATATTTTTGATCATGAAGGTCTAAACTTAATGACATCACTCTAAATTTTGAAATATCTACAGTGGATTCGGTAATTTTCTTCCTAGTTGAAAACTTCTTTTTCCTTACAGATTGAACTATGTTATCATCCTCTAATATCTTCACATTTGAGTTTGAAGGAGATTCATTATCTCCTGTGGTAAAACCAGAATCTAAATCAAAACTTAACTCAGAATCGTTTCTACTCATCATTGTTGGTTGTGCGGTAGCATACTCAGTCAAGTCTCTCAATGGTAATTCAATATCGGCTACTTGATCATGAAAGGAAAATTGATCTTTATCTAAAACGGAAAATTGAATATTATAATTGTTTTCATGTGGTAAAATTTCAAAAGCTACTCTTTCATTAAATATTGGATTTAATGTATGTCTTTTCCAACTAGTACGAAACGTTTTTTTACCAAATGTTACAACGACAAATGGATCCATATCAAAGGTGGTTCTGGTGAAATTCTTGATTGGTGGTAAATCTTCGCATGATACTATTTCAATGAAAACTACTCCTAAAACTTTTCTTGAACCCATTTCAAATTTATTTTCTGTGGTCAATTTTTTAATATTCATTTTTCTTTTAAATCTTGATCTCTTTTCTTCTGATCGACCATCAGTATCACTTATTCCTTCAGAAGATATAAACGAAGATTGTTCAGACATTGAACTTGCATCACCATTAGGACTATTATTGATAACATTTAGAAATCTTTTGTTGGATATCATTTCATCGCTCATAGTGGATGCTGTATCACCATTACTTTTTGATTGTCTAGTAGCTAATGATTCCAAATCGGACAAATCTACCAAAACATCATCATAAAATCCTTGTTCATTAGGTCTTAAAGTTTTAAAATTTTGCTCATCTGAATTATCAATTAAACTATTTAACCATTTTTTAAATTGAAGCTCCGTTTCATTAACTTTTAAATTCTTTAATTTGTCAACTAAACTTTCCTTTTGTTTGAATTTTGATTTTCTTTTCTTAGTAATCAACTCAAATGATAATAATAGTGATCCCGTTACAAAAGAATGTACTGTGGCATTAGAATTTAACTTATACCATTTCAATTCTGTTTTTTCAATAAATTTATCATTATTTATAAATAGATCTTTTATTCCCAATCTTAACTCACCTAAATAGTTCTTATATCGTTTATGTTTGTCCCATACTGAAAGTACCAATAATTGATTCATATCACCAGTTTTTAAAGGTATAATGATTTCGTCATCCCAACTTGGTTGGTTTGTATGAGTTTTTTTACAAGTAGAACCTTTAAAAGTATTCATCTTGGCGATTAATACTGGATTGGTGTATTTATGACTTCTTTTTGAATCTTCATCTTCTTTAGATGTCGGTACTAAATCTGCTGCTCGAAATGCGTTTATTTTAAGGTATAGTTTAAATGGAGATGTTGATGAAGTAGATTTATGATTGTTTATATTATTATTCGAATTTACTAATGAAGAATTCGATTTCGATCCACCAGAATTTGAATTTGATACGGATATGGATGGAGTAGAACTTGATGTCGTTGATGTTTCATTAACTCTCATATTGAGTAGTGCTCTTCCTGAGTAGTGCTCTTTCCTTGTTTTCTCCCTGAGCTGAAGCTACGAGTCTATTCCTGGTGAATTTGATTAGTATGAAATGTGGTAATAATTTTTGGACGTTTTAATTAGTATGTTTAAATCATTAGTTGATCAATATTTTAAGGCTTGTATTTTAGATTAGAGATTTGAAAATTCAAAAATGTCTTAGCCGCAATACATTAATTACCGAGAATAGTTATGAAATTGTAAATTTTTGTTACGTTATTTTGGTTTCACATTTTAATGCAAGGCTTATATTAGGTATAAACGTATAAACGTTCAAAAAGATCAGTAACATGCTAGTTCCAATTAATTAATACTTCAAGTATGAGTTGCTGGAACTATTAGTACAAGTTTGTAACTACAAAGTCTTGTATAGAGGAAAAAAAGCAAAGTTTAGTATTAAACGTTTCTTCAAGCCTAATGAGTTATTAGGACTTTCCAAGTTCTATAAACTCTAACAAAATGTCACTGGTATAATCAGTATAGCATCAAATAACTCTTCGACCAAACTGTTGGCTCAACGGAAATCTCACAACCCCGCCAATTGCGGAAAAATTTGATTTCATCATCATATACTAATATACGTATTACGCTACGAACTCAATTAAACCTAAAAAGTATTCAAGACATGATCAATATACAATTAGTCATATTGGAAGAATGAACTCAAATTGATAGATGCGACTCACACTTATTCTCAGCAATGATACTCTATATAAAGTGAAAAAAAAACTCCGATCACACAGCTACCATTTGTCGTTTCAGAAATTTAACTGTTCTCGTAATCTAAGAAGGTAGGGATTCAAATTGGTATTTTCATTATATCATGCTATGAGATCTACACAGCTTGCTTACTATTTTGTCAACATTGAAACAACTTGCTTCACACTCAACCTTTTAATATCAGTGTAAGTTTGTCCCGTACCAACAAATAAAATTGGAACTTTTGTAGCCATAACCATATTAATCATTGTACCAACTAAATCACCAACAGTATCAACTTTTGAAATAATAAAAAAATCCAAATTTCTTCTATTACCAAATGCATTATTAAAATTAATTGCTTGTTCAACTGAATCTGTACCAACTAAAGCTTCACCAACCATAATAATTTTATTAGGATTTGCTGCGTCACCAAATTTTTTTAATGGAGCCATTAATTTAGCATTTGAATGAGTTCTACCAGCAGTGTCAATTAATACTACATCATAATGATTCTCTGATGCATATGCAATAGCAGATTTAGCAGTTTGAACAACATGATCACCACTACCATAACCTTTTTCAAATAATTCAATTTTTGATTTATTTGATAATTCTGAATTTAAATTATTCAAATTATTTACATGAACTTTTAATTGTTCAACTGCACCTGATCTAAAGGTATCACATGCACAAATTAAAACATTTAAATTATTTTGTAAGAACCAATATGCTAATTTAGCTAAATTAGTTGATTTTCCAACTCCATTTACTCCAACTACTGATATAACATATGGACGTCCCGTGTTATTACGCTTTATTTCATATAATAAATCAGTTGACACATTAGGAGTTAATACTTTGGTTAATTCATCGACTAGCGTTTCTTTATAAATTTTCATAGTTACTTTCTTTCCAGATAATCTTGATTTTATTTTATCAATTATTAATTTTGAAGTGCTAGGTGCTATATTTTTTGACATTAATTGATCATTGAATTTTTTAGATACTTCATCAACATCAATAGCTCCACCAAAGTATGATCCTATTCGTCCAAAAAAACCAGTTGGAGCTTTTGTTTCTTCTTCTTCTTCGTCATCTGATTCATTTAGTATTTCATTTAATTCTCTTACTAACACAAATTCATCTTCTTTTTCAAACGCAGATTCTTCGTTTACTTTATATTCATTCTTACCATTCGTCGGTATGCTTGTAGAATCTTTAAATGTTGAGTAATCTAATGATTCACCTTCTGTATATTCAATCATTTCTCCACCGTTGTCCCATTTTCGCATTTTTTTAGATGATAATTGTTTTTGCATTGATGGTTGTTTTTTGGGAGCTGTGTTTTCTGTGGTTAATGCTGATGTGGGTGGAGTTGGAGTTGTTTCTTTAGACTCAGTTGTTTTCAATTTGATTAAATTGTTAAATTGTAAATCAACTAAACTCTTTAGTTTTTCTAATTCTTCATTTTCTTCTAACTTCTTGAACGTCTTGTATATTCCAACTAATGTTTGCCTTATCTTCTCACTATTAATGGTAGAAATAGCATCAAAATAAATAGCTACAAAAATATCTTCTTTATTATAACAATAAAATCGTTTATGACTGATGGTTTGAGTTGTAAAATTTTGATCTAAATCAATTTGAGTTTCATTGACAATATTGGATATGAACTCATTGAATGGGTATATTTTGTTGTTTAATTGATATTCTATCAAACCTGACGGTCTGAATATGATTAATGATTGTGACATAGGGTGAAGAGTTGATCAATTATTCAATGGTTTTATCACTTAAAGTGAATACGATTTTACGCAAACGAAAATGTTTTGATCGCAATAAAATAGAAAGAAAATAAAAAATAGACTTATGATCTTTACCACATACATTTAACAACATATATAAAAGACAAAAATGGCATATTATCAACAACAAATGAACAATCCGCAGAACATGCAGTTCTATCAATCAAACTACTCATATCAACAAGCACAGCCTCAACCGTCAATGGGTTCAATGGATACAGGGTTTAATAACGATGTAACTGGAACTATTGGAGGAGAATTAAAACCAGGATTATTAGCTGCATTTGGAACTCTGGGATATCCAGGTGAACCACCATTACTAGAAGAATTGGGTATTAATTTTCAACATATCAAATCAAAAACTTTAGTTGTATTAAATCCATTAAATAAAGATATACCCAGTGATATAATGAGTGATTCTGATTTAGCAGGTCCCATATTATTCGTATTATTATTTGGTACATTACTACTTCTAGCAGGTAAAATTCAATTTGGTTATATATATGGAGTTGGTTTATTTGGAATAATAAGTCTACATTATTTATTTAAATTTATGAGTAATGAAACTCAAATTGATTTAATTCGTTCTGCATCAGTTATTGGATATTGTTTATTACCATTAGTTTTAATAAGTGTATTAGGAGTAGTTACAAATTTAGATAATTTGGTTGGTTATATATTAAGTGCAATTGCTGTTTTATGGTGTACATATTCTGCTAGTGGATTTTTTGTATCGGTATTGAAATTGCATAATGTTAGACCATTGATAGCATATCCATTATGTATGTTTTACACTGTCTTTGCATTAATGGCTATATTTGTTGAAAAAACAGAAATTAAATAGATGATGTACATAGCTTAGTTTTAATGCATACAAAATACGTTAAATTTGATTCTCGTAAATGTGTTACTGAAAAATGTAAGTTTCAAATTTATTTAAATAGCTAAAATCATCAACATATCTCCACCAACACAATGACCCTACGGTATTCCTTAATCAAAAGGTTTAACCAGACAAAGCCATTCTATGTCACAACACCAATCTTTTACGTCAATGCGTCTCCACACCTTGGTCATTTATATTCAATGCTAATAGCAGATACACGAAGTAGATGGGAAAAATTAAATCCGAAAAATTCATCATATATGTTAACAGGTACTGATGAACATGGATTGAAAATACAGACAGTTGCAGAAAAACAAGGGATTGATCCTAAATTATTATGTGATCAAGTTTCTAAAAATTTCAAAGATTTAAGTAACAAATTTAATATTGATTATGATAGATTTATAAGAACTACTGATCAAGATCATATAAAAGTAACTCATTATTTTTGGAATATCATGAAAGAGAAAGGATTAATTGAAAAGGGGTCACATAGTGGTTGGTATTGTGTTAGTGATGAAACATTTTATCCTGAGGCAAATACAGAAGAAATTGAAAAAAATGGTAAAACCATACGAATATCTTCAGAAACTAAGAATGAAGTAATATATCAAGAAGAAACAAATTATTTTTTTAAATTATCAGCATTTCAAGATCAATTAATCAAGTATTTAAAAGAAAATCCAAATTTCATAAAACCAACTCATAGGTATAAATTCATATTAAATGAATTAATGACTACAAAATTACCTGATCTTTCAATTTCAAGACCTTCATCAAGATTAAAATGGAGTATAGAAGTTCCAAATGACTCAACTCAAAAAATATATGTTTGGTTTGATGCATTATTAAATTATCTTACTGCGACTGGTTTCCCCAATGGGTTTGAACAAGATTCAAAATATGTTACTCCTAAAAATAATTTATGGCCAGCAACACATATTATAGGAAAAGATATTATTAGATTTCATTGTATATATTGGCCAATTTTTTTATTAGCAGCAGGGATAGAATTACCAAAACAAATTATAGTTCATTCACATTGGTTATGTGAAGGTTTTAAAATGAGTAAAAGTTTAGGAAATGTAGTTGATCCAATTGAAATGAGTGAATTTTATGGAATTGATTCAATTAGATTTTTTTTAATTGAAAATTCAAATATTGATGATGATTGTAAATTTAGTGAAAATTTATTAGAAAGATCAAGAGATTCATTATTAGGAAAATATTGTAATTTATTATCAAGAATTGGTGGAATTAATTTTAATATTGAAGAATCTGTACAATATTATAAAAATAGTCAATTTAATGATATTAAAACATTTATTAAAAATAATAGTATTAAAAAAGAAATTGTACCAACAATATTACAAATATCTAATGAATTACAAGAAAATCTTAATAACTTATATGATAACATGAATCAAAAAATAATCGAATTTGATTATATACGTGCAATTCAATTATGGTGGCAAGTTATAAATCAAGCAAATCAATTATTTCAAATTTCAGAACCTTGGTTATATGTAAAAGCTTTAAATTCAAATACAAATCATCAATCTAGCAGGCTAGATCCAGAAATGATTAAAAATTATAAAAAATTAATTAATTATTATGTTTATTTATGTTCTGAAACAATTAGAATCTCATCAATTTTAATTCAACCAATTATTCCAAGTTTATCAAATGATATATTGAATAGATTAAATGTTGAACCAAGCAAAAGAAATTCAAATTTTGTTAAAATTGGGAAAGATTTGAACTATGGTAAAGATGCTAATTCAAAAATTCATAAATTACCTTTACAAAAATTAAAGTCTCGTATAAAGTAGAGTCATGTATATAGAATAAATACTTGCATTGTATATAACGTAAATGTTATTACACACTTGAATCTTCGATGATTCTTAGATTGAGTATTTTTTACCAAATAGATTCAAAACCGGAAAAATACAAAAAGATTTTCCGAGGAAAAATATGTCTATTTTCTGAAAACAATTTTAGCTTCTTTAAAATCAAATATTGTTATAATTAAAATATAATGAAAGGGTGTAAGCTGTATTGCTTGTTTACGTTAATGTTTCGCTAACGAATGAGAGAATCCTATTTATACCAAATGCCTTACTATTTGGGTAATACTCCTATTTTCTTGTAACTGAATCAAATGAAAATTTGCATCTAAGACAAATGAAAATTTACGTCAATGCAAATTAAAAAAAAAAAAATTCTTACTATATTTGACCTTTGTTTCAAACTCAAGTTGAGTAAATAGTAGGATCTGCATTTGAAATCACCAATAAATAGTTTCTTGGATTTGATAATTTTTGTTACCAATGTTTACTTTTGTGAAGTGATACAATGTTGGTCTGTTAGTCTCATCACATCTAAAAATACGCCTTGTAATCAAAAAGACTACAGGTGTAATTTAAATTTCTAGTAGCTATTGTCTCATATTTTAAGAAAAATATCATTTTCGCCATCTATTTGATGTTAATGTCTCACATTGAAAATTTTTTTGACTTTAAAATTGATTTTTGCAACTTCTTTTTTGAGCAAATAAGATCAAATTGTTCAATCGAATGGCATATTAGTTTCCATGAACTACAAAAAGGTTCAAGTTGAATTATTTATCGACATATTCTGTTCGATGAGTAACCAAGGCTTGTATATAAACAATAATTTTCATGATTGTTATAATAATTCCTTTTGTTTCACTTTAGATAAAAAGCCGTTAGATATGGTTAGAAACATAAAAATTTAAGCGACTCTACATATATCAGGTTCATTACCAATTATAAAAAATTTTACTCACTTAAAATTTAAGTCATATACTTAGCGGTAATAAGGTAATAATGTCTGAGCTTTAATTAGGTTATTAATAGAAACTAGTAGTTGGTTATTTCATCTCTCTAGAGGGTACTTGACAATACTAAAGGATTAAATAAAGAATGAGAAAAGCTCTAGCAAAAAGTCTTCAAAACTAATACAATATTAAACATCCAATTCCAAGTTAATGATTTGAAATGTCTCACTACTTACATGATAATCAAGGTTATTAGTTGTAAGCCGCAGAGCACTGCAAGTGTATTTTATAGTTCTGAATTTGGAAATTCTATCCAAAATTACCCACCTTTCAATTCGGTCCTAACTGTACAGGTGCAGACATCCGTACCCTTATACATCCTACATCCGTACCGCAGTACATCAGAAGAAACATCCATCTCTCATCCTAGGACCGAATTGAATTCAGGCCAAAATTACCTAGCCACGGACAAAAACAACAAATAATAGGGACACATATAATAAGAATAATACATAGGTCTTAACAGTAGATCCCAATTTTTCAACAACAAACTGGCAGTGCTGATTTACTAAATAATATTAAAGTTCAGACTACTCGTCAATAAATCGTTTAATCATCCAACATTACTCAAGACTTCTGAGTCCTGTGTTAAATTAAAGCATTGAATAAATAACAACAATCCATTCTTGAATTTTATGGTAATGGTCGAGGATTGATTTATTATATTGACTAAATCAAGATACACTCGTTACCTTCAATCATTCCCCTATATCTTATCACCCAACTTATTGAAAGAAAGCAAACAAAACAAGATCTAAAAAAGAATAAATTTTAGTACCAAACCTTCAATTATACTTATTAAAGTATAAATACCAATCCCTGTAGGTAATATTGATAAGTACTTACATGTTAAAGGAAACTTTACTCGTAAAAATTAAATAATTTCTTTTTTTGATTGCGATTTTTTTATTTTGATTTAATTATCTCGGAGTTTTTTATTCTTAAAGTTCCAATCTCAAGTCTCCGATCATTTACAAAAATAAATGACAATTGATAACCAACTCCTCAGTTTGTAGAGTTCGGGTGATGTTGTTAATTAGAAGAAATTTACCACTGGTTGACACGCTTCTGCAACAACAATTTTTGTCCACCTACTTCCTACTAAACTGTATTTTTTTTTGTGATACGTTATAGCCTAATAAAGTAACTCAAGATCTCAGATCTAAAACAACCACACAAAATTGAAGTAACATAAAAATTGAATGAATCAATTGAAATCTTTTTTAATTCTCCTATCCATTTACCTTTCCGCGTGTGGTCTCTTCTAACAGAGGTCTGCTGCTTTGAGCCTTATATCTATTTACTGACTAGGACCCGCTAGCATATAGTATAATTTAACTTTAATAAATTTTTATTTACAAGTACAATGGAAAATTATAAATAAAAAGAAATTTTGAAAATATTAAAACAATAAGAATTGTGCAGTAACAATTACAATTTCAAGATTACCGTGGAATAAAATGAATTGTTATTGACATTCTCTATTCTTTACCTTTGTTTGAAAATGGTTTGTAGCTTTCGACCAAATTGATATCAATGTTGCATTTACATATTATTTAAGATTCTTATGAATTGATTGTTGATTGATACTACAATATATTAACAAATCATTTATAACATATCCGGTCGTGTCTGTGGTGCTTATTTTTATTTTTTTAAAATTGGTTTTCTTCAATACCCCCTTAAAATCGTTTTTAGTATAAGTTGAAACGAATTAAAATTCCAAGAATGAATATCCTCCCCACAAGTAAATATTTGACTGAAAAACCCCATTCAAAAATGATCGAGGCATTATGAAAACTTCAATGTATGTTTCATTTAGAAATCCTTCTACACTCGAAACATTTTTTCAAAAGTTACTCTATCATTTACTAGGTTCAAAAAAAATGTAACTTAAAATTTCAAGAGTGAGAATTTTTGAAACAATAATTTTAAGAAAATTGTTTCAAAATTGATCTTGTTTTGGATTGAGATTTTTCTCTTATGGGTTACATTTTAGTTTGTAGAAATATTTTATTCAATTTTAATTGCCGTGATCGATATTATTGATAAATAATATTTGCTTGATACTTGGACATGTCGAACTTAAGTAGATTCTTACCTTATCTTGTCATTGTTACTTTGTGGAACCGACTCAACAATTTGTTTCATAATTGAAAAGGTATGATATCATAGATAAGTTCATAATGATATCTACTCCCTTGTATAATTAGTCAACTTAAATAAAGAAAGTGAAATTTACAATTTTTTACCCCAAGTTTCAACAATTTAAAAAAACAAAAATGAAACTTTAAACAAAAAAAAATAATTAAATAGTAAAATTATAATAGAAAGAGATAAGAAGTTCGTAGATTGTCTACATACAGATATTGAAAAGCTGTCGAGAAAAAATGAAAAGCTTGCTTTATTGGAATATAGATCCAATTCTCTTTGTATCGATCATAGATTCGTTAATAATGTATAAAAAAATATATTTGCTGGTGTAAAAAAAAGTTTAATTGAAAAAAATACGATAAAATCATCATCAATTTCTTAATATAAATAGATTGCATAGAATACATAGAATAATCGAGACCAAAAGAAGGGTGAGATTTACGGTATTTTTTGTTGAAGAAAAAATAAACGAAAGTAAAAAAAATTGTAAGTACACTGAATAAATGGGTGGGTGAATGAAACTACATATCTAAGTATGTCTTACATTTACCGCGTTGATTAATTTATGGAATATCATGGATTTTAAACTTTCCATTGCTTTATTTTAATTACACGCATAGAGATCGAATTTTGGATTCATTCAACTAGATTTTGGTCTAATGTTGTAGTTCTTTTTTTCAATTAGACATTTGCCTTTGACGGTACATTTTAAAGGAATTTGGTGGAAGTCTAGTAATTTGAAACAAATGAAACATCATTGGTTACATTCAATTTTCCCAATTATTTTTTCTTCCAAAATTACTATAAAAATAGTGATACCGGATACTTAAGTGGCAAATGAATGAATATTTGTATGTAATGTCCCTTTCAAGTCCGATAGAATGGGAACCAAGTAGTATCTAGTAGAAGTATGTCTTATGTATGGACAGCAAACTAAGTGAATTTAAATTGAATTGATTAGGGTGTAAAAAAAAAATTTTAATAATTTTTACATTTACTAATATTGAAAAAGGGGAATCTAGAAAAAATTAAACGGGAGATCGAAAGAGAGTCAGACGGAGAGAGAGACAGAGAGAGAAAAAATTTTGAATAGAATTTTCTATACTTTGTTGTAGTAGTAGTTTCAATTTATACTTTTATACTTTCTACATCTATTAAAGACAATAGAGTAAATAAAAATCCATGGAAATATGGAATTTAATCTTGTTTGCTTTTCAATACTAATTTGATGTGATCGTTACAGATACTATTGATATTGATCTAATATATAGAATAGATTAAACAAATTGCTATACTTCTATTTACTTCTTCTCTCCACTCCCCAACTTTTATCTGAGCTAAACTGGTTGAATGATCCTTGTTTGTTTATTTGTTTGTTTGTTAGGTAGACTCCTTCTTGGACATGTTTATACTATACTGTGTTTCTATTGTATCAATCCATTATGACACAATAATTAAATAAGTACATAACATAACATAACATAATAATAAAATAATTTTGTGTTACACAAAGTTACAAAAGTGAAAAAAATTTTAAATTTAAAAAAAAAAAAAAAAAAAAAATTTATACAAAAAGTACAAAATTAAAAAATAAAATAAAGAATATATATAACCAGATAAACACCCAATTTTTCAAATTCTTATAGTAAATTCTACAATTATATTCCATATTTAAAACATTGGAAAATACTTTTATAAATATATCCAACTATATTATATTTTATTACTTTAGATTAAGTTTCAACAACACTATCAATCATAGAATCTATATACATTTAGATTATTATTATACATCATAAATTTTTCAATTCATTAAATTACATTTTATACTCATTTTAATTTATTTATTCAACTCATTCAAACAAAATGTCATCATCAACAAACTCATTACCTATTCGTAAGTCTAAAAGAATTAGAAACTTAACACCTAAAGCAATAACTAACAATTTAAATTTTTTAGTTTCCTCAAATAATCTAGAAATTATAGAACAACAACAACCACTAAAAAGAGCCAGTGAAGATAATACTAGTAATAATTCACAACTAAAAAAGAGAAAAACATCAAGCACAATTGAAGAAGAAGAAAAACTACAAGATAAAGATAAAATAGATCCAGTTGAAAAATTATTATCTTTAACAAATATAAATAATGATTTTATATTAGATTTAGATATAAATGAATCAAATACCTCAATCAATAACCATTCATCATCAATATCATCAGACTCAATTTCTTCAGTAATGTCAAACACATCCTCATCAAAAAGATCATCATCAATACAATCATTAAAGAATTGCGCATACAGTTACGAAGATTCAGAAGCTTCAGATGAAGAATATGAAGACGAAGAACCGATTGAAATTGAATCTGTAAATTTTACTCAAATTTTAAATGATAATATTCGAAATTACTATAAACAAAAATCTCAAAATCAATATAAAGATTCTTTTACTTTATTAAATAATAAAAATAATATATATTCAGATAATTTTAACGTTATTACAAAAGATTCATTAAATCAAAATACCACTAACACGACAAACAATAAATCATCAGTTCCATTTTTTAAAAATGTAAATTTTGGTAGATCAAAAGAATATTCAATTGAGGATTTTGTAACTTATGGAGATGAAGAAGAACAAGAAAAAGAAATAGAACCAACTACAACCGCTACTACTACCAATAAAAATATTTATTTCGAATCAGAAGAAGATGAGGATCCAATATCAACTACAGTATCACCAATATCATCACCAACTACTTCAAATTCAAATCTTTCTATCTCAACTCCACCCACATTAACTACAACTACTTCTACACCAGATTCAATTTATCAAATTCCATTATCTTCAAATTTATATATTCCAAAAATTAATAATAATTGGCTTAAAAGTCAAAATTCATCAATCAATAATAACACATCTCAATTACAATCATTAAATGAATCATATTTTGATTTATCAAATGTTTTAAAAAAGCATAGTTTAATCACTGCAAGTGAAATGGTATCAACTGGTAATTTTATGATTAATGATTTTTATTTATAAAACTACTAGAGGGAAAGAAAGCTGGGTTTTTTTTCGAATATCATTATCATTATTGTTACTACCATTATGCTATAAGAAAAGTTTTTAATTCAATTCATATTTATTCAATCGTTTAATCTAATTTTAATTTTCCATTCTTTATTTAATTTTGTATAGAAATATTTAGTATTAATACAAGTTCTTCAACTATGAATATTCAAATCTTCTGATGTATTTGAGTCTATCCCTCCATATTTCAAAAACATATTTTGATATTTCTAAGGATATGTAAAAAGGATAATAATATTCCTTACTACTAGAGGACTGAAAAATTTGAAAATTTTTTTATTACACAAAGTTTTTTAAATTAGAAGATCTACTTAGTGTGAAAATTTTTCAATTACACAAAAACAAAAAGTTAATAAGAGCAGAAATACTGGGTAGTTAAGGAGTGTTAGCTGAAAAATTAATTATATAGTTTTACTAATTAACGAATAGCTATTCATTCAAACCACTAATAATACTTAACTGCATTATTATTTAAGGTTTTGGTACAGAAAAATTTTTTTCAAGCCCGACTCAATTTAAAAAAAGTTTAATTGACCCGGCGGCGATTAGTTTACTCGATGTTTTTCATCAATCGTCAGAATAAAGAAGAATAACTATATTGTAGAGAATACACTAGTCTCTGGTTTCTATAATTTCGAATAACCAATTAAATTAAGTTGGTATGTAATACAATAACCTTAAATCTTGTTTTAGATCTTTTTTTTGGTTTTATGTTAACCTAAATTTAATATCGTTATATCCTTGAATGCAAAAAAAAAAAATTTTCTAACAAGTAAATAAAAAACTTTGTTTTAGTAATTACTTATGTGTTTTTGTTTTACTTTTACCCTTACCCTTTACTTTTAATTTTGTACTTGTAAAATTGTCTCACACACAAAGTTACAAAGATTCACTAATAATAGTATATTTTATATCAATTGATTAACGGCATTTATATATTATTATTGATGTAAAAAAAGGGAGTAAAAGGGGGTAATAATTTCAACTATTAATAAGTTTTTTTTTAAATTGATTAAAATACGCTAAAAAATTATTTTTGAAGCTTCAGCTTTATAGCCTTTAAGGCTTAGACTCAAGGGCAATTAACTAATTTTGTTTAAAGGAATTGTTAACTTAGTTCAAGACTTATTGATATGTTTTTTGGTTGTCAATTGAAGTATAGTCAATAAACCAAATATTTTTTTTTCTTTCTTGCAAGAGTTAAAAGTTTACAAAATAATAAATCTTGTTCCGAAACATTTTGCATCTATGTGGCAAAACATTTAATTCTTGATTTAATAGGGGTGCAAATTAACATAATATATATTCAACTGTTATTAATGGAAATAGTCGATCCCTCTGTAGCTAGTAAGAATAAACGGCATTGTATTGTCTTACTTTATTACATCAATTAAAATTGTATTCATTAAGTAAACGATTACTTTACTCCTAACCATAGGGCAGAAAGGAACGAAAAATTTTTCATCTGATTAATTAATTCTATTATTATTATAAATAAAAAAATTTTTAATGGTAAGCACAAATAAACAAGACCAATCTAAATCGAGTTAATTGTCAAAAGACTATAATTTAAAAAATTTTTATTTTTAGTTCATTATTATTACACTAAAACTTAACTTAAACGAAGTAACGGGAATTACCAGATTTGAAAAAATTATTATATAGAATTTTACGATTTTGTATTTGTTTATATTGTATTGTACTTGTAATTTCCTATATATTTTTCATCTTGTGAGTGTAAAGTATTAACTTCCTTAAAATAATTTTTAAAACTGTTGTTTTATTTTTGTAACTAGCCGTTGAAATAAAAAGAAAAAAAAAAATTCATTTATTGAAGTTAATGTAAACAGACCAAATAAGTAAATTCAAACAATAATATTTTCGGTTAAGTATTCATGGATATTGAAATGTATGATTGTGTTAATTTTTGAAATTTCTTCAGGAAAATTTTTAAAGATTTGATTTAGTAATAAAGCAAAATTTATAAATTTTGCAATTGATTTCTGAATATATAACCAAAATGTGCATTTCTCAACCTTTTTAGAAAGAATTAAGTGAGTCGTCGTTTTCAATTAGGTAAGATTTTACTTATATGATTATTTGATCAATCAACTAATATTAAATACTCGGTCAGTCTGAAACTTAAACTAATCTTATGTACATTTGTTGTTATTGATCTATCCTTACTTTTCATTGATATTTGTAATTATAGAACGTATTGAGACCTAACTTGGCATTAGATTTGGCTATTCTAAACATTGTCTATTGGAGACTCAATATAGATTATCGAAATTATGTAGTAGTTTAAAATCCAATAGCAGAAATTTCAATCCAGGTTTATTCTCAGACTTTTTTGGTTTGTTAAGTTAAATACAACTTAAGATGCTTAAGGTTGCTGGCCACGTAAAACGGTAGTCAGCTTGCACCAAAAGCGTCGGTACTTTTAATGCAGTCTGGCTACCGTTTTACAAAGCCCCAACCTGAAGCATCCGGATCTTGTTTGAACAACTTAATATTGAATCTTTGATTTTCTCCCATTCCTTCATGTACAAATGATATCTTACCAGTAACTGATATTTTGCCATATTTTCTTTTTATTGTGAGGAAAGCTTCTTTACCAAACTCTCCATCAAATCTAAGCTTGCTTATATAAATGTCTTCTGACACACTCTTCTTAAGAATCATCTCCATCATCAACCATACGCAATTGATTAGTAACTTGTTATATCTGTAGAATCTCCAGCTCTCCTAAGCCATGAAATGAAAGATTTTAATACTACTGCCTCGTAAGTATATATTTCGTGGTATAACATGTATTAGACACATTAGGTACATTTCAAGGTAAAGCAGTTGAACCGTTAAAAACATGTTGCAATCCTTTTGTGTGAATGGATTGTATCTCCTATTGGTAAACTCTTCCTCACATTGCAAGGTTTTATTCAACCTCAAAGTTCTTTCTTCAATCAACCAACAGTAGAAGAGAAGTGAAAAATTTTGATAACGGTTTTAAAATTTTAAAATGATCTCGTAAATTACTAAATTCTAAATTTAAACACCGCAAAATCAAATTCTATAAAAAGAAGAATACGGAGAATATAAAGTATCAAATAATAAAGTAGCAACACAAGTTTAAAGAAGTTAAGGCTAATACGCTTGAATAATATTGAATAAAGTACAATTCTACATACCAATTATACTAAATGGGATTATTTTCATTCCTATTCATTTATTTCTTGGGCTTTCTAAGTTCAATTTTGATTATACCAATTACACTATATTATTTTGCAAAAGATGTTAAAGATGAATTAAATGATGATTCAAATTCTAATACGGATTTAAAAGCAGGAGAAATTGAAGAGAAACATCAATCAGGATTAGAAAGTTATAAAAATGGTTGGATTATAGTAACAAATAACTATATTGAAAGTACTGATGATATTAATAAAAATACAACTTCAATAACTGAAACACCCGAAAATAAATCAGCTTATAGTTCATTATTTAAAATAGTTAATAAAGAACAACAACAAAGAGAACAAGAATTGATTAATAATCCAACAAATGAAGAAGATGATTTGAAAGACGATAATGCATCTATTCATTCAATTCAACCTTCAATTGTTACAAATAATTCAACTCCTATACCTCAAAATAAATCAACTCAATCATCTTCTTCTTCTTCTACAATAAATATGAGACAATCTTTAAAAAAACATAGATATTTTGCAGTTTTAAAACATGGAAATTTATTTTTATATAAAGATCAAACTTTAAAAGATGTTAAACATGTAATTGTATTAAATAATTTTTATGTTAAAATATGGCCAGAAGGTTTAACTGATGCTCAATTATTTACAAAATATACAGCAATTGCATTAATAAATATAAGTAATCTTAAGAATAATAAAAATCAACAATCAAATCCAATTGGAAGTTTTTATATATATTGTGATATGGTATCAGATAAAGAAGATTGGTATTTTGCATTAATAAGAAGTTCTAAATCTGAAAATTTAAATAAATCAATTCCTTTTAAATATAATCCTAAAATTTTTGCAAATACTTTACATTTTTCAACAAAAGAAATCATAAATTTAATTCAATCATTATATGGATCAGAAGGTAATTTACAAACTAAATGGTTAAATGCATTAATTGGAAGATGGTTTTTGGCTATAAAAGATACTAAATATTTTGAAAATTATATTCATACAAGACTTAGTAAAAAATTAGATAAAATTAAAAAACCAGGATTTTTTGAAGAATTTCAAATAACAAATATAAACCCAGGAAGTTCTGCTCCATTTTTCACTTATCCTAATTTAAAAGAAATAAATCCTGATGGAACATTAGTTGTAAATGGAAATATATCATATAATGGAGGACTTTCAGTTACAATTGCAACAAAATTAGATTTATCATTTGGTACAAAATTTACAAAGGGAGAAGTTGATATAGTTTTAAAGATTACTTTAGTTAATTTAGATGGTTCAATATTAATTAAATTAAAACCTCCACCAAGTAATAGATTTTGGTATTGTTATGAAGTTGAACCAAATTTAAATTTTAAAATTGAACCTGTTGTAAGTACAAAATCTTTAAATTATAGTTTTATAACAAGTACAATTGAAAAAAAATTTAAAGAAGCAATTAAAGAAAGTTTAGTATTACCTCATTGGGATGATATTGTATTCTTTGATACAACTGAAGAATCTTATCGTGGAGGTATATGGAAAGTACCTGAAATAAATGATGATAGTTTAGATGATCAACAATCAAGTGAAGAAAATGATTCTAAAAGTATACTAGATGAGCAATCTACTATTGATTCAAAAATTAATTTAACATCAAATAATCAAAATAAATATTCAAAATTGTCTAAAAATATAACTGATTTTACTAAAAAAATTAAAAAGAAATCATCGACTCCATCAACTGAAGATTTTGAAAATACAACAATAACACCAAATCAATCAAACAATAATAATAATAATGAATCAAATTCATCTCCTTCAATTATGTCAAATACTTTTAAAAAAATTGGAAAATGGTATTTTAAAGAAGATAAAAATTCAATTCCATCAGATCAAAATCTAACAGAAAAGTCATCATCATTATCAATACCTCAAAAACCTAATAGATCAAATTCAAATTCTTCAACAAAAACAACAGGATCATCAATATCTTCCGAACAACAAAAATATCATCCACCAGAAATGATTTCAAATAGAAGACCACCAAGAAAATCTTCAAGTGCATCAGCAAATATATTAAAAACAAATGACAAAATAAGTACTCATAATAATGATTCAGGAAACAATAGTCCTACATTACAATATCCATCAAATTTTCCACCTACTACAAATACAGGATTATCAACTACTTCTCCACCAGCTTTAAATTCACCATCATTTAATTTTTCAAAATTTGATCATTCAAATATTGATTTACCTCCATTATATCAAGAAAATGATCAATATGGAAATGGAAATGGAAATGGAAATAATAACAACAATCACAATAATAATCATATTTTAAATTCAAATTCATCATCAATTAAATCACCAACAATTACAGCTGCACAATTAGCAGCTTCAAAATCATTTAATTCATTAAATAATTTATCCAACAACACTAATAAAAAAAGAACATCAAGTATATCATCATCATCAACATTAAGTTTTGCAACAACAAATAATAATAACCATCATCAAGAAGATTCCACATCAACTTCAAATACAAATGAAATTATAAATTCAGCACATTTAGTTAGTGAACCAACTTTAGGAATTGCTCAACCAACTACTCCAATAAGATCTAAAACAACAACAATTAGAAAACCACCTCCGAAATCTCCTGTATTAGAACCTAAAACTAATTCAATTAATATTGATTTAAATACTACTAATAATAATAATACAACTGAATTTTAAGAATTGAAATTTTTGATTAATTATTCAATTGAAATTAATCTTTTCATAATGGTAAGGAAAGCGAGATGTATATATTAAGTAGTTAACTTCAAATAGTATATAATATCTACGAATTGTTAAGTATCCTTAGACTGTATTGTATTTTAATTTTTTGATGCTTTAGAAGTAGCTTACGTTTATCTTTAAATTTAATTTACTAATTGGTTGATCTTTTCTCTTTTTCATTAGTAAGAGCTTATTAAATCTTTAGTCTATCTCAACTAGGCATTATTGATACTTGGAGTGTGTTTATATTTAGGTGATTTGTGATATTCAAAATTTTTCAAGGATCAAGGATGTAATATTTTCCATTAATTACTTATTCTTTTGGTTGCAAAATACTGAAAGTCAAAGCTATGTTATATTAAACACATTCGATTTTAGATAAAAGATTTCCTATATTACATCGTCTACTTTAATTTCGTTGGCATTTTGAACATTCTAAGTCAGTAACAAACATTTGGGGACTAGTATTGAGTTTAGTGCTTACTAGAAATAAATCGTATATAGCAAAAACATTAAATTTTTTTGTTTCAAATTTGAGTTTCAAGAGATAATTCCTATATAACGAACCCATACAGAAGTTCATGAGAATTTAACCGATACAAATAACACTTCAAATGTTGCAAATTCTGTGAATATGTTAGTTAAAAGGTACTTTTATTTGGTTTTAAATTTTATGTAAAATATCGAAGTTGTATTTGGAACAGTTGTATTATTGGAAAAAACTTATAATTTCGTGATTTATTATTAAACTAAAGATGTTTTCACCTTCAGCATCGTTTATTCTAAAGCATACCACTTTGTTGAGATTTTTTTCAATACGAATTACATTCATAATGTCTTAAATTATGAGGTTTAAGCTAATTTGAACGGCTTGTATGCTATATTAAAAATTATGTAGAATTTTTCACTAGGCACTCGGTCGGGGTCCCTTTTTGCCTAATAAAAAAATCAATTATATTTTCTCCAACCAGTTGTAGCTGAAAAATAAATTCAGTACAAAGAGTAGGTTATTTCTTGAAGGGCTATGAAGATTAACAGATATTTTCGCATTTCGTCAAGTCTGGGTAGGCTCGTCCAACTAAGACAATTATTGGACATTAATAGGATTAAAATAGTAGAAAATTAGTTCTACGATTTTAGTTGCAACTTGACACACACATACTTACTAAAAATAAGTTTACTCAACATTCAAGATAAAAAAATTAAGATTTTATCACCATCTTTCAGAAGCATTGTGAACCCTTATGCAGTCTCTAACAAAGAAAACAACTTCTTTACTAACAATGAGCAGCAGAGGCAGTTTGGGGGTAAAATCAAATAATAAATTATTATTGTAAAATTGATTGAGAATATTTTATTTTGCAATCAAAGATATAGGCATTTAAAATTTAACAAAACACATCTATTTGGTACTCTACGCATTTATGTTTCATACAAATAACGTTTAAAATAATGTAAATTACTCATGGTTGAAAAACCTGAACTACTTTTGTATAAATTCAAAATTAACGTAAAATAATTTTGAAATTCCCATAATGCAACTGTAGTTTCGTGATTTTTTTAGAATCCTAATTTCGTTATTATTTTGAATTCTAAAACTCATTTTCTGCCCAAACTATATAGAATTGTTTATTGAAAGTCAACAAATAACATTGTGAATACTGCGAAATATCTTTTTCACTGAGTTTGAAGTACTTTTAGTTCATTGCAAAAGTATTTTGAGGGAATTGTTTTTGCTTGGGTTAGTTTCTGTTGGAACATTTCGAATTTTTTACTCGGAGAACACTATAAGAACACAATTTCGTAAGCCGTGCTCAATTTAATAAGATGTTCTGATCTACTATTTTCAAATATTTGTAGGACATTTAGTAGTACGAGAAGGTTTATGCATTTTATTTTTGAACTCTATTTGGTCCAATTCGAATGTAATTAGTTTTTTTGCAACTTTCGCTTGATCCGTGATATTACCTCAAATTCAACGGTCTGCCTATGAACCTGAAGCATACAGACTTTGAAAGCTCTTGAGTTCAAACAGGTATGTGTGATTCTGTCAGAACTGAAAAATTCGTTAGTCAAGGAGATAAAAGCTTTGAAGTAGTTGCAATTTTAAAGCAAAACGCTAACTAAAATGAGGTTACGAATTTTACTAATTGGAGTAGTCGTTTACAGTTTAAAATTTTAAACAACCATTGATTATCATATATAGTTCATTATTCTTTCAATTCTATTTACCTTCATGTTCCATTGCTTGTTTTATAACAGCAATAATAGCACTACTTTGAATTTTATCATTACCACCTTTTGAAATTCCATATTCTACATCACTTAACCCTTTTAAATAATCAATTCTATTCTGACTTTTTAATTCTAAACCATTTAATATTTCAATAAAGCCTTGAATTAAATCTATTAGTGCTAACCCTTTTGTAACTTTATATTTATTTAATGTCATATAAGCTGTTGTCCAATCATCATTTAAAATTGAATTTAAACAAGAATCAATATCTTGAGGATGTGGAGCTCCAATACAATTATATATCATATCTACATCAATAGTTTCTCCTTCTTCACAAGCAGAATGACATGCTTGTAAAACATTTAAACTTCTTCTCATATCACCACCAGACAATTTTAATAATGACAGTAAAGCATCAGGAGTAATTGAAATTTTTTCTTTTATTATAACATTTTCAATTCTTTGACGTATACTTTCTTCATCAATTGGATGAAATCTAAATCTTGTACATCTTGAAATTAATGCAGGATTTAATTTATGAGAATAATTTGCTAATATACAAAATCTACAATATTTTGTAAATTTTTCAATTATTCTTCTTAAAGAATTTTGAGCAACTGAAGTCATTGCATCAGCTTCATCTAATATAATTAATTTAAATTGTGGTGAATTATTACTTGTAAATATTTGTCTTGTTGATGCAAAATTTTTAATTTGATTACGTACAACATCTATACCTCTATCATCTGATGCATTTAATTCTAATACCATATTTTTGTAATTTGGTCCATAAATTTCTTTGGCTAATGCAATAATTGTTGAGGTTTTACCTGTTCCTGGAGGTCCATAAAATAATAAATGAGGTAATTTTCCGGTTTCATTGAATTTTTTAATGGTTGTTACTATTTCATTTTGACCATAAACTTCCTGTAGATTATCAGGACGATATTTTTCAACCCTAGAATGAGTTAGTATTAAGTACCAAACAAACACGTTAGATATCAGACATACCATGGTAGGTTATCCCTATTCTTATTTGACATTGAATCAGTTGTGTGATGATGGTAATGATAATTGGTACGTTACTCGTTTGATCTGAAGAATTGATGTTTCAAAAATCTGACGCGTAAAAATATATAAATACACAAAATTACAAAAGTATACCTTACTTTAATTTACTCTATAAAATTTGTATAAATATAACAACTATTAATAAAAGCCAATTATTTGCTACTAATTTATAAGCCCAACTACTTGGTTTAGCCATTTTACCAACATAATTACAACTTGGCCATTGATCACTAGTATTTAAATCCCAATAATAACTTAATGCAATACTTTCATTTCTTGTTGGACACATAAATCCAAAATCTGCAGGACAATTTCTTACAATTGCTTGACAAACATTAACACAAGGTAAAATTTCATAATAATCTTCTTGAGGAGAAATAACATCTATCATAAATGAATTTCTTTGACTTGTTGAATTTCTAGGCATATATGAAGATGAATTTTGAGTTACACATCTTGGTATTGAAACAGCACAAAGCCAATCTTTATAACTTTCTGCACAATCTTCACAAGTTCTTAAATTTGAATATATAGCTTCTGGAACAGTATCACAAGCAATTTGTTGAATAGCTTTACTAAAATTTTCATAAAGTAATTTAGCATGATCATCATAAATATGTTTTGTTGCATTTTTATCATCATTATATTGGGGATCTCCTAAAGCAGGAACACTATAAGCAACTCTATCACAAAATTCTAAATCATAAATTAATTCACAAGATGATCCAGACATAGTTTCAAATTCAAAAGGATGATATAATGCTCCACCAAAATTTGTACCTCCAAAATCTGCAACTACATAAGCAATATATTTAGTTGATTCATTTAAATCTTTAACCATAAATTGTTGTTGAATTCCACCATTTCTTGTAGTAAAAGAACTTTCTATATTATGAGGACCTCTTATTGCAGGACCTGATCTAACAGCACACCAAGAATTATTCATTTTTTCAAAATAATCTTTATTTTCATATGAATATATATATAAAAAATATCTTGAATCAGAAGCATTAAATTTTTCCCAATCATCTGCATAAGCAGTTAAATTATTTGTAACAATTAATGCAGAATTATCATCTGCATCAACTATTGATCCAAAACTTCTATCATCCCATTGAAAAACTAAATCATTTTGTGATACACCAATTTGATATGTCCAACTTGCTGTTATATTTATATTTTGAGGAGCTCTAACAGCAATATATAAAATTTTTTCATCATCTGCAGGATTTGGAATAACTCCAGGAGTTGGAATAGATGAAGTAGTTGATGTAGCACTTATTGGTAAATCAGCTAATGCTTGGAAATAACCATATTGAAATAATTTCATTTGTCCAACTTCATTATTAGTAAACATTGTAGAATTAAAACTATAATATACAGCAAGACTAGTTTGATTAAATGGTATATTATCTGGTTGAGTACATATATTACCTGATAAAAAAATTAAAAGTTCATAAAATTCACCTAAACCTGAAGATGTATTTACACTAAATGAATAATATTTAATTTCTGATTGTAATATTGTATCAATTATAGGAGTAAATTCTTGTAATCCTTCAGAATTAGTTTTCCTTTTAATTTGATTAAAATGTTTTATATCTTTAGTTAAATTCTGTTGTTGTAAATTAATTTCGTCCTGCGAAAAATAATTGAATTGAAATTGTTCTACTTCATTGGCTAGTATGCATTGGAGCAGTAGTATTAATATTGAGATAAGTGAATGAAGTAGTGTTTTCATTTGGTTCGTTTATGCATACATTGTTGGCTTTAATGATGATTCTAACTAATGATGGACCATATGGCTAAAAAGAGAATAGAAAAAACTTAAATTTGAAAAATTAAATTCTACACAGTAGAAAAATCTGAAACTACACTACACAAACAAATTTTAAGACGTCAAAAATATATTATAGTCTATACCAACTATTTACCAAAGTTTCCAAAATTTCTTTTTCTTCTTTTTCTTTTCACCATTATCACTATGATCCCTTGAATATCCAGTCATACCAGGTTGAGATTTTCTTGGTTCTAATTTTAATCTATCAAGACTTGTTCTACTATCATTTCTATGTTTTGTATCTATATCATCACTTAAACATTTACTTAATGCTAAATGATTTGGATGGGATGAATTTTGTTGTCTATTTGTGATTTCTTTATTTGGTTTTTCTAATCCACCCCATTTTAAAGTTTGAGGTGGTGGTGATGAATGATCATGATCATGATCTGGTCCTTGATTTGGTATAGTTTTAGGAGATTGTGAAGTTTCAGTTGAACCAGAATTTGATTTTAATTTATTTAATTTTAATTGTTCACTAACTTCTTTAAATGATAATTTATGTTCTTTTGGTGCTTCCTTTTTAGGTTGTTCTTTTTTCTCATCTGGTTCTAATAATGATTTTGTCTTGTAGGGACTTGTACCAAAAGAATTTGAACCAGTTATTGCACGAGCTAATTTTGAACCATCACCTATAAAATCAGGATTAACATCAATAATATCTGAACAAAGATTTAATGAATTATCTGAAATTGCTTTTGCAAAATCTGCATAATATTCTTCATTTATTGGATTTTTCTTTAATTTAGTTAATTCTTTATTTATATCATCTTTATAATTTAAATATAAATGTGCAATTTCATCATATGAATTATATGAAGTTGCAGATGTATCACTTGTCAGTGATTCACTTGATGCAATACTATCTGTATCACTATCATAACCTTCATTATTACGGTTTATTGAATTTTTAGATTTTTCAATTGATTCTTGATTAATTTTACTTTGTAAAGAAATTTCATAATCACACATATTAACTGATGGAACAACAATAACTGGTAATGGATAATTTTTAACTAATCTATCTGTAAGTTTTGATGAATGCCAAGATCTTAGTGGAGCTCCAACATTTTTATTAGGTTTTGTACCAGTACATACCAAATTTGGTTCATATAATCTATACATATCTTTTAAAACATCTTTAGTTTCTCCAGCAACTAATTCTACTGTAACTCTTGCTATAATTTCAGGATTTATTACTTGCATGATATATTGAATTAAATCTTTCGCTATTGTTACCATATTTTCAGGTTGTGCTCTTTCTTCATATCTCTCTAATGGATCAGAATAAACGGAAGGTGATCTTGATCTTGAACCATAACTTCTTCTTCTTTTTTTTTTTTTTTCTTGGAAAATTGTAGGATCAACAGTTGCACATACTATTATTTTATCACCATTTTCTATAAATGATCCTAATAACCAATCTAAAGCAACCCAAGTATGAATTCTTGCACTTATATAAACCAATATAGTTCTATGAGGTAAAACAGGAACTAATGGTAATAATTCTCCATTATATAATTTCTCATATAACTTATGTCTTCTAGTAATTGAACAAGCTCGTAAAGTAGTTATTGGTTGAGTTGGATATTGAACTAATTGTCTTTCAAATCTTCTTAATTCAGCATAATCTAATCTATCTGATTCTTCATAATTCAGTGAATTTCTTCTTGGAGAATTCATTGGTGACAATCTACCTGGACCAGGTGATAAATCTCTACCTCTTGAATAACCAGGTAATTTTTTTGAAGAATTTTGACCATGTTTCATTTTATAAATTTCCCAACCAACATCATCATCCGAATCAGGTTCATCATCATCATCATATGAAATATTCATATTATCAAATGATACTTGTTTTTTATATTGTTTTTGATTATGATCTTCTAAATTTGAATTTTTAGGTTTAAAATTAATAAATCTATAATTACTTGACAGTGAATTTGATAATTTATTTAATAAACCATCAGCTAATTCATTTTTACCATTATTTTGTAAATCAATTGAATTTCTTCTTCTAGAATCACTTAATGGTACTTCTATTCTTGAATTTTCATTAATTGAGGGATTGCTATTCTGATTTTGTTGATAAGATTGTGTAGTAGTAGATGATGATGATGGTATATTTCTATTCAGTGGTAATGAATCAGTTCTATATGATGCTTGTCTAGATGGTGGTTGTATATTAAATTGAGGTACATTCTCAGTCATTATACCTTGTTATGTATATGTTTATTCAATTTGTTTAATTATTGTTTGATTATTATTATCTAATTTTCAATTTGGTGATTTTTTATTTTAAGGTTTCTCACTATCGCTTAAAAAAAATTTAGAACTTAGATTAAGCGGTGGCTCAATATAATTTTATATCTAATCTATGTATTATGAGCCTAAAATTTATTCAAAGTTTAAGCTTAAACCACTCGATTTAGATCTATTAATTGATTGATCTACTTACTTAATTAATTTCAATTCCTCGTGATCAATCACATTTTATATAATACTTGTACTTATTTTTCTTAAATTTTTATAACCGGATATTGACTTTAAGAAAAATTTCTTAACACTTTCAATTTTTTGTGTATATTGAAATTATAATAATTGCTACTTGATTTAACCAAATTGTATGAAGGCTCGTGAATAAGAGGAAGGTTAATAATAATACAGTGACACTGATGTATTACTCAAACCAATGTTCAAAATTTGTATGTTGATCGGTTTGACCAAAAGTAGTGATTATGCAATATTACTTGATAAGATAAAAGAAAATTAGATTAGACTCACACGATCAATATTAAAATTTATTAATGAAATTTGTATTTCACAAAACATGCAATTATAGCCTTCACTCTACTAACTTATAGTAATCAAACCAAATAAAGAAGGGCTCATTTAATAACAGAAAAAGACGTTGTATAAAACTAGCCCCGAACCATTTAACTGATAATAGTTGCTTTTAGGTTTTACGATGCCGCACTTACTACCAAATTAGTTTTGATCAGAATAAATTGATTTTGTGATAGTTTCAACGGTATCAAATTAGTGTTTAATTAAAAAACACATATGAAACATTTATGAAACATTTATGAAATTTTTAATTTAATTCAACAAATTAGATTCAAAATAGTATATAAATTAGCATTAATGAGTCAATAATTCTTTTCAACAAAAGTCTGTCTCAACCAACTTCAGTCAAGGATATTAAAGTTAAATCAACTAAAGTTCAATAAAAAACCTTAATCTCAACAACTTTAATACAATCACCATTGAATGATTTAGATTAACAATAAAATTACAATTATAAAGTCCAATTCACAGTTTCTCATTAAATAAGCGCTCAAATATTCAAAGCCAATGCCAACCATTCACCAATTCACTAATACATCAAGCTTATCACAATCTTCAAATCAAGATGAACACATCAAGAAATTCGATCAAAATTCGTTACAAAATTTACAACTGGAAATTAACTTATTAAAAAAGTTTGAATCAATACCATCTCAAAATACAACTTATGAAGGAATAGGTTATATAAAATCATCAAATTATTATATAATATCAAATAAAGAAATTTTAATAAATTTAAAATCAACATTAAAGAACTTGGATTTTAACAAAATTGATTTAATTGGATTAACAAATTTTTATAATGATTCAATAGTCTATTATTTATCATCAATTTTAAATGTTTCAATTACCGAAATTTTAAATTCATTAAATTATATATCTCCAAAACAATTAATTATTTTAAATTTAATTAGTAATGGTAATAATGAATTAAATTTTAATTATAATAATATTTTAAATTTTCAAAAATTTAATGGTTTAAAAGGTATGACAAAAGAAATTTATCAACAATTAAAATGTTTAGTTAGATTTGATGAAGGTTTATTAATTATTGTTTTATGTTTATTTACTAATTGGAAAGATGAAAATTCATTATATCAAGTTATTATTGAAAATGAGATTTATGATCTTCAAGATAATCAAAATGTTATAGAAAATGGTGATGTGAAAAAAAATGACAATTTAAAGAAAGAGAATGAAAATTGTGAATTTGATTGTATTAATTTACTTAAAAAATTGAATATTACTTGTACTGATCATTTACAATGTCCATTATTTATACCAATTGATAAATTTGAAGTAAATGATGCTGAGGAGAATGAGGAGAAAACAATAATTGAGGAGACAAATGAGGATAAAAATGAGGATAAATCAATAATTAATACTGAAGAAACTGAGGATAAAACATTAACTCTAGAAGATGTAAGCTCAGATCAAGTTAAAAATGGAATTAAAATTCAAAATAAATTGGAATCAACACCAGCAGTTTCTAATCAATCAAATAATGAAACCAATGGAAATGGACTTAATAACAATAAATCTAGTAAAACATCTTCCTCAACAGATGAAGAAAATAATGAAAATAATTCATCAGAAGATTTGTCAGATTCAGATCATGAATATTTTAATTTATTAGATTCATTAGCTGATTTATTCCCCAAATTCTCAAAATCAGAATTAAAAATAAGATTAAATTCAACTAAAAATTTTGATGAATTAATTGAAGAATTATTTATTGAAACTGAATCTAGAGATATTTTAGAAGAAGAAGAAGAAGAGCAAGAAGAACAACAACAACAACAACAAGAAGAAGAGACTATCAAATCAAATCAATCATCAAAAGAATCATTAATAATTAATCCAGGAGATTCATTATCTAAAGATGTTTATTTTTTAAAAGAATTATTTCCACAAATTGAATTAAAGATTATAGATTTTGTATTAAAACAAAATAATGGAGATATTAATGAAACTTCAAATTCTTTATTAACTAATCCAAATCCAAATATTGATGAAACAATTGAGGATCAACAACAAGTTCAAAATAAACGACAAGATCAAAATCAAACTCAAAATCAAAATCAATGGTTTCAAGTTTCAAATTTAGTTGATCGTATTAAAAAAATTTTAAATATAGAAACTAATATAAGTAATAATGAAAATAATGATGAAAATAAAGATCCAGATACAGAATCTTTAAAATTATATTTAAATGAAGAAGATATTATTCATCATATTAGAAAATCTCAAAATGTTTATTATGATGCATTAATTGGTATAATTAATGAATGTCAACCAAAAATTAAAAAATCAATTCAAATAGTTCCGAAATCTAATGGTAGTAGTAGAGTTCAAAGAGGTGGGATTTCAAGAACTTTAAATTCCAAAATAAAACCTTCAACTACAACAACAACAAAATTAGTTTCATCAACTTATAAATATAATCCAAATTTACCCGAAGTTTTAGATTTATGGCATATTTATTCAACAAATAAATCATTACAATTTTTAAATAAGGAATTTTTAATAAAAGCATTAGAATTTTTTCAAGGAAATTGTGAAAAAGTTATTGAATTAGCTTTTGAATTAAATGAAAATAAACCAGATTCTTTAAGTTCTGCATTTAAAAAGAATGGGAAATCTAAAGTTACAAAATCTATTCCAATTATACCTAATACTACTATGTCATTTACTCCATATGTTGAAAATTCAAATAATTCCTTAAATCAAAATTTTGAAAAGTATAATACTAAAAGAAGAAGATCATCTGGATCAAATTCACAATTATCATCAACAACATCAACTTCAACATCATCATTAAATTCAATACAATTAGAAAGGTATAACAATTATCTACAAAATTCAGAATTAGATTTACATAGATTAACATCAATAGAATCATTACAATTAATAAAATTTACTTTAAAAAATTGGTGGTCAACTGAGTTGAAGCTTCGAATAGAAGATGGTAAATTAAATAAATATGGTTCAATTATAAAATTTATTGATCCTTTATTAATTATAACTGGTAGAGGTATACATTCAATAAATGGTCAAAGTATTATTAGAAAATTTGTTAAAGATTATTTATTTAAAAATAAATTTATATTTGATGAAGAATTAGGTATATTTTTTGTAAAAGGTAAAAAGAGTTAAAGTTGACTTTAACATAATGTTAGTTAGCTAGATAATAGAAGTACATATCATTCCTGTAAAGCATGAGTCGTTTTATAAAAAAATTTAATTCAATTGATGGTTTAGCATATGCTATTATATTTGAAAATTTACTCTTCGTTTGTTGGTAAATCATGTGATCGATTAGTTACGTAAATACGAATTTTTATACGAAGATATAAATTACCTGCATAATAACATCAACGGTTTTAAGATTATTCTTGTGTTGGACTCGACACAATACTTCCTCTTATTTTTTGATTTTTCCCGACCTAATGATTCAAAACGTTGAAAAAGATTTACAATGTTTTTAATTTTTTATAACGAGGACCAAATTTTTAGACAATTGGGTGTGAAATGAAACGAGGATAACGATTACAGATCCTTAATAAAAAGTAATTAAACCCTGGAACAAGAAAAAAAAAGGACCTGATTAAATTTAACTGCCCTTAGACTGGTCAATTATTTTTGTACTAAATTGAGCCGTATCTACTTTTGTACACTTGTGCTTTCTTAGTTTCAAATTTAAACGACTTCATAATATATGCCGTTCAATTAACATTATCAAATAGTACTTAGGCTAATTCAAATTGTTCAAATGCTAAGAAAAGCTTGATAATAAAACTGAAAATGGACATCTTTTTCAACTGATTATACTTTTTCAAAATCCTGGTAGTGTTAATTTGTAAAAAAATTTATTATGTAGGTATGGATCTGTAAAGAAATTTAGTATGTAGGTATGGATGTGCTTCTACTATAAAGTTTATTTCGTCTAGTATTTGTATTAAAATAATTTCAAAATGAAGGGTTAACTTGAATAATATGGTTCTATAATTATTACTATCAATTTAAAAACGAAACAAAAGCTCATTCAATGAACTGATAGAAGATGATTAGCATAGTGTATCTATATACGGTTGCTATTGTGTCAATCTACCCTTATTGCACTGGCTTTATTAACATGGTTATGTATTATTGTACTCTACGTATTAAAATAATAAATTAAAGGATTCAATTTTTCAGTTTTGTTCAACAATTTTTTTAATTTGAATTTTTTTTTTTTTTCAAATTTAATTGAACGAGTTTCAAAATTTTACCATCAGTAAAAGCACCTTTCTTGAACAACAAGTTTGATGTGAGAGTGGTATGTAGACAGATATTGATGGAATACACGTAAAATACTCAATGTTTTAAAGAACAATTTATATTCTGTAGATTAACGATATAACTAAATAATAATATTTAATTATTATGAATCTCTCTTTCTCTCTTTTTTTTTGATAATAAAATTAAATTTAAATTAATTATTAAAACATCAACAATATTAAAATATACATACAAAACTTCAACTCAATTTAAATTATCCATACTTTAACACATATCCACATACGACTTATCAGATAGATCTACACTTGTTAGATATCACATTACATACTAATAAAACCTTACAATCATCCATCAACACTAATTTCAGAATTTCCTGGGGTATCATAATATTAATTAAAAAAAATTATTTATAAAATATCATAAACCCACACGTTACAAATTTTTCAAAACCTATTCAATAAAGACTTTTTCACACTCATTCACCATATATTCAACTAAATCAGTATGAGCTCACAAAATGATGAAGACATAAGTCTACATCATCAATCTGAACTACAAAATAATTCAAAATTTAATCAATCACATGTATCTGATAATAATAATTTAAAAGAAACAGATAATTCAAATATCAATTCAAAACTAGAACAATTAAACTTACAACCACCTGAAAATAATACAATATCGTCCAATAATGGTTCTTCTTTAAGTTTAGGATCTCCTATGCAAGAAAAAAAATCACAATTTACATCTAATAATCAAAACGAATCTTATGAACAAAATGGACATCATGACGATTCCATAGCTTCACATTCAAGTTTGAAAACAAAAGATTCAGAATCAAAACAAAGAATAGAGGAAGAATCAATACCAAAAGAAGATAGTATAAATGAAATAAATCAAGGTATGCCACCTCGAATGCCAGGTACTTTTAATGTTAATGCATTAAAAACTGGAGATGATGAAAATGAAGAAGAACAATATAATCAATTAAGACAAACTATAAATAAAAATGAAAGTAAAGATTCTTTTAGTCCTGGAACTTTTGAAAGTCCTGCTCAAAACTCAACAAATGATCAAATATTAAGTAATAATTCACCACCTGTTATATTAGAGGAAGTTAATGATGAGAAAACTCATGATAATACCATAATTCTGAATGAATCAAGTTCCAAAATTTATGAACAACTGGAGAATAGCCCTCATGATCATGATCAAAATGAGAGTGCTAACACTACTACTCATGAATCATCAGCTATACTGTCATCTTCAAATATCAATAATATACAAGATGAACCTCAATCACGTCAGCTGACAACTTCAAGTAATATTTTCAATCAAAATCATCAAATACCTTCAAATCCAAATTCAACTAGATTTTCAAATATTTCAAATTTTAAATCCACTTTAGATCCAGGAAAACCAGAGAATAATATCTTAACTCAATCACCAGTTGATATAAATAATTATTTAACAAATAATGATATTAATGAAGATGATTCCTCTTCACTTAATTCAAATTCTAAAAATCCTTTGAAAAATGATTTATTACAAAAAATTCCTACAATTGATGATGAAAATATTGATGAAAACTCATCACCAGTGCAAACACTATCTAAACCTAAAGTTGAAACTAAATCAAATTCAACTGAAACCCCGAAACAACAATATTATCAAACTCCATCTGTAGGTCCAGAAGAAGAAGAGCAGCGACCAGCATCTAGTAGAAATGTTTCCTCAACATCAACAGTAGTTAGAACTCCTAAAACTATAAATCCAAATCAGACAAATACTACTTCAGCTCATAATCAAACAGCGGCTGTAACACCACTTCAACAATCTTCACAAAAATTTTATCTGAATAATACTCCATCTTCATCTTCCATCAACAATCATACTCAAAGTACAATAAGTACATCATCACCAAGAGATAATTTATCAATTGGATTAAATCAATCTAATAATTCTCCAAAGAATGGTAAGAAGAGGAAAAGTGGGTACAAAGTAAGAGAAGTTTTCCTGTCAATGTTTAGTAGTAAACATAAACAACAACCAATGGGATCTCAATCACCTGAGTTGAATATGAAAATAAGTACACCTTTTAATGCTAAACATGTAGCTCATGTTGGAGTAGATGATAATGGTTCATATACTGGTTTACCAGTTGAATGGGAAAGATTATTAGCAGCAAGTGGTATATCAAAAAGAGAACAACAACAACACCCTCAAGCTGTTATGGATATAGTTGCATTTTATCAAGATACTAATGAAAATCCAGATGATCATGCATTTAAAAAATTTCAATTTGATAATCATAATAAAAGTAATTCAAGTTGGTTAGGAAGTGATACTCCTCCTGCTACACCTGGTGGCGGTTCATCGTCATCACAACAAACACCTCCAACTTCATATTTTGAAAAACAACAATTGAATGGTCCACCATTAAAAGCTCCTCCTCCACCTCCATCTCCGCAACAACAACAACAACAACAACAACAAACAAACGAATCAAACAATCATATTCAACAAGTTCCTAAAACACCAGGAGGAACACAGGAACATCAATTTATCCCAAGCAGACCTGCTCCAAAACCACCTTCAACTCCAGCATCATCTACTAGTGTAAACAGAACACCTTCTTCTCAAAAAAGTAATCAAAGACAACTTGATAATACAAGTGAAAAATCACCAAATAAATTCAAAACTCGTTCATTATCATCAAAATCAATTAAATCAATGAGATTTGGCAAAAACAATAATAATGATGGTTCATTTACAAATATAGCTCCACCTCCACCACCTCCTCCAATTTCTTCAAATATACCTAAATCAAAATCTCATTCAGCTTCATTATCTAACAAAATTAAACCTGATGTTTCTGGTTCAACAACTGCTCCGATTGCATCATCAGCTAAATTTGAAAATAACCAAAACAACAACAATAACAATGTATTACCAAAACAAAGATTCGAAAAAGATTTTACAACTCATAGAGCTCCTCCACCTCCACCTGTTCCTCAACATCAAGATTTAAATTCAAAAACTAATTCTCAAAATGCATTAGCTGATGTGACTACATCTTCAAATGTTCAAGAAGTTCAACATAATAAATATCAAGAAGCTCAACAAAGATTAAGAGAACAAAAAGCAAAAGAATTGGAAAAAATTCAAAGACAACAACAAGCTAAAAAATTAGAACAACAACAATTAAAAGAGCAAAACGAACAACAACAACAACAGAGCCAACAACCTCCAGTTCCAATCCCATCTAATAAAAAATTATCATCATCATCAAATGGACCGGTAAGAGATGCAAAACAAGCAGCATTAATAGCTCAAAAAAAGAGAGAAGAAAAGAAAAGAAAAAATCAACAAATTATTGCAAAATTACAAAGTATATGTACAAAGGGAGATCCAAATGAATTATATGTTGATTTAATTAAAATTGGACAAGGAGCATCAGGTGGAGTATTTATAGCTCATGAAACTTCAAATTTACAAAGAACTGTTGCAATAAAACAAATGAATCTTGAACAACAACCTAAAAAGGAATTAATTATTAATGAAATTTTAGTAATGAAAGGTTCAAAACATCCAAATATTGTAAATTTCATTGATTCATATTTATTAAAAGGAGATTTATGGGTTATAATGGAATATATGGAAGGTGGATCATTAACTGAAATTGTAACTCATAGTGTTATGACAGAGGGACAAATTGGTGCAGTATGTAGAGAAACTTTAAAAGGTTTAAAATTTTTACATTCAAAAGGTGTAATACATAGAGATATAAAATCAGATAATATTTTATTAGATATTAATGGAAATATTAAAATGACAGATTTTGGATTTTGTGCACAAATTAATGATATTCATTTAAAAAGAACAACAATGGTTGGTACTCCTTATTGGATGGCTCCAGAAGTTGTTTCCCGTAAAGAATATGGTCCAAAAGTTGATATTTGGTCATTAGGTATAATGATGATTGAAATGATTGAAGGTGAACCACCATATTTAAATGAAACCCCACTTAGAGCTTTATATCTTATTGCAACTAATGGTACTCCTTCCTTAAAGGAACCTGAAGCTTTAAGTTATGATATTAGAAAATTTTTAAGTTGGTGTTTACAAGTTGATTTTAATAGAAGAGCTAATGCTGATGAATTATTACATGATAAATTTATTTTAGAAAGTGATGATGTTGAAAGTTTAAGTCCTTTGGTTAAATTAATAAATGTACAAAAAGAAAGTTCATAAATGTGATGGTATTGTTGATTTACTTCTTTAGTTTTTAGTTCATCTTTTGTTTGATTAAATATATGTTTATAACTATTATCGTTAGATTACGAGATGCTATCACGTTCTTGTATTAGTCATAGAATCTATTAGTTCATCTATTCCATTATTCTCATAATCTCGTACTAATATTCAGAAAGTGACACAAAAAGCGACAATGAAACAAAACAATTTTTCAAATTTTTTTTGAGTCAAGATAGAAAAACGTATCCTCTTTGAACAAACTAGAACTATCAACTACCTTCACACATTCGTTTTCTTTCGTTTCAGTTAATTGAAAAAAAATGTCGGGTGTAGCTGAACAAGTGGACAAGTTATCCGTTGAAGATAACAAACCTATACAACAAGAGCCAATTAAATCTAAAGATCAAGTATCGAATTCAAATTCTAAAGAACAATCTAAAGATCAAGAACCAAAAGAGCAAAAACAACCAAGCGAACAAAATAAATCAAATGAACAAAAACAACCAAAGGAAACAAAACAAAAACAAGGAGGTACAAGAAAGGAGAAAAAAGCAGCCAATGCATCAGGAACAAATTCATCATTATATTTAGATCCACAACCTGCATTTTTAGAAGAAAGAATTAAATTATTTGATGAATTAAAATTAAAATATGATGAAATAATAGCTCAAAAACCAAGAACTAAAATACAAATTAAATTAAAAGATGGTACAATAAAAGAAGGTATATCTTTTGAAACTTCACCATTAGATATTGCTAATTCAATTGGGAAATCATTTGCTGAGAGACAAGTTATTTCAAAAGTTAATGGACAATTATGGGATATGCCTAGACCTTTTGAAGATCAAGAAGAAGTTTTATTAGAATTTTTAGATTTTGATCATCCCGAAGGTAAAGCAGTATTTTGGCATTCTTCAGCTCATATTTTAGGGGAATCTTGTGAATGTCATTATGGTTGTCATTTATCTCATGGACCACCAACAGATGATGGATTTTTTTATGATATGTCTATAAATGATGGAACTCAATTTGTTGTTGAAGGTGATTATTCAAGTTTAGAAACAATTGCAACAAAAGCAATAAAAGAAAAACAAAAATTTGAAAGATTAGAAATGACAAAAGAAGATTTATTAAAAATGTTTAAATATAATAAATATAAAGTTCAATTCATTTCAGATAAAATTCCAGATGGTACTTCAACTACAGTATATAGATGTGGTCCATTAATTGATTTATGTGTTGGACCACATATTCCTCATTCTGGAAGAATTAAAGCTTTCAAAGTTTTAAAAAATTCAAGTTCTTATTTTTTAGGTGATGCAAAAAATGATTCATTACAAAGAATATATGGTGTTTCTTTCCCAGATAAGAAGTTAATGACTGAACATTTACAATTCTTAAAAGAAGCAGCAGAAAGAGATCATAGAAAAATTGGTAAGGAGCAAGAATTATTCTTTTTCAGTGATATGTCACCTGGTTCAGCTATGTGGTTGCCTCATGGTACAAGAATCTATAATACCTTAGTTGATACTTTAAGATATGAATATAGAAGAAGAGGTTATGAAGAAGTCATTACTCCTAACATGTATTCAACTAAATTATGGGAAACTTCTGGTCATTGGCAAAATTATAGTGAAAACATGTTTTCTTTTGAAGTAGAGAAAGAAACCTACGGATTGAAGCCTATGAATTGCCCTGGTCATTGCGTGATGTTCAAGTCAAGAGAACGTTCCTATAGAGAGTTACCTTGGAGAGTTGCTGATTTTGGAGTTATTCATCGAAATGAATTTTCAGGTGCGTTATCTGGTTTAACAAGAGTGCGCAGATTTCAACAAGATGACGCGCATATTTTTTGTACTCCAGAACAAATTGGTAGTGAAATTGCAGGAGTTTTTGATTTATTAAAAAAAATGTATGGTATATTTGGATTTGAATTTAAAATGGAATTATCAACAAGACCTGAAAAATATGTTGGTGATTTAAATACTTGGAATTCGGCTGAATCTAAATTAGCAAATGCATTAGATGAATTTTTAGGTAAAGATAAATGGGAATTAAATCCTGGTGATGGAGCATTTTATGGTCCAAAAATTGATATTATGATAAGTGATGCATTAAAAAGGTGGTTTCAATGTGCTACTATTCAATTAGATTTTCAATTACCTTCTAGATTTGAATTAGAATTTAAAACTTCAGAAGAAGGTAATGCAAGACCAGTTATGATTCATAGAGCAATATTAGGATCGGTTGAAAGAATGACAGCTATTTTAACAGAACATTATAAAGGTAAATGGCCATTTTGGTTATCACCAAGACAAATTTTAATTGTACCAGTTGGACCAAAATTTTATGAATATGGAGAAAAATTAAAAAAAATATTTAATGATGAAGAATTTTATTGTGATATTGATATAAGTGGTAATACTTTACCAAAAAAAGTAAGAACTGGTCAAATGTTTAAATATAATTTTATTTTTATTGTTGGTCAAGAAGAACAAGATAATTATGGTGTTAATGTTAGAAATAGAGATATACCAGAAGAACAAGGTAAAAATGCTATGATTAATGTTGATGAAGTTATAAAACTGTTGAAACAATTAAAAGATGATAAAAGAGCTGATAATAAATTGTAAATAAATTGTAATTAGATAGTTAAATCATATGATTATACAGATTTGAAATATAATATCATGCGTACAGCCGCTTTGTAGAGTTCTTTATATACATATAGGTTAGACAAATTTAATAACCCTGTTGTTAGTACAAGTATATTGAATTAAATTGATAGAACTATTTAGAAATCATGGAAATATGAAATCTCGATTTTGTACTCTTTTTAAAATGTATGCAGCAATTAACTTAAATATATACCGATCCATTACGTAATCAGTCAATGATGAATCGGATTAGATTAATTTAGAGTCAATAAGAAGGTTAATAGAATGTTTTAAGTTTATACGTACAATTGTTTCGTCATTCATATATATATAGTCAAATCACCAGATATCAATTGACCTACTCAGTTTTTTTTACTAACGTACTAACCAAATTTATAAATCAATTACAAATTTATCAATCAATAACCAATTCAAATATTACAAAAATGGCTACTTCAAATCCTTTAAAAAATATATTAACTCCTGATCAATTTCAAAAATGTATTAATTTTTATGAAGCAGATCAAAGATTAGATCATAAAGATAGAGTAGATTTAGCAGTTCAATTACAAAGTATATCATTAAAATCAAATATTATAGGTTATACAACAGGTATGTTTGGATTTTTTGGTCCATCACTTTATTATAAAATTAGAAAAATCCCTCCACCAAATCCATTTTTTTTAATTCAAAATCCATTTTTATCATTTTGTATTGGATTTGGTTCATTAATTATAAGTAATCAATTATCAACAAGATATTATTATAATAAATATAAAAATAATAAACAAGATTTCCCCAATAAAAATGTTTATGATGTTTGGCAAAATATGGATTATCAAAATTTACCAATGTTTACTTTATATTATACTAGAACAAGTTTAAATCCAATGTTTATAATAAGAGATCCAAGAACTTGTTCAAATGAAGCTGAAATTGATAAAGATCAACATAATTTTGTTAACTCTATTGGTTTAGGTAAATCTGATAATCAAGGTGGTAAACATGATTTAGGTGTTTGGGATAGAGTTAAATTACATCATGGATTTGATGTTAATACTCCAAAAGCAAATTCATAATTGTAACAATTCTATTGAGTAGATTAAATAATGAATTTTAAAATTGAAGATTAAGTATTTATTTTTGCATTAAAAAAACCTCTGTAAATAATTACCTCTTAAGAATTGTTACTTATTTTTTCAAAATAATTTATGTCACTTTCAATTGACTTTGCTTCACCATTCAATTTCATTCATAATGACTGATTCAAACCCCAATCAACCTACGCAATCACCTGACACTAGCTACTTACAAACAAAGCTATCGCCAAAACAATTTCAAGCTTCAATTGATTTTTATAATGCAGATAAAGATTTAACAGTACAAGATCGCATAAAATTAAAAGATGAATTACAATCAATACTAGTGAAGAATAATATAATTGGATATACTGGAGGTATGGTAGGACTTTTAACACCTACTATATACTATAAATTTTACAAAAAGCAAACTGTTACAAAACTGTCTTTTATTCAAAAACCATTTTTATCATTTTTTGTTGGGTTGGGAACAATGATGTTTGTAAGTTCATTAGTTACAAGAATAACTTTTAATAAAGAACTGAATAGTGGTAATTTAAATCAAGCACAATTAAATGCATGGAAACATATGGATTGGCAAAATGTTCCTGCATTTTATTTTTATTATTTAAAATCTTCAAAAGATCCAAATTTTAAATTAAAAGATCCAAGAACTATTAAAATTGATCCGAAATTAAAAAAACCTGTAGAATCAAAAGCAGATGAAGAAAAATTGGAGAATTATAATAAAATAAGTTTTAATCCTAATGTCTATAAACAAGAAAGTTGGAAAGATAATACACATGGAACTAATTTTGAAAATACTGAGAATTACGTAAATAATGGACAAGGCTCAATTGAGGATCATGAACAACTATCGCATTGGGATAAAATAAGGTTAGCTAATGGATTTGACGTAAGCGGTGATGGTAAATAGCTAATAGTATTGAGATCGGGTTCCAAAAGTTGGTAATTAGGTTTAATGCATGTACAAACAATATTATTTTTCATCCCAACATACTTCTCTTCCTACCTCTTAATCTAACATCTTCTAATCTTCGTATGGTTTCGTCATACTTCTTTTTACCAATTTTTTTGAATTCTTTCAGACTATGTACTGATTCATATCCATCCAATAACCATTGATTATATTTATCTGCAAAAACTGAATGTGTACTTGTAATAGCTCTCTCTAGAACATATAAATCAACAGCTTTATCTTCTGCTAACCCTGAAAATGTAGATAATCCAAAATCAATTAATGCTGGTTTCCAATTACCATCATTATCTGTCAATATAACATTTGAAGTTGTTAAATCTCCATGAATCATTTCATTTAAATGTAGTCTACCAATTAATTCACCTACTTTGAAACAAACATCTTTTACCTCATCACTGGTACAATCTAAATTATTTTTTTCCAAATACCATAACCAATTTTTAAAAGAACTTATATTACCATTTGGTAAATATGAACCCAAATTTTCCATCCATATTATTCCATTATTAAAATCACAAGATATTAATGATGGTGATTCAATTCCTAATTTATTTAATTTATATATAAATTTTGCTTCTCCAATTGTACGTGATTTATTAATTTGTAAATCTATTTTTGGATGTCTATAAGGTTTTGAAGGTCTAAATTTTATTATAAAATTTTGATGATTTTTTAAATTTGGGTGGTGTGAATATGGATGAGTTTTAGTTTGAAAAACTAATGCTTCTGCTCCTTGTGATATTAGTTTTAAATCTATATTGGGTAGATGTTTTTGTGCTTGTAATATGATCTTTTCTGTCATTATGACTTGGATAGGTCTATTTCTTTAATTCTATGATGCATTTATACCTATTAAACTATGTCCCATTTGGTACGGTAAGTATTGATTAAAATTATGTTACACAAAGCATGATTCATATTGGTCTTACTTTTTTTTTTTTACCAACGAATTTTACTTAATCTAATCCTTATTATTATATCACCTTAAAGGAGGACTATTACACTTAAAATTGACAATCACTATTGTTTAATCCCACATTTATATATAAAGTACCATGTCTGATTCACAAGATATACTGATGGATCATGGATCTTCGGAGAATGATCAAAATCAACAATCTAATCAGCAGCAACAACATTCTCAACAACAATCTCAACAACATCCATCACAACAGATTCAAACACAGCAAACACAACAGCAACAACAAGATTCACATCATCATCATCACCATCATGGACATCATCATTCTGATAAACAACCAATACCAATTGATCCCAATGTAAATCCAGAAAATAGAATTGGAAAATATCAAGTACTAAAAACTTTAGGAGAAGGTTCATTTGGTAAAGTTAAATTAGCACAACATTTAGCAACAGGACAAAGAGTTGCATTAAAAATTATAAATCGTAAAACTTTAGCAAAATCAGATATGCAAGGTAGAGTTGAAAGAGAAATTTCATATTTAAGATTATTAAGACATCCTCATATTATTAAATTATATGATGTTATAAAATCAAAAGATGATATTATAATGGTTATTGAATTTGCAGGAAAAGAATTATTTGATTATATTGTACAAACTGGTAAAATGCCAGAAGATGAAGCAAGAAGATTTTTTCAACAAATTATTGCAGCAGTTGAATATTGTCATAGACATAAAATTGTTCATAGAGATTTAAAACCTGAAAATTTATTATTAGATGATAAATTAAATGTTAAAATCGCAGATTTTGGATTATCTAATATAATGACTGATGGTAATTTTTTAAAAACAAGTTGTGGTTCACCAAATTATGCAGCTCCAGAAGTTATTTCTGGTAAATTATATGCTGGACCTGAAGTGGATGTTTGGTCTGCTGGTGTTATATTATATGTAATGTTATGTGGAAGATTACCATTTGATGATGAATTTATACCTGCTTTATTTAAAAAAATAAGTAATGGTGTTTATACTTTACCTAATTATCTAAGTGCAGGTGCTAAACATTTATTAACTAGAATGTTGGTTGTGAACCCCTTAAATAGAATAACAATTCATGAAATAATGGAAGATGAATGGTTTAAAAAGGATATGCCAGAATATTTATTACCACAACAAAAAGATAAACGTAATAAAATTGATATAGATGAAGATGTTATAAGAGCATTAAAAGTTACAATGGGTTATGATAGAGATGAAATTATAAATGTAATAGAAACAAGCAATAAGAAAAGTTCACCACAAGATCAAAGTAATGAAATTTTAGATGCTTATTTATTAATGAAAGAAAATCATTCATTAGTTAAAGATTTAAAAAAATCAAAACTGGATAATGTTGAAAGTTTCTTAAGTTCTTCTCCTCCTCCTTCTGGAGCAAATGGTGGTCATTTTACAAATCAACATTCTACAAGTACGGCACCAGGAGTACAACAATCATTAACTTATCAAACATTAGCAACTGTACCAGATTTATCACAATTACCAAATTCAACAATAGCAATATTACCTTCAAGTTTACCATCAATTCATAGAGCTTATATGAGTGAACATCAACCAAATTCACAAATACAATCACCACAACCAACAAAAAAATCTAAAACAAGATGGCATTTTGGAATAAGATCAAGATCATATCCATTAGATGTTATGGGAGAAATTTATAGAGCTTTAAAAAATCTTGGAGCAGAATGGGCTAAACCCACAGAAGAAGAATTATGGACAATAAGAGTAAGATGGAAATATGATGTTAGTAATAATCCAGAAAGTCAAGCATCATCAACAACACCAAATTTAATGAAAATGCAAATACAACTATTTCAATTAGAACCAAATAATTATTTAGTTGATTTTAAATTTGATGGATGGGAATCAGAAGATGAAAATTTAAATAAAAAAGTAAATGATCAAGAAGAACAAAATAGAATGAATCATAAACATCAAGATTTAGATGAAGTTGGCAGTTTCTCTGCTTATCCTTTTTTACATTTAGCTACTAGATTAATAATGGAATTAGCAGTAAATAGTCAAAGTGGATAATATTTTTTTTTTTTTTTATATATTTTTGTTATAATAGATAACTATACAAGTTCGACGAGTTTTTCTTACGTAGAAAATGCAATGAGTAGTTTATGATGTGACAAATGATGAACGTTGATGAAAGAATTGGCTCTTTTGATGACACAAATTTGTTACACCACTTTGTTTTGATTTAATCCAAATTAAGTTAAATTATTTTGAATTTTCAAATTTACGTAGTTTCATATTTTGTATTTTTGTGTAACTAAATGTTCATAACGACAGAAAAAAAAATTACGAAATTTGAACCAAACAGAATTATGCAAAGAAATAGTAAAGAAGTAATTTTATAATAATTATAACTTTTTCTTTTTCATGTCCTTTAACAAGTGAATAACTTACTTTAGATAGTAAAACCAGATATCGGTCTTAAAACATTCATTTGTCAACAGTTTAAATCGTACCCGCTGACATTATAAAGTCTCATTTATTAAAGACACACACTATTGTCTTATATTTGCTGCAATTTCGATATACACTTTAAAGTTTACAATTAATTGACAACCAAAAATTTCAAAAAATACCAGCAATTTACAAGTCCAATCGACAGAAGGACAACTCAATAATCGATTGGTATCAGTTAATCCGATTTTACCCCCATATTTTTCAAACTACCATCATGCCCACCTCAAAATCTTCAATTACATCTATAGATATACTAAGTGGGATAGAATCCTTGTCATCAGATGATCATATACTTTTAAATGAAACCATAAAACATATTTTCAAATCTAAAAAAACAACTGTAATAACTGGTGCTGGAATTTCTTGTAATGCAGGCATACCTGATTTCCGATCTACTGATGGTTTATATAATATGATAAAACATAAACATCCAAAAGCAATAGTAAGAGGTCAAGATTTATTTGATATAAATTTATTTAGAGATAATTTATCCCTTAGTATATTCTGTACATTTATGGAATCATTATATAAAAGTACTTTATCAGCAAAACCAACTGAAACTCATAAATTTTTAAAACATTTAAAAGATAAAGGTAAATTACTTCGATGTTATACTCAAAATATCGACTCTTTAGAAAAAAATGTAAATTTAAATTTAGGAATTGAAATTTCAAAATTTGAAAATAATAATAATAATAATAATCAAAATCAAATCAGTAACATAACTACTAATAAAAATCAAAGATTTAAAGAAAATTGGAATTCTCTAGATGTAGTACAATTACATGGAAATTTACATAAATTATCTTGTACTCAATGTTTTGCAAATTTTAATTGGTCAAATGAATATCAATCACAATTTAATCAAGGTTTAAATCCAGAATGTTCAAATTGTTATGCAAAATATGAAGAAAGATTATATCTGGGTAAAAGAATAACAGGAAATATAGGTATATTAAGACCAGATATTGTATTATATGGAGAAAATCATCCACAATCAGAAATATTAAGTTTAGGTTTATCTAATGATTTAAAATTAAAACCTGATTTATTAATAATAATGGGTACTTCATTAAAAGTAGATGGTGTAAAAAAATTAGTTAAATCATTAGCAAATGAAATTCATAAAAAACCAAATGGTAAAGTTTTATTTATAAATAAAACTAGCCTAGGTAAACAATGGCAAAATTTCATTGATTATGAAATTTTATGCGATTGTGATGAATTCATAAAATTATTAAAAAATGAAATTCCTGATTTATTTTTAACTCAAGAACAAATTGATTCGAAGAAACTAAAAAATGGAGCAAAAGAATATATTAAACCGATTAAAAAGGCTAAAAAATCAATTATCATTGATCCTTCAGAATCATTAATTAAACAAGAATCAAAAATCAAACAGGAAGACTTCATAACCGAATCAAATCCAATGGTCAAAGTTGAAAATACGTGCGTTAAACAAGAGGAAGAAGAAGATGACGTTGTGTTCATAAAAGAAGAAATTTTAACTCCTCCAATAACTCCAACAAAATTACAAAACAAAACGACAACACAATATAATAATCAACAACAAAAGCCACAACCAAAATTAGTCAGAAAAAGAAAATTAAATAACTCAAATGAACATGAATCAATAAGTGATAAACAAGAAAATGAAAGTGATGTTGAAAATAGAGCAAGAAAATTAAGAAATAGTTCACCAAATAATTCATTAAGAACACCAAATAATTCATTTGATGATTCTACAACTATTAGTGGTGGTACTAATAAAGTATTCATAATGATTAAGTGATGATTTAATAAATGATTTAATATATAATGATTAAGTGATGATTCAATAAATGAATTAATACAGTAAAAACCAACTTTTTGTCGCATTCAAAAATTTTAATTTCGTTTTCGAAAATCTTAATTGTCGCTCCACCTATCGACAAACTTTCGTTGTAAAGAGAATGTTTTATTCGCACAATTTGTATGGATTTTGTTCGTTTTTACATAGTTAATAGTGCGACTAAAAGATTTTTCAATAGCGAATTAAATGATTGTTGTGAAGCGACAAAAAGAATTTCTGAGAGCGACAAATGGATTTTCTCAAACGACAAAAATTTGGTTTTCACTGTATATCTTTCTTAACTTTTTTTTATGTAGAGTTTATGTTTTCTTTTTATATGCAAGAAAAAAACGATCTGTATTTGGGGATAATATTTTTTGTTATAAAAAACAAAAGTTGCAACTTCTTTTTAAAATATCAACCAATTCTTTTTGGTTGCCAAAATTTATAGTGAAATTGTGAATTAAGCTCTTAGTTTCAAATCACTTCAATTCAATTGACATTTTCCTAAGTTTTATTCATATTCAAAAGAGCTTTGTAATCAAGCGATTCAATTTTCGGAGTTTTAAATTAATCTAATTTGAATCATTTGGAAGCTTCCTTTCATAAAGAACTTTATATCAAAATTCATTGGTCAGAGATTTTGGAGGAGGAAGTAAGTTAATCAATATATATTCAAAGAAATAAGTCAAGTTGGATACTGTATCAAATTCAAACTCCAAAAATCCCAAGAAACGATTAAATTTGCTATCTAAATTAACCAATCCAGTAACCACAACCACCACTCAAACCTCTTCAGAAACATCATCAGGAACAATCGAGACAGAGAATCACTCATTTACCAATAATAAACCAAAATCTAATTTACTAATTGCACTGACTTCATTACCTTCATTATCACAAACCTTACAAAATATTCAAAATTTGCCACAAGATTTTAAAAGGAAAAGAAATCAGAGAATGGAAAGTGTATCTAATTTGTTGGGAAATATACTATCAATTGAAGATGATGAAAGTAAATCAAATACAACCTCCGGAAGTCTTAAAAATAGTCATAGTAATCAGTCCTTAAATCAACAATTACAATCAACCCCTACCAAAAAACGTCGATCTTTGGATTTAGATTTCAGTTCATTTTGGAAAGATTCGGATAACAAGAATGTAGATGCTACTACCACCAATACTAAAGTAGATCAACAAAAAAATAATTCAACCGGTTCTTCACCAAATTCCGATCACTTAGCAACTTCATCAACTTCTACATCAAACCCCAACTATTATGCTGATAAACTTATGGAAAAGGCAATCTCAATGATAATTCCAAACGAAATATATGATGATCAAACAAGTAAAATGTTACAGGATAGAACAACAATGGCAAAATTAAGATTACCTTTAAGTTTTGCAATAATGCAAAAAAATTCAAATATGTTACATCAAAGAAATTCAGATACTTATATTTTTTTTAATCAAATTTTAAAATATGTTAATTGGATGGATCCTTATTATACTATTGGTATTACATTAATTATAACTCATTTAATTTTAAAACCTATATTATTTACATGTTTACCTTTAATTTCATTAATTTTAAATACTTTAATACCTCATTATTTAATAATTTATCCACCTGACCCAACATTTTTAGAAGAATATGTTGAAATAAATCCAATCCCATCAACTACTCCGCTAGAGTTATACAAGATTCCCAAACCAGTACCATTATTTAGTAAAGAATTTTTTATGAATTTAACTGATACTCAAAATTTTATGAATTTACAAATTTCAACATTTGATTTTATGGTATGGTTAACTACAGATTATTTATATTTTAAAAATGAAAAAATAAGTTCGTTCATTGTATTGGCATTTCTTACTACAATTATTTTAAATTTATATTTTTTACCATCAATAATTTATTTTATAGTGGTTGAACATAGTTGGATTTTAAAGTTGTTATTGATTTTTAAAGTTTGGATCTTTATTATATTAATGCATCCGAAAATAAGATCACAATTATTGGATAAAGTATATGATGAGAACACGAGATTAGATATTCAAAACTATGTTAATAAAGTAGAAAATCAATTGACTTCGATTTTAATTGATGATGATAAATATAATTTGAAAAAACGTACAATGAAAGAAGATACAAAGCAAATTGATTTGTCTTCAGATAATATTAAATTAATTGAAATTTATGAATTACAAAAACTCAATCCTAAAACAAAAATTTGGACATCAGTTGGATTCTCAGATCAATTTTACACAACAAATACAGTGATTAGAAGGTATAATAATGCTATAAAACAATTACAAGAAGATAATCCATTAGTAGAAGATGAAGAGAGTCTATTAGGAGAAAAAGGTATAGATAATCCAAATCAAAAGCATGATTTGATGAGCATTAATAAATGTGAAAATTTGAAAGAAATAAAACCTCCAATAGGTTATAAATTCTTACCAAATTCAAAATGGCATATTGATTTTGATATATCAAGTTGGGTTGAACATAATTTAATTCAAGATTTAGTTTTAATTGATGATGATGAAAAATGGGCTTATGATGTAGTTCTTACAACTGATGAAAAAGAAAATAATGATAATGATGATGATGATGAAAATGTTAATGACGATGAAATTAATGAAAAATTGAAAATTGGTGGATATGAAGAAGAAAAATTAAAAACTCAAACGAAAGTTTATTCAAATAATAATTCTAAAGATAATGCAAAAATAATTAATGATGATGAAATTTATAGAAGAAGAAGATGGATAAGATACGTTATTAGAGAAAGTTATAAGGATAAAAAACAAATACCTATTCAGCAATCCCATTTAGCTTCATGGGTTACTTAGATTAATTTGTATTATTTTATACATCTTTTTGCTAAATGAACAATTTATTGTAAAAAATCCATTAAATTCAAAGAATTCATTTTTTTATTTTTTGAATTTTGTTCCATTTTTCTTTGTTTCATTGCATTTAATAAATTAGATTCTGCTTTTCTCTTTTTTGATCTTTCTTTCGCTGATTTATTTTTCTGGTTGGTTGTTGTTGATGTTGATGATGATGATGATGACGAACCTTGAACTGGTTCTTCAGTTGATATAGTTGATGAAGTCGTAGAATTCTTCGATGATGCTTGATTACCAATTGATGAATCATTTTGCGGTGAAGAACTTTCTTCTATATGACTTGAAATTAGTTTTTCTGGCTCATTCGGCGTCTCTGGTACAACATCTTTGAGTGGGGTACCATTGCTTGCTTCTTTCAAATTGTTATTGATTATTTTTTGCTTTTCATTTGTTGAAGTATTGCTCAATTCATGGTATGTGATATTCCCACAGCTTAAACACCTTTGTTTTAATTTACTTCTTGGATTTTGATTGCCAGATATTGACTTGTTGTCATTCTCATCTTTTTTAATCGTTGTTCTATCTCTTTTCTTAAACTTTATCCTAGTTGTCAAATTGATACCAGGAATCAACAAGACTCCACACTTTTGACATAACTTTTTACTCACCACTGGTGGCAAATTCAAATTTTTATCATTGTTTAATTTATCAAATTGCAACGAATACAGTCTGGATATAGGAATAGATTGAGGTAAAGAATGTATCAAATTATATAAATGTTTTGACCTTAATTGTTCTTGTGATAAGTTTTGTGAAAATGATTTGTTGTTGTTAACAGGTGATGCTGATATTGCCAATGCAGCATCATTTGGCCCATCTGACATTATGTTTCTTTAATTGGTTCACTAATAAAATACGCTTGAATCAGATACTTTCAACAATTATTACACTTCTATCATGTATTTTTTTACAAGTTAGAAAATAAATTAGTTTCGTACAAGCTGTGAAAGTTGCTACCACTTTACCTAGCTTATATGTTTTTAATTTCCTACCGAAATATACAATTTCAAGAGATTAATCTTCTATGACATATAAATTGACCAACATATGAAGGTTTTGAATAATAACAAATAAGGTGGGAAATATTGGCTCACTCCAATTTTTCTGATTAATTTTGCTTTTGTCACAAAATCACTTGAGTAAATGGTCGTATACTCACAGTTGTTTCAAATGTGAAATTTAAACTGATCATCATTCAAATTATGACCAAGATTCTATGTATGTTATTATTAAGGATAATTTGATTAAGATTTTATTTTAAATTTAAAAACATTGGATTATTGGTGGTTTCATCAACTCGAGGTTTGTATTTGTTAATATTAACAATTTTTCGCAGCCAAATTGTGTAGCTTGTATAATTATACTAGATGTAAATCTTTGACCAAGTGAGAGTATCAGTAAGAAACGTACTTGCCCAGCAAAACATTAGCTCTAATGTTTGGGTTACATTCAACTTGTTGTTTTGACGGCAATCACTAATCGTTGTCAGACTGATTATTTCCTTAAGGATTATTTGGCACCTCATTTGAAATCAAAGATAGTGTATAAATTCTTTTTCCCCTGAGCCACTTAAAAAGTAAATTTTCCATAAAAGGAATTTGATACGAGATCGGATACTGTACCTATGTAATTATTTTGAGCACATCATCAATACATAGCTCCTCAGCTTCATTAGAAAGTTGAACACTCAGACAAATAACATTCAATTCTCATCTAATTTAGGTGAGAATGATTGAAAGCTGGTTAAGAAAATAGAAGTTGTAAGAAAAAATTACATACAAGCTTGTATTGATTGGCCATAGATAATTTAAAATTTATTCTTTGAAATTAAATTTCAAATGTCCGAGATTTTTCAACGGAATTATTATTGATGATTTCTATAAAATTTGATTCGTAACTTTCAGAATTAATCGTTAGGTAAGCTAAAAGCTTTAATCAATCAAATATATTATTCCTTATCTTCATTCCATTTCGGAATTGTAAATAAACTTTTAGAGTAACTATTATGATCTAGTGCATTAATATCGATTGATGGGTAAGCTATCAAACTCAGATTAATTGTATATATACAAATCTACACCTCTGTCCTATATTTTAAACTTGATCAACCGGCTGACAGCTTTTTTATATTGGAGATAAAACTTATGTTATTTATAGACGTGTTTCAAAATAGTTGTAACCCAAAAACCATCTGCTTCGTTGCAAAATTCTGCCAAAACTTGATTCAGCTCATTCTTTTACTAAATAGACTTTCTCCAATTAAAACTTCACTAAATGATCTTTATTCCTGAGATCAATCATATTCTTATATTTAATAAGCCGTAAGAAAGTTGCAAAAAAATATTAATACAGCTACCATATTCTCTTTTTATAATTACTATGCGAATATCGGTATAAAATGTTTTAAATTATTTTATAAATTAAATCAACCAATTAAATTTTTGAAAGTTTTGATTACTAACAAAACCAAACTAAAATAAATATTTTAAGACCACAAAGTGATATGAAGATCACAAAAACCAAAATGTATAAGCCGATCTATTCAAGTTAGTTTTTATAATAATACATGTAAATAACTTTATCAACATTTATACTTGAGTTTTCAATTAAAAGTACTTTACCAATAGAAAATTTCAGGACTTTTTTCAATAATTCAGTTTTAATCATACTATTGAGATCATAAATTATCAAAAGCAGTAAGAAGTCACACTACAGATTCAATTTGCAACCAAAATAATTTGAAATTACCAATACACTTTAGTACATTGAAAATAAAACATGATCATGTCATTGAGTTCTAAAAATCGTCTTAGATTAATCATACCGAGTCTAAATTCAAAATCACAAAAGATATTAAAAACGTGTAAGAGATGCAGACAACATAAAACCAAGTGTGACGCCAATATAACGAATCCAAATCCATGCACTCATTGTTTCAAAAAAAATTTAAATTGTTCCTTAGAGATCATAAATAAACCAACAGGAAGAGTGAAATCACTAGAAATTATAGAAAAATTGTCTTGCGATGTACAAAATATGAATAACCATTTAAATAAATTAGTTGAAAGGAAGAATGATTTAATAGAGTTGCTAATCGAAAGAGGGAAACAAATCCAGCAACAAACTAAAATTGAATTAGAAAATAAACAAAAGCTAATTGATATTGAAGAACATAATCAGGATCAAGAATTAAGTGCGTTTCGATCACCGACACCACCAATATCCAATATTCAATCATGTATAAATTCTCCATACACAACACCCGAAGAACTACAACAAATTACATCCGAAAACATACAGACTTCAGAGGACCAAAAATTCATTATATCATGTAGCAAAAATCACAAGCCAGTAATAATATCGCATCAACAAGCACAACAATTATTCACGAATTACGAAATACATTTCAACAAGTATCTACCAATATTTCCCGATCAATTTTTTCAATCAATACACTTGCAAGAGTTTTATGAAGAAAATGAATTAACATTTTGGTCAATAATTCTTACCTCCTTTTTAAATAAAGATTCATCAAAATCATCGAATGATTATCAAGTTTTATGTGAACACGTAAAACAATCAGTAGTAGAAAAATGTTGGTTTCAAACTCCAAGAAATTTATATATCATAGCGTCATTATTAATTTTGACTACATGGCCATTACCGAACAATACAGCAAAAATATCAGATAATTTAAGTATCAAATATATAAGTTTGATGAAAACTTTATCATTACAATTTGGTTTGCATAAACTAAAATTTATTGACGAGTTTAGTCACAAGACTAAAATGAATTTGAGTCAAGAAGTCAACCTTAATAATACTATAAGAGAAAGAATATATAAATTCATCAATGTGAATTCAAATTATTGGTTAATTAACTTGGGTCTATCGAATAACAATTATAATGGTTTTACTCAAGATTACATCATCAACAAATCAACAAATATTGATATTTATAACAACAAGGACCTGGAAATCTCATCAATAGATAGGTACATCAACTCATTATTGAAGATTTCAATGATTCAATCCAAATTAAATGAAAACATGAATATTTTAATTGGTGATAATCTTTTAGATGATTCTATCCTTATGAGTGATGTACAGATTAACGCTTCAAAATTGATCAACTTCAATATGTTCGAAATAATTTTAAAAGATTTAGATACTCTTCTACTAAAAAATCAAGGAGAGAATGAACTGCTGGAGATTAAAAATTTAATCAAAATTTCAATCTTATACACCAACTTACAATTGTTTATCTATTCCATGTCAAAATCTAACATTACCAAAAACGAATATAAAGTCTACCTAGAAAAATTAATAAATTGTTGTTTTGAAATAATAACAACAGTTGAGAATCTCAAAGATAATCAAAGTTACGTGAAGATGCCAATATATTATAAATTTCCAATGGAATTAACATTGTTGACATTACTAAGATTATTTAAATCTCCTCTTGTGAATAATGAAGATTTACAAATTATCAAATCAAAATTTCAAAAATTATATAACATTATTTTCATTAATACAAATTGGTTATTTTTAAATTCTAAATTACATAAAATCATTGAAAAATTTGATAGAATTCCAAATCAATTTATAATTGATCAATATGATGATAATGAATTTTTTATAATTAATAAGATGAAAAATTATCTTGTTTCAAGTCTAGTGTATGAAATGATTTGGTTGATTTATGAACATGAGAGAAAATCTGACAAAGAGAATGAGAATGTTGGAGAATCTATTTTTGGTTGACCTAGGAAGTTAATATACATTTTAATTCAATTTATTATGGCACTCTATTTATAATCTAACCAATAAGCTTTTAGTTTCTTTCTATCTACATAGGGTTTACTTATCAAATAACCACCAATTAAAATAATCAAAGTTAAAATCAATTTTAATTTCTCAAATTTTTTATTCAATAAATCGAATGATGAACTAGGTTTTATAACTGAACAAAATTGATTTTGATCATTGAAGTAACAAACAACAGAAGAACTTTCATATTGGGTTGGTTTAATTAATATTTCACCTCCTATAGGTGATATTTGATATTTATGATTTAAAACATGATTATGACTTTTATAAATAATTGGATCATAGGGTGTTAATCTAAAATCATTACCAGCTTCAGTTGGTTTCATTTCATTAATTGGTCTTCTTGAATTTAATATATATTTTGGAATTTCAACAAGAGAACCTGATTCAGTTAATGCAATTATTGATTTTGTGGTAATTCCATATTTTGATTGAGTTGAACTTAATTTTAATATACGTTCAGGAAATATAAATGATTGTGCTGTAATTTTAGTGATTTTTTGATTTTGTTTATTTGAAAATAAATCAATTACATTGATTCTTTGTTCTAATCTTGGTGAGATTGTGAAATAGGAGTAGATTATCCAATTATTGTCAATAACTAGCGATATTGAGTTTGGATCTATGATTTCATTTTTAAAATCATGTGAATAAGTATACAACAATTCACCACTAATACCATCTATGAGATATAATTTTAATTTTTCTTCCATTGTTAGTACAGCAAAGATGTTTTCATTTAAGTACTTGTATAAAATTGATTTATCAACTAATGGTATCCCTACGGACGAAATCTTTGAAGATCTAGGAATAGTTTGAACTTGAATGATGGGGTTATCAAAGTTGATTGACCACGTTTTCACGGATTCTTTGGAGCCATTAAATATTACATTTCCTGTAATTTCATTATCACTCTGTTTAATCAAAAAAATATCCTCCTTTGATGACTGGGGTATAGTAAAACCAGAATCATTTTCTAACACATAATGATCATTAATAGCTTTCACATCAATATTGTTCTCATTTGGAAATGAATCAATAAGTTTACCTTCATTTGGATCAATTATGTAAATATTGTTTTTGAACAAAGCAAGGATGACTCCATTTGCATCTTCATTCAATTGTATCAAAGAAAAAATTTCGTCATTTTCAATATCAGTAGTCCAAGCAACACCCTCGTCATGCGAGTTTACTGCCACCAACTTACCTGCTCTATCGTCATAAAATACGATTAACTTATTGAAAATCGAACTTGCGGTTTCCTTCTCCGTAAGCAAGCCTGGAAGATTTAAAATGAATTTGAATAAATCAGTTGCATGCGTTAACACTCTATTAAACCAGTTTGTAAATATCAATCCCTCGTTAAATTCTTTTGATAATTGCTCATTTTCAATTTTGGACTTTTCATTTTCTGGGGCGTCAATAATGATATATAGATCTTTTGAAGACGAAAATTGGTTATTTTTAGTTGACACAGTTTTCAATTTTTGACCATTGAAAAGACTAAACAATTCTCCATTTAGTTCCTCGTCGATTGCAAGATAAGCTAATTCGTTATTGCTTGTGTTAATAACAAAATCGTAAGGATAATTACCTTCCAATTTAAATTGTATCTTTTTGATACTGTTTGCATTTTTGGTTTGTAAAAAGTCAGTTAAGTCGTAAAATACTCTTGTCAATCCATCATTGACTATAAGAATTTCATTGAAAGGGTTTGAATACCATTGGACATTGGATGTGGTTTTAAAAGAATGAACTTCTTTTGCTACTTTTTTATCAATTGCAATTAGTTTGACCTCATTGGAAAATCTAGAATACAAAAAGTTCGAGTTTATAACTGCTAAGTTGTTGAATTTATAATTCTCAATTCCTTTGAAATTTAATTGTGAATCAATTTTGAAAATTTGATCATTATGAGTTAAAGCAATTCCAGACTTAAGTTCTCTGATCGATTCCACAGAAATAGATTTTCGACTAATGATCGATCCAGTCAATGACAATTTTAATATTTCTTGACCATTTAATACCAAAAAAATGTTTCCTTGAGAACTGTCTACCAATACGGTAGATACTTTCTCAGCTTTGATAATATGAGATTTATCTTGTTGATCTAGATAACTCAATTCGCCATTTGTGCCCAAAATTATCAAACCTCCATATTTAATATCATACAAATGTCCTATTTCAAATTCAATTGGTATAAACTCAAATTGACCATTACTGTCGATTTTGATTATTTCCTTTTCTGCATACTTCCATCCAAAAATATTGTCATTGTTAAATATTAATTGATAGTCATTCAATATATCCCCTATGTTCCATTTAATAGTATAATAATTCAAAATATCAATCCCAATCGTCTGGTTGACTTTGTTCTTGGCTATCAAAACTTGATCATTCAAAATATGTAAATTAGTAACAGGAGTCTGATATAAATAATTTATTGATTCTGTTGATGTGAATGCATTTTCGATCAATATTGATTTAACCAGGGTGAGTATGAAAGCAATTATTAAGAATGCTTTACAATATAGCATTCTCGTTATACTTTCACTTTAGTTATTTGAACTATGAGTCAATTGTTTTAGAATAGGGAAAAGGAATTCTCAAGTCAAGGTAAACACGATCTGGTTGTTAAACGCTTGGTTTACAAAAAAATTAACGCTACCAAGCTCTGTCAAAAAAATAGCTCTGACTTAAATATTTTTCAAAAAGAGTTTCCTTTCACAACTTCAGCTCAACTTTACAAGAAATCATATAGGTGTATACTACTATCAATATATATAATAACCAATATTATAAACCACATTAACGCTTTTATTCATAATGTATGTGTTCTACATCTTTTGTCATGCACAAACTTAAGTTGGTCGATACAAGTTTAGGACTTATCTTCATTAGATCCATCGTATCAATGTGTCAATGTGCGTATATTGAATAATAATCAATTGAATTTGGTGAGCTATTGTATGGAAAGTATTTACTTAGTCAAGTTTGATTCTTTCGTGGTATATTTTGACAGTTTTTGTCATTCCTTACTTGAAAGAATTGATCTACTTTTGATTGAGTGATTCGTTTCATTTACTTACTTGAATAGTAAAGAGATGCATCATAAGAAAATATTGAGTAGAATCAATAAGTTCATCCGTTTTGGGTGAATTTACATTTGTTTTTAAACATTATTTTCGATTCATTTCATTCTTGTAGAAGATAGTTCACGAAAAGATAATTCTATGCTTTTTGGAAACGAGTACCTTAATTACATTCGTTCCTTTCAATGATTATTGACATACACTATGTATAGTAGAGCCATTATAAACTTGGGTTTATAGAATCTCTTCAATCGTTGCATCGTCGTCTTGTACTGGCACACCTCCACCTATTTGCAAAAGCCATAGTGCTTCAATAGCGTAGTTTCTAACAGATAGATTTTTAGTCTTTTTTTCATCAGCTGCTTCTTTCAAGGATTCAACAATTCTTAGTTCATCTATCAAATCCCACATCATTTTTTCAAATATTACTACCATTTTTTGAAGATCTTGATTCTCTACCTCATCCGCTACTGGTAGAATGTTAAGTTCATGTTTGCATAGCTTATGAAGAATTCTTCCCAAAGTTTGTATACTTAGACATCTTTGCCCTGGCACAACCGATCTTGACAAATGAGCCAATTCACTTAACGTATACCCTGCTAACTGAGGATTCTCAGAATGATGATGTAGACCTAAGTAAGTAGGTATTCCTTTTTGAGATTCTGTTTCTTCATTTATATCTATCTGTATTAAGTTACCTTTGAAATCAAATCTCATATCTGAGATACTTTCATATGTCGTTGAAACTTGCTTTGGTAAAGGTGTTGTCATCCAAGATAATTTTTCAGTTTCTTTTGGTAAATCTGGGTAATATTTTTCATGTAATCTGTCAAAAAAATCGGGATCATTTATGTCTATTTCCCTATTTTCAGGTTTTGTAAAATGTACTGTGTTATTCCGCTCTATGATATCGTCATCGTCATTATTTATTTGATAGTCTTCTGGAGCTATAGCATTTGGATTTGCAAGTTCATTTACATTTGTGACATCTTCCGATTGCTTTGAATCTCCTTCAATATTTTCATCCGAATCTTCATGATCAATAGTCATCGTATTACCATCATCAAATCTAACCGTTTTATTAGAGATCCCTAGTTTATCATTTAGATCTTCTTTATCTAGTTGAGATAAATTAGTTATTCCATCCTTTGTTTTCACCTCTCCGATCCAACCGTTGTATCCTTCAGAATGCTCGTGGTGACTATGGTGCTCAAGATCTTGATCTGGTTCACGTGCTTGTGACGCTAGACTATTCTCATTTTTCTTTGACCTATTTAGTAGACCTTGAACCAACTTTGGATTTAAATGCTTCAAAAGCTCTTGTTGCTCTGCTAAAATTTCCTCCTCTGACATTTTTGACATTCTTTCCCTATTTTCCTTATCAATCTTTTCCATCTCTGAAAGCTCTTGTTTTGGATTATTTTGCAGCTCGTCTTTTAAATCTGAAACCTCTTTCTTTATGCCTTCTTTATTTTTGAGTTTCCATCTTGAAACTTTGTGCTTTCTTCCATTTTTGGGGTCGGGAAAACCTGTTGATGAAAAGTTCGGTGTTGGTGGTTCAGGTGCTACTATTTCGTGCTCTATTATTTCTCCAATTGAATCCATATTGAAGGTGTTTAAGATGATATGGGTATGTAGAATAATAATGGCATAAAGATCTAGAATTTAATGCACAAAGGGCTACCAGATTATAGCTAAATTTAAATTTATAGACACACCAGAGATACTAGGCGATATATCAGTGTTCAAATTTATTTATCAATACTGTCTTATTTACTCTTTATAATTTAAATAGCTAGGAATGTAGCAGTCCTTCTTATCAATTTTCATTTGAATCATTTTTAGAAACTGAGGGCTTAAATCACTTGAATAGTAGTCATATTCAGCTTTTATGTTATCAATCGGTTTAAAATTCATTTCAGGATCATAATGTATTCTCCTTCTTTGTTGAAATTCAAGTGGAAGTTCCACGAAGGGACACATAAATATGATCAAGCCATATACAAATTTTTTAGTTGTATAGTAATCATCTGATTTTCCATTATTCCTGTTTCCATTAAATATTAAATTGATCCAATTCTTTTTGAAGCCCATATCAAAAGGACGCTCCTTAATATCAAATTTTATGATCAACCTAAAATCTTCTTTTTTTACACTCACATATCTATCTCCATTTTCTTTTCGAGGTTTTCTGGGTTGAGGACATATTGGGGAACTTTTCTGCTTCTTTCTATCCTTGTACCTCCGATATCTATTTCTTTGGTTCAATGTAATGTCGTCTAAAGTGGTCATATTCAAACAAACGTATCGTATGTGAGTTACTAACAATCCTGCAATCATTGGAATCCAAAGCCCGCATGCAATAAAAATAGGAATTAAATTGTGATTTATTTCACCTCTAGCAATTGTAGATCTAGTATACTTAGCTGAATAAATCAACATAATAATGAATAATGCAAGAAACCAAAAACAAAATTTTAAAAAATACAAATAATTCGTGAGGCCAATACTTGTTCCAACCCATAAACAATGATGATCATATTTTAAAATTACATGTTCAAAATATTTGGAATAAAAAGAACGATCGATCTTCATTGATTGTGTATGAGAATCGTAGTATGGATATCCAAATTCGTCACAAAAGAATATATCAGGTGTTGGTAACAATTCATTTTCAAGTTCTGAATTCTGAAATAAATTCCATTGAGGAAATTTAGGTGATATACCAGGACCCACATATAATATCAAAGCCCAATATATTAGAACACAGAATTCACAAAATCCTGTTAAACACCACAAGACTATAGCTGATGCATGGGAATGATGTTTGTATATTTCATTATAGCCTAATGAATAGTTCAATGCGTAATTGAAATATCCAAATCCTAATATTACAAAGAAAGGAACAATAAATCTCCGAGCGGTAGCTAATATGTTGGACTGGTTTGTCATATGAACTTCATTATTTTTTTGAGTGAATATTAGCGATTATGGTGTATGTAAATGATGAATTTGATATGACATCACCTTGGCGAAGCATTCTTTAATTCTCGTATTATGAAACAATAGATTCTCGAGTGAAAAAAACAATTTTCTGAGTAAACAATCAAATATATAGACCTAGACTAAAACATTGTAGTGAACTTCGAATATTTTTGAACTAAAAGTTGATGAAATTCCTACTACTACCTCAAACTTATCATAGTGGTGAAATACATTGCTTAGATATCAACAACGATAATTCTGGACTAATCACCGGTGGAGTTGACAATTATATTAATGTTTGGAACTTACAAGAACTAATACATATTTCAAAATTAGAACAGTCTGAATCGAAGAATACTCAGCGACATCAAATTGAACATATTAAACCGATCCATTCAATACTTGTACATAAATCAACTGTGAATATACTTAAATGGTTACCCAATGCCGTAAATAAGTTTATTTCGAGTGATACTGATGGTAATATTTATTACCATGATCTACGAGATGATGATAAATCTATTCACAATAAATTATTTCCATTCAATAAAGAGACTTCTAGTGAACTATCACCAGTTGTGGATTTAACAATTTCAAGAGATGGTAGATTAGTTGCATGGAGCACTAATGATGAAAAAATATACGTCATAGATATTGAAAGAAATACCTTTCAAGAGTTAAAACCCATATCGAATGAAAAACCAGTGGTACATAGAAGTTTGGCATTTAATAATACTACAAATTACCTTGTTGCAGTTGGAGACGACACACAATTGAATGTATTTCAATATGAATTCGATAATACAGGATCGTATAAATTCAGATGCATAAATAAAATCACGAGATTGTTTAGTAATAATACACTCAACGTTAAGTATAAGAGAATTTCATGGTCTCCAGACGGAGAGTTATTATCCGTACCGACGGCTTCTAAAGGTCAAACTACCTTAATTTCATTAATTTCTTCTACCTTCAATTGGACTAATAGGGAAAGCTTGGTTGGCCATGATTTGAGCTGTGAAGTTGTTAAGTTCAGTCCAAATATTTATTCAAAAAAAGAAAGTGATGATGAGGAATTGTATAACATTCTTGCATCTGGAGGGTCAGATAAAACTCTTGCTATTTGGAACACTTCAAATTCAACTCCAATACTACTCTTGGAAAATTTAGTAGCCAATGCTCAGATATATGATTTGGCTTGGACTGATACAGAAAATATAATATTTTGTACGTCTTCTGGACAATTAGGAATAGTGACTTTTGAAGAGCATGAATTGGGTTTCCCAGTCGATGAAGTGGTTGTTGAAAACTTAAAAAAATTAACAGTTGAAAAAATGAAGGCTTTAGATTATAGATACGAATATGATCAATCATCTGGTAGTAGAAAAGTCATGGCACCACTAGAGTTTGCAGATCAAGAAAGGGCTATCAAAATTGCAAAAGATAAACAAGCTGATGATCATTCTCAAAAAGCAATAGAAATTGTTAGCGAACCGGAGGTTGAGGACAACCAAATAAAGGGGTCAATTGAACCAAAAGTTATTGAACCGACCCAACCAAGAAATGATTCCAATCTCGCGACCCCCAAGCTGGTATCAATTCAAAATACACCACCTTTGGAAGCGAAGCAAACTAGAAAACCTAATCCCCCCACACAAGAATTAAATTTAAATAAACAGAAATCCACTACTAAAAATGGTAAAAGAAGAATTCAACCCACGTTGTTGACAAATAATGATTCAGTTTCCACCACGAATACTCTAGTGAGAGTCAATTCCACACAGTCAAATGCAATAGTCAGTAAAGATCCTATGGAATTTGACAAAGCTTCATATTCTGTAACAGATGAATTTTATAGATCAAAGCGAATACGACAAGAGGATACTAATGGTACAATAAAAAAACCAAAGCGGGAAATGGAACCAATTAAATATATTGGTTCAGTTATAATTAATCCAAATACTTCTTTTGCAAAAACTAGACTATCAGCTCCTAAAATAAAATTTGAGTTTCAATTAAAAGGTCAAAAGGCTGAAGATTTATACACATTAGATATAAAAAATGGCTCTGGAAATGAAACAAAACCATCAAGAGTAACGTGTTTCCGAAAAGATAAAGAAATCTGGTGTGATTTTATTCCGAAACTAATACAACTAGCATGTGAAGGTGGTTCGTTTTGGGCAATTGCTACTGCAGACGGACAAATATTGACTTATTCTCATTTATCGGGTAAGAGAATACTACCGCCAATAATTTTAGGATCTAGCCTTGCATATTTGGAAAGTCACAGTAAATATTTAATGGCAGTTACTACACTTGGTGAACTTTATGTTTGGAACTTGGAAATTAAAAAAATTGAACTAAACTGCCTGATATCCGGGTTATTGGATTTGAATTCAAGATTTCAAGATGACGGTTTAACAAAATCTGATACAATCACGTTATGCGCCGTAACTTCATTGGGAATTCCATTGGTCACGCTTTCGAACGGTTCTGGTTATTTGTATAACAAAGAGTTAGCAACGTGGCAGACTATCACTGAAGCTTGGTGGTTGTTTGGCTCTCATTACTGGGACAGCACGGATGATGGAAAGAATTCATTGCAGTCATTGAATATGTTTGATGATGAAGATTCAATCTTGGAAGTTTTGGAAAATAAAACAAACGAGGAAGTTATTAAGAAAACAAGGACTGGAAGAGGCAAATTTTTCAATAAGATCTCTAAAAACATGTTGATGAAAGAAGGATTTGAAAGTTTGGAGAATACTATATCTATTAGTCATTTAGAGAATAGAATATTATGTTGTGAAATTTTGGGCGAAAGTAAAGATTTTCACAAATACTTCAAAACTTATGTTCAAAGAATCTGTGAATTGGGTTTCAAAGCCAAATTGTTCGAAGTTTGTGATGAATTGTTGGGACCAACTGATGATGTCGACTCGCAAAATCAATGGAATCCAAAAATTTGTGGTTTTAACAAACGAGATCTTTTGAAGGAAGTTATTACTTTGTGTTCACAATATAGAGATGCTCAAAGAGTATTGTATCATTTCAGTAGTAAGATAGGCATGATTAATGATGAATTGGATGGTAATGGTATGGAATAAATGCAAATAACCTATCATATCTTTCTATAATTTGTATACATTCGAATTGTCCCAATTTTTCTCTCCTAACAAACCTCCAATTACTCCCTGACTTTTATTTACAAGATCTTTTGGACCTGCTACGTATTCAATATATCCCTCAGGTCCGCACACGATTGATAATGCAGCTGGTTTCTTTGAGATTTTTGATGTCTGCATGGCTTGTTCCAAAGCACTATCGTACCTTTCTCCCCTTTCTTCAGCTGAGCTGATCAATTTTTTGTAACTTTCAGATTCACCTTCACCATTTCGTATACTCATTCGAAGTTTTAACGATTCTTCGGGTGACAAAGCCTTAGTTTTTAATTCCATTCGTTGGGGTGTGATGTAATTTGGAGTTTCAGGTTTTTTGATATCCTTCTTATTTAAAATGGAAGATTTTCCCTGACTATCCAAATGAAAATACATGTTGACTCGATCCAACTTTGACAAAAAAAATAAAAACCTTTCCAATATCCCAATCTCACCTGATTTTTGAGCAGAATAATGAATATTTACAAACCCCATATAAGGATTTTCAGAAAACAATACCTGTAGAATTGGAGCAATACCGGTTCCTGCCGCAAAAAAATTCAAATTATCAACATCTGGTAATCGGTTAAATTTTTTAATAGATTCAATGGAATTATCTGGCTCAACTTTAGATGGTAAATCTTTAAAAATTGGTCTTTGATGTAATTTGTTCAAGGGATGATATGGAAATTTATATTCAATCTGCGGCCCTCTTAATTCTAGCTCTTGCCCTACTTCTCGAGAAGTTATGTACCGAGAGACCTCACCATGTGGATACCTTTTGACGTAGAAACACATTGTCCCTTTTTCTTTAATACCATCTGTTTCTGGATTTAAAACTTTCAATAATGGCTTCCTTTCTCCTGATCTAGTATACTCGGATTTCAAATAGTATAAAGGTAGTGGAGTATAAGACCTAACAACATTAATATCGGGTTGTTTTACTTCAACTGACCAAATCTTGTTTCCATTCCAAATAGATTTTGAGTCAGCATTGGATTCAAAACTCATTTCCCATTTATCATATTTTGGTTTCAATTCTATTATGTAATGATCATTATCAATCTGTTCCTTATGAGTTACTATGAATTTATGAAACTCATTTGGAGATAATAAATCATTACTAGTTTCACCTTCTTCGGGGTTATCAAAATACCAAACTTTTAGTGTGTATGCACCCCAACCAGCCACAATGAATGACAAAATTTTAGGAAAATATCTTGACCATCTCGTAATAACTTTTGGTTTTTTATTCAAAGTATTGAACTCATCTTCGTTTGGTAATTCTGGATAATCAAATGTTACTCTTCTATGCTGAGATTTGGGTATATATGGTTTGTTGTCCTTTTTAAGTAAAGTCTCCATTATTATATTATCCATCGGAGCTGGTGAAGACCTGGGAGGTTCATTTTTGATTTTAAAACTTGAAAGATCATTATTGTTCTGATTTTTCTTTGTTAATTGAGATGAATTAGCCAGATCGTTATTGACTTTCTTCTTCTTATTGTTATCGCTTGAAGGTTTGGAGGATTTTAATCTACACTGATATTGACATAATGACCTTCGTAGTATCGGTCGACTCTTGTGAGTATAATGGAACATATGATATATTGGTTCTGAAAAGTTGCAATAAAAAAATATCTTTAATTACCAGATTAAGTTGCAAAGGTTTCAGATTTTTAGGTTAGATTTAACATCATATACAACCAATGGTAAAACTTCTACATTCAATAAAAGCTCACAATGACAAAGTATGGAGTGTATCCTCGTATCCTACTTTGCCACTACTAGCTACAGCATCAACAGATAAATCGACAAAAATATATAGATTATCCACGAAATCAAAATTTTCACAAATAGCAGATCTTGAGGATACACACAAACGATCTATACGATCAGTTTCATTCAAACCTCCAATTGGTGGTGTAGATTACAAAAGCAATATATTGGACTTACCTGCATTGGCAAGTGGATCTTTTGATTCAACAATTTCAATCTGGGGTATAGATGAACCTGATGAAAATTATGATATAGAAGAAGTTGTGCAAAATCAAAAAGATGCACTTGCTAATCCTTCCAATGAATGGAATTTAATGGCAATAATCGAGGGACATGAAAACGAAATAAAAGCTGTTGATTGGAATTTCAGTGGGAGATATTTAGCTAGTTGTTCAAGAGATAAAACGGTATGGATCTGGGAAACTGATCCTGAGACCTTGGAAGAATTTGAATGTGTTTCTGTTTTGAATGATCATTCACAGGATGTGAAAAATGTAACTTGGCATCCAACTACTAATTTATTAGCAAGTTCTTCATATGACGACACAATAAGAATATATAAACAAGAATTTGATGACGATGATTGGTCTTGTATTGGAATATTAGATGCTCATGAAGGAACGATATGGTGTTCCAAATTTGAATATCCGAAAAGTCCAAATGCAATAAAAGGTAAAACAAGATTGGTTTCAGTTAGTGATGATTTAACAGCTAGAATATGGTTCTCCAAAGATGAAATGGAAAATAACAAAGATTCAACAGAACTGAATTTACCAAGTTCGATACGATATACGTCAGAAGTAGTATGGGAACAAGAATGTATATTGCCGAAAGCTCACGAATTACCTATATATTCTGTTGCTTGGTCCTCAATAACCGGTAAGATCGTAACTGCTGGATCGGATGGTAAAATTGTTGTATATAATGAAGAGAGCGAAGGAAAATGGATAATAGAGAGTGTAACGGAACTAGCTCATGGAGTTCATGAAATTAATTGTGTCATATGGTCAATACTAGATGACGGTAAAGAAGTGATAATATCGGGAGGTGATGATGGGTGTGTCAACGTATGGGATCCAGAACAATTAAAGTAAACCTCATATTTGTGAAATCTAAAAATCAAAATATTAATTGTATTAGTATAATAAAAGCCAGAACTCCAATTAGTATCATTAAACAACAAAATAATCTACCATTAGATCTTTTTTGATATCGTTGAGCTCTGTTCAATTCATTTGAGGCTTGTCTTACATTCGAATCATATGAAAAAATGTTATTTTCAATATTATCAACCTTAAATTGTTGTTCATTAATAATTGATGATAAATTCGAAAAAATATTATTGATTTCTTGAGTATCTTGTTGTATCTGATGTATTTCTCTTTCTCTTTCTTGTATTAGTAATGTTTGTTGTTCTAATTCTTCTGCATTTATTGGTTCGTATTCTATTTGAATCTGTTGTTGATGTTGTTGACTTTGACTTTGATCTTGATCTGTATTGATTGCCTCCCCTTCAGCAGATGATAACGGGGGTAACTGACTTGCTTGTTTTGACTCAAATCTTCTTTGATAATTTTTAAAATTCGCCAAACTATCTTTTATCAACTTGATTTGTATATTTTCTTTTTGTTTGAGATAATTAATAATTTCAACATCTTCATGATCATTTTCAACTGCTTTGATACTTGAATTTAATTGCTTGACAAATTCATTCAATTTTTTATATGACTCAGTGATATTTTGAAAGAGTTGACTCAAATTTTCAGACCCCTTTTGATTAATGGGATCATTTTCAAAGTCGGATAATAGTCTTTTGATCTCTCCTAATTGTTTTGAATTGATATGATGTAATTGATTCTCAATGCTAGTTGAAAGTGTCTCAAACTCAGGATAATCCTTATACTTATGTGAATGATTTGTTGCTACTCTTTCTAGATCGTCGTCAAATGGATTATTGAATGACATGTTATGAGTTATATATATTGTATCGCTGAAGCTGGTTGTGTTTATATTAAGGATAGTAATTATTTGTATGCAAGAGATCTACCACTTTCAAATATTTTGATTCATCTTACACTTAATTTTAAATGCCTATTTTCTTTTAACAGCCAAATGTGTCAGAGTCACTAAAAATTATCATTCATCACTGCATAACTTCACTTCCTAGATACAATAGGCATCAACGTTAATGAGTTTCAGATTTTTTTTGAGATTTCAATCACTAACAACTGAAGTTTAAAAATTAATACACAAAGAAACTTAATATTTTTACAACCATAATTTTTGCAACACAATTAATTCTTCGTTTACACCAACATTTAATTCATGGTGAGAGGTATATTAAATCATAGAAAAAAGAAATTACCACAGGTGCAAGATAAAACGGTTCTGTGGGTTGAAGATGAAGAATTTACTGGGTCAAATAAGATAAAAATTCTGACACATGAAGCATTTTTGTTGTTCCACTCTTCTTTAGCTATTTCAAATCAACTACAACCACAATTTGCAACCGATGTGGAAAATTTGCATGAGGTCCACCATGGTTTTCTTAAGTCTTTAAGAACAGTAAATGTAATAGCTAAAAGAATTAGGGATGATCTAGATAATTTAAGAGGTAATGATTATGACTTGGATTTAAATATTAAAATTGATTATGAATTTACTGCAGTCCCCAAATCGAATAAGGGCAATGTTTATAATGACGGTCATGGTAATACAAATAGCAATTTGAATGCATTGACTCAGCAAAGTACAAATAGTCTGGATTCAGACTTTGATTACAACCAATCTGTTGTTACACAACAACTACAACCCAAAACTGTTAAACAGAAATCAAATCATGTTAATTTTGATGGGAGCCAAATAGAACAGAACAAACAAAAGGAAAAGGAAAAACCTACTAATAAAAATAAGAGGTCATTAAAGAATATTTTCAAGAAGGAAAAAGTCGAAATTTTAAAGGAAGATACTACTACCAATGAACAACAAGATCAAAGAAAACCATTCGAATATTTCAATCCTCAACCAAATATTTTACAAGGTTATTTAAAATATTATCAATTAGATAAAGATGATTATGAATGCTTTTCAAATTCAATTCCACTCGATTTTCTTAATGATTATCCTGTTGAAACTGATACTTCAAAGACCACGAATACTGAATCAGAAGATACTGCTTTTATTTTTGGTGATCCCACCGCTAATGTTTCAACCTCCTATAAAATCAATTATCGAGATCAATTTTCTGATTCACATACAACATCAAATTCAACTTCAATAAACGAAGTTGAATTGGAAGGTGAAACTCAAGAAAGTGAAAATTTGACTTTTAATCCAAAATATTCATCAACTCCTACACAATTTAATCAAAAAAGATTTGATAAAACAAAAATAATGGAAGATGGTAGAAAAGAAAAACAGCATCAATCTCAAAAATACAACCAAAAAACATCAATAAAACCAAATTCAGATAAATCAGGTAGATCTAATCAAAAAATAAATAAAAATCAACGGGAACAAATTCCACCAAAAGCATCAACTTTGAAACCTTTTAATCATAATATTTTGAATCAACCACAACAAACACCCTTTAACAAAAAATTAACCAATATCCTAGGTCCAAATCCTCAACTAACCAAGGTACTTGAAACATCTCCATTTTATGAAAATATGGAAAGCGATAATGAAAGTTTTGAAAACGAACCAATCCAAACAAAAAATAAAGAAAATCGTCCTTTAATCGGTCATTCAAAGAAAAATAAGCAAAATTCAAAAAGTTATAATCCGTATGATGTTAGGTTTGCTGGAAGATTTTGAATCATAGCATCAAATTTATAAAGTGTTGTTTTGGTTGCAAAATTTTGGTAGCGAGCTGAAACTTCCTTACAAAACTTAAATTTTTACAGAGATTAAGCAGTAGGAATCAGAAATAATCTCATTTGGGCTTAATCCAAAATGAGAAAGCTAAAAATTAATCAATAAATGATTATAATTGTATTATTCTATTATTATCTGTATAACTATATATATTTGCCATAATGTTGCATATCTTTACAAAAACACATATTATATTTAATCTTCTTGTTCAACAATAAATTTTTCACACTCTAAAGCTGCCATACAACCAGTACCAGCAGAAGTTATAGCTTGTCTATAAATTTTATCTTGAACATCACCAGCAGCAAAAACACCTTCTATTGAAGTAGAAGCAGTACCAGGTTTATTTATAATATAACCAGTATCATCCATTTTTAATTGACCTTCAAATATTTTAGTAGCTGGAATATGCCCAATAGCATAAAATAAACCATTTACTTTTAAATCTGAAGTTTCTTTTGTTTTATTATTATATATTTCTAATGATTGTAATAATTTACCATCCCCCTTTGCAGCTTTTGCTTCAGTATTCCATAAAATTTCTAATTTTTCATTATTTTTAGCTCTTTTTTGCATAATTGATGAAGCTCTTAATTGATCTCTTCTAACTAAAAGATAAACTTTTGAAGCATATTTTGTTAAAAATAAAGCTTCTTCACATGCAGAATCTCCACCACCAACAACAGCTAATGGATTATTTCTAAAAATTGGTACTGCACCATCACATACAGCACAAGCTGATATACCTTGTTGCCAATAATCTTCTTCACCTGGTAAATGCATTCTTTTGGCTGAAGCACCAGTAGCAATAATGACAGCATCACTAGTAATTGGAGCTTCATCTTCATTAAATTCAGTCCATAATTTGAAAGGTCTACTTGTTAAATCACACTTAGAAATAGTTTCAGTAATAATTTCAGTACCAAATCTTTCACTTTGTTGTTTCATTAAATCCATTAATTTAGTACCATTTATACCTTCTGGAAATCCAGGAAAATTTTCAATATCAGTAGTCGTGGTTAATTGACCACCAGCTGCAACACCATTAGCCAACATACCTTCGTACATTGTTGGTTTGATTTCGGCTCTTGCTAAATATATAGCAGCTGTATGAGCTGCTGGACCAGATCCAATAATTGTAACTTTGTGATGAACCATTTCTGATATATGTTTAATTTAAAATGATATATAAAACTTGTTAATGTAATTGATAAAAAAATTAGATATTAATTGAATTGTCTATTAATCTATAAGTTTATATTTGATAAAGTAGATTGGATTGACTTGTATTTATATAGAGTAGGTATAATATATTTTCTTGATTATTTGATTATAAATACTTCAATGGTAAAATAGAATCATTTTATTTCAAATGGAAAAATAAAAAAAACGTCCATAATAAAAAGAAGCGAAAAAAAAAAAGAAATGCGAATTATGGAGAATTAACTATTGTATTACGTAATACTAAAGTAGGTTAGTTACGTAATGTTCTTATAAATCAATAATAATAGTCTAGATCACCTTTTGATAAGACTAATATTTTACAACGATCTGGATCTGAATACTTTGAATTTAGAAAAACAGTTCAGTTAGTAGATTATTCGATAAAAAATAGTCATAGTCAATACTAATCCAACAATTGATGACTGAATTATCATGAAGTTGGATTCAATCCACTCCAAATGTTTCGATTCAAGGGTTTTTAAGATGAAAAATTTTTGAAACTAACTTAAGGTATCTTGAAGTGCCGGCTCAAGCCACTTGATATCCATTAAAACAGAATTTTCAAAGTCAAATAATCTGCTCAATAAAGTATAACAAAGGCGATGAAGGACATTTGGAGAATGCAGATGCTATCAACTAAATAGAAGCTTAGACGAGGATGCAACGTCTTTTCCGATGAACGAAAGAACAATCATGTAAATGTAATCTTGTATTATTTATCTAGTACAAATTTTTTCACAATTGGATCATTTTGTAATATAGGATCCAATAATACACTACTTAAGAACCATTGTAAACCTTTTCTTCTTTCTTCTAACCAATTTTTACTCACTATAAATCTATCAAAACTTAATGAATCCTTTGGTGGTAAATTGGGAATTATTATATTAAGATTATTATTATTTATATCTATAATATCATCAATATCATTTTCTAAATCATTTATTATTCGATTATTATTTTGAGGTCGATTATTATATTTTTGTTTCAATTCATTATAAAAATTTAATAAATCATTGTACCTCTTATATAGTATAATAGATGAAAAATCTAAATCATTTATAGTAATTTTAATTTGCCATACGATATACAGTAGACCATAATCCCCTTTTATTTGATGATAATCTCCAATTCTGACATCTGTTATATGAGCTTTGTGATTTGCTTTATGGTTTTCGAGTGACTCTCCATTATTCAATTCTATTGGTGCTGGTAGGATGTTATTTAGTTTTGTCAATGTATTTGACCTTTGTTTTCTAGAACTATTGTTATTTTGATGATGATTGTTGCCTTGACGATCGTTATTTTTACTCATACTTTGGACATGATTTTAGTGAAATTTCATCTATTGTGTGAGGAACTCTTTATAAGGTTCTTGATACCTGATGGATCTCAATTGCTAAGTGATTCTCGATTCTTTAATCTTTCTGAATGATATGTCTAAACGGACTTAAACATTTACGAAAGAATCATCATCACTCAAAATCCAAAATGAAACACAAAACGATAATCTTTAAATCTACTTACAGCATCAAAGTTTGCAATCATCATTACAACCACAAACAACCTCAAACATGGAAATAATAAAACAAAAACATTCTCCATTAAAAAGACTTCTACATAAATGGCAATCTAAAAGAAACATACCATTCAGAAGGAAATTTTTTGTTGGTTATGATTTACATGGAAATACTTATTGGGAATTTACAATTGATGGAAATTTAAGCAGATTACGTAGGAAATTAGAACCTTATGCTCCTCAAGTTTTTAAAGTTGATTATTTTAAAACAATTCCACCTCAATGGTTACAATGGTTAAGAAGAACTAGAAATGAACCTCCTAGTTTAAATGAATTAGTTGGTGATCAAATACGACAAAGAAATTTGAAAATTTTAGGGAAACGAGCTGATGAGAAATGGAAGAATGAAAAATTAAGATTGGAGCAGGAAGAACAATTACAAGATGATTTGAAGAGAATTGAGTTAGGGAAAAGTTCACAAAGAGAGCCATTGCAGAAGGAAGATGATGATATTCCTAAAACAGTGGAGGAAGAAAATCCTTGGAAACAAGCTGATGAAACTAGAGATTCAAATCCTATACAAGCAGCTACAATCAAACCTAGGAATTAAAGTCAATATTACTATAGTCATATTTAATTAGACTCAACACTCAGCATATACTTAATCACATCAATTATTGCATTTAATTTCATCAATATTAGTATTAATCTCTTTCAATTCATCTTCAGCATTTGAAGCTATAATCATAGATATTTCATCATGGATAGTTCCGTTTACATGATGCCCGTTCGTATAATTAGATGTAGCAATTGATTCTCTACGACTTTGACTTTGACATTGATCTACTAATGTGGTAGGACTATTAGTTGATTTATTTAGATTTAATTTCTGTTCAACTAATTCAACTAATTTATTTGAATAATCTTCTAAAATGCTATTTTGATAAGGAATACCATTAAGTTTTGATTTAAGTTCTTCTATCTTGTTTAATAAGTTACGTTTTTCATTATTTTCAAAATTTGATGAATTTTCAATTAAATTATTCATGAATTTCATTGCTGATTCATAAGTAACTTGTGAATTATTTGATTTGGTAGGATTGAGGTCATGTCTAAATATTGATTTTGTTGGAGTGGTGTTTAATTGAACATGTGGTATTATTCTTCCTAAATCTATTGAAGATCTTGGTGATGTAGTAGTACGTTTCGCCGGTGGAGGTGACGAAAGTGGTTGATTTAATTTTGATAATCCATTTATTGAGTTTTGGGATTTGTTTAAATTAAAAGCAGGTCTAGTGGGAGAACGATTAGTATTTGTTGTAGGTAGTGATGATGATGATATTTTTTGTGATTGAGATGGTCTTGTTGGTGATACTGATCTGGATCTAGTGGGAGATGTTTTTGTTTGTGAGTTTTTAGCTTCCATTCGTTTCAAAGTTGCTGATGATAGTTTAGAATTTGGCGTATTTGGTGAGATCAAGGATGTTTTTGATAACTTTTCACAAGAAGTATTGGTTAAGTCGTTTACTTCCTTTTTATCATTTAATGATTCTTCAGTGGAGGTTGATTTAATTGGAACAGATGGTAAAATCTTTCTTGCAACTTTTGCATACAAAGGTTGATAATATTCTTCCATTGAATTTTTTTCAATTGATTGAGGTCTAACAGAATCTAATCCAATTATTAGCCATGAAAATAAACAACCATCGTTACCAATTGATATAAAAGTCTTCTGCTCGTTGACGAATAATCCTAATAGAGACTCCAGGTGACCCCAAGTTACACCTACTGGTTTCCCAGTAGCATAATCAAATGCCCTTAAAGACTTATCTGCACAAGAAACAATTATTAGATTTTGATATCTAACCATCAACTCAACTAACAAGCTTTCATTCAATTGTTCATTATTCAATTTCATAGATCGTTTAACTTCATAATTAAGATCATAAATTATTAATTGTTTGTCAATTGTAGACACAATTAATTCATTTTCAGATATGATCATTGCAACTGGTGTAGTTTTCAAAGTGATAATTTTTGAAGTCGATAGTGATAGTTCAGGCTCAGTTGTGATATTATGGATTGATATAGTTCTATCACTTGAGCATGCAATTAATTGATTTTCATGAATTAGAATTTCAAAAACGTTCCCATTGTGAACAGGAATAGTTTGTAATAAATCCCAACCAATAGGTTTATTTGTAAAAATTTGTATGGTCCGATCTCTTGATACGGTACATATCAACTCATTATCATGATATTTAAAATATGTGATTCTATTGATAGTGGAGGTATGAGCTTTAATTTGAAATATCACATTTGTATCGGTTTTTTCTTCAGCTTTTGTTGGTTTTTCAATTATATATAAGGTCCCATATTTGTCTCCCAATACGAAAAAATTATCAAAGTGTTCGATTGCAGTTAGAGTATTGGTAATAACCTCATTACCGGGTATAACAAATTCTAATAATGACTCTAGTTCACAAGAGTCGTTCAATTTTTTGATTAATCCATCCTTTGAAAAAATGAGATAAAAACCATTATAACATTTTTTTATGCCACCGATATTATTGATAATTGAATTTGTCAATATATTGTCCATTTTCAACTCATTCTTGTCAAAGAACCTTATTTCTTCGTTTTCGTTGAGTAGAATTAAATGGTTTTTATCAAAGTCAAACATTTGTAAAATCAGATTTTTCGAGGCATCAACATCATGACAAGAAGTTTCAAATGATCCATTCAATTTTTGATGTAACTTTGAAGGTGATGAATTGAGTGGTGGAAAACTAGTAGAATTTAAATCTATAGGTGTCAAATCTTTAATTTGTGAACTTACAACTTTATCATATATTCCTCCAAGCCATATTAACTCGTTCAAATAATCAACACATATTGAGCAAAATTCCTTTGTTGGGTTCTTCAAACCTATTAATTTAGGTGAATCAAAATTTAATTTCAAAAGAAGTAATTGATTAGAACTTGTAACTATTAAAATTTCATCATCATTTAAAACACTCATATCAATAAAATTTGAATTCATTAAAATTCCCAAATGAGCATTTCTACCTTTTAAAACAATTGGTTTCGTACTATTATTAGTTTCATAATTCCAAATTTTAATAAATCTTAAACCTATTGTGATTATTAAATTTTCATGCCAAATAATTTTATTAATGATATTTGAACATCTGTTACTTGCTTGTAAAATGATGTTATTTAGGTTTAATTTCCATATGTTGATACAGCCATCGTTGATGACACCTAAGGAACATAAATGTTTAGCATCTGGTGAAAATACCACTTTATCTACCCCAAAAGAATGTTCATAAATATCCATGATAGGACTATCCTGAGAATCTGGTGCTAATGAAAAAATCAAAACTCTTGGTTGATAACCTATTTCTCCAACTGCTAATAATTTTTTATTTGGTGATATTGCAATACAATTTATTGATCTTACTTTATCTTTCAATTTAGACGGAGATGAGGCATTATTAGGAGAATTATCTTGTACATCATTTGATGAAAATGAATTTCCATAAATTACCAATGGTTCATTAGTTATAGCATATCCAAATAAATCTCGTTTTGGTTCATCAATTGAACTTGTTGTAGTTCCCTTAATCATTTCTAAATACGCGTTTGCTGAAGATACTCCATCAAAATCATTCTTATTCGATATATTATTATTAGCACAAAAAAATCGTTGACTTATAACTTCATTATTTTGTTTATTAATTTTATTAACAACTACTCCTCCACTTGCTGTATATGCTATTAAATCATCTTGAATTGAAATTTGTTGTTTACTTTTTGCAGAAGTTCCAATAATTTGTTTGATTTGAAATTTGAAATTATCACGAGTGATTATTGATGGTGATTTTAAATTAACAGGAGACGTTATTTCAAATCCACTCATTTGAAAATCATTGGATGACCTAACTTTACTTGATTGGTAATGTTTTGTAATTCTGTTGATTCTCAAAGGTAAACAAATGAATTTTTTATTATGTAGAAACTCGTATTATGTAATATCTTATGGAGAAAATTTGCCGCACATATTTCCTATTTTATTCAATAAATATAAGATAACTTTCTTTTTGTAGGAGTTCAAACAATCAAATCATTTCAGACGAATAAACCACAATGTCTCAAGAAATATCATTATCCCTTGAGGAAACCAATAAACTACGACTTGAATTAGGATTGAAACCCATACCGAATAATCTGGAAGAAAACTTAAGACGAGAACAACCTGCTTCATCATCTGAGAATGTAATTGAATTATCAATAGAAGAAACTAACAGACTTCGTGAGTCCATAGGTCTAAAACCAATACCTATTCAAAATCACAGATCTGTGACTCCGCTGGATAGATTAAAGTCTGCAAGTCATAATGAAGAAGAAATTTCAAAAAGAATTTCGAAAGCTAAAGTGACATTAAATAAAAGAAAATTAATGGAAATACAAAGTGATGAGGAAGAATTGAATACTGATGATTGGTTGAATAGTTTGGGTGAGGAACAATCATCTAAAAAGCAAAAAATAGAAACCATAGCAAAGAAGCACAATGATACTAATCAAGTAAATGCTGCTATCAAATATAACTTGAAGGAATTGAAAACGTTGAAAGATAATGATATTTTAACTTTGAAAGACTCAAGTATATTTGAAGACGAAGATGATGATGATATTTTGAGTAATGATAAATTAGATCAGGCTTCTAAAGTTAAAAAGAGATTGAAGGAGAAGAAAGCAGCTGACATGTTAAAATTCAATGGAAGGAGATATATTTCAGATGAAGAAGAGGAGGAGAATAAGTTGGAACCCATTACAAGTATAACGAATTCTAAAATAAACATTAGAGATAATGACAATGGCAATGATGATAAAGCATCAAAGCCGAATAATGTCGCCGTATTTACTGACTTGTTCGAAGACCAAAAGCAAAATAAATTAAGTTCGAGCACTTCACAATCAGAACCTATAAAATTTAAGAAGTTCAAGAAGAAAAAACCACTAGATCACAACAAATCCAGATCCAGGATAAGAACCGATGAGTTAAATCAATTGGAAGAAATAGATTTGAATTTCGAAGATTTAGAAAATGAATTACATCAATCATTAACTGTAAATAGAGCGACAAAACAGCGAAAGCAACCTAAAAAGAAAGAAAATACTAGCAGTTTAAATAATGATCATGGTAAGCTAAACGAAGAACTGAACTTAAATGGGAGTGACACCAAACGACACTATTATACTGATGATATTTACGACGACACAATTGGATTTTTAAATAATTTAGATACAACTGTGTTAGATAATCAAATTGGAGAAGAAGTAAAGGACATACTACATAATAACGATGACAAAATCAACGAAAAGAATGAGCCTTCCGAAATACCGAAAAACCAAGATAATAATCACAAGGAGATACCTAAAAGTCAAGATGATACTCATACAACTAATGTTTCTGCAATATCAACTACTACATATTTTGCTCCTACAAATGATGAAGAACAAAATGAACCTAATTTTGGTGGAAGTTTAGCAGATACTTTGAAATTTTTAAAATCACAATCTGATCCTAATGTAAATGATAGTGCACTGAATAATTCAAAAACAATGGAAAAATTAAGTCAAAAATCCGAATTAACGAAATTGAAAATTGATATAGAAGGAAGGATACTAAAAGAAGAATTATTAAAAGATAAAAACTATAAAAATTTATCAAAGGTTGATAAAGATAAATATTATGAAAATAAACTTGATGAGAGATTGAAAAATAAAGGATTAACAATGGATGAAGAAGAAGAAAGGTCATTAAGAAATGGTAGGTTCAAAAAATCAAAGAAATTTAATCAAAATAATAAATCAATTAATGAATTTGATTCATATAATCCTAAAGTTGAATTAAAATATAAAGATGATGAAGGTAAAGATTTAAATACTAAACAAGCTTATAAACATTTATCTCATAAATATCATGGAAACAAGCATAAAAATTGAGGCAGATTTTTCATGAGAACTGAAAGATTGTATAGAGTAGTTGTAAGTACGAATTTTTCTGTGTAAATTTTTTTTTTTTTGATAAAGAATGCATCTATTTCGGTATATGTTACGAAATTAAAATTTGATTCGAAACACATGTATAATTCTGTCAATAAAATTCAAACCTTGACTATCACTAAAATCAAATTATCACAGGTTAGAAATTATCGATCAATCAGTCTGCTATAAAATTTTTGAAGTTAGTAGGATATCATTTAAATCAATCAACTTTTACTAATTATAACTTATCCGATGTTATAAATTAAATAAATTAAAATAAACCAATCATAATTCAAATACTCCTGCAACTTTAATTAAAATTTATTATTAGATCAAATAGATAAAAATTGCATCTACTACATAGTAAATACTGTATATAAGACACTGGTAATATATTTGACATAATAAATATAAATTTTATTCACCCATCATTATCAGTATCAGATGAGACTATGTTGAGTGCTAGTCTCATGATAATTAAAGTCTCAGTGCTCTATGTCAGCTCAAACGTGTAGATACCCCTAATGAATAACTTATCAGCCCAATTTTATAGTTAGGTTTTATCATCTGATATCATCAACCACATATTTGATTCTTATTACACAAAATGTTAATTTTTATAATTCTATTTTTTTATTCTTCTTTTTTTTTTTTTTATAACCGAAGAATATTTCATTTATATAATAATTCAATTTTATTTTAATTTCAATTACTTCAATATCATCTTTTCAATTAAGAAAACCGAATTATCTTATAATAATACCATATGTCAATACAAGATGATATCATATATAATATACCAAATCGATCTCAAACTAATGTAACAAAAATTAAAGATCTAATATCCGGAAAATATAAAGACTTAGTAACTTTTTCAATTAATAATCAAAATTTGATAATAAATTCAAATCAACACAACAATCTTAATGAATTACAACTACTAGATGATCTTAAACAAATTGGGATTTCAAATGTTAAAATGATATCTTCCTCAATACCAACAATCCAAACATCTGTATCTATTCAAGGAATGACTTGTGGAGCATGTTCTGCAAGTATTACTGAATCTTTAGAATCACAACCGGGTATTGAAAACGCATCTATTTCCTTAGTAACTGAAAACGGATTAATAACACATTCAATAAATTATCCAACTAATCAAATCATTTCAAGTATTGAAGATTGTGGTTTTGATGCACAAATTAATAAATTACCTCATTCTATTTTAAAATCTACTACAAATAAATTACTACAGACAAGTATCGGAATATCAGGGATGACTTGCGGAGCTTGTTCTAGTTCAATAACGGATTCTATACAACAATTAGAAGGAGTAGATTATGTTTCCGTATCACTAATTACAGAGGAAGCACTTATTAAACATAACCCATCAATAACTTCGGAAAAATTAAAAGAAGTAATAGAAGATTGTGGATTTGATGTAACAAGAGTAAATAGTATAAATCTGGATGAAAGCATTAATAAGAATGAGCAAACAGTTGACTACGAAGAAGTTAATTTAAAAATAATTGGAATTGATTCAGATCTAGATCTACAAGATTTGAGATACAACATAGAAGCTTTTATAAAAAGTTTTCCAGGAATTAAAGATTATGATATAAAACTTTTGAATACTTTTGCGACAGATCCCTCACAAGATTCAATAGTAGAAGATGAAAATGACATAAAGGATTTACAAAGCGAAATGAGGTTCACATATGATGTCAATCAAGTAGGAATACGGGATGTTGTTGATGGTCTTAATAATATAAATGAAAATATTGAATTTTTAGTATTTAATTCATTAGATCAATCTTCAGCATCTCAATTAAAATTACTTTCAAAAATCAAGGATATACAGTATTGGAAGAATATTTTCTTACAAAGTTTGTTACTTGGTATACCTGTTATAATTTTAGTTCATTCAGAAAAAACAGAATTTTTTAAGAAATTAATGATTTTTAAAGGATTATATTTAGTTACAGTGATTGAATTAACTATTTCAACTTATATCCAATTCCATTTAGGTCATAATTTTATTAAAAAATTTGCATCATTTATAAGAACAAATTTTAAAGGTGCATCAATGGATGTTTTAGTTTGTATTTCAACAATGGTAACTTATATTTTTTCTTTAACTTCAATTATTATAAGTGTTTGGAATGGAAGAACTGAAAATCCACCAAAAGTATTATTTGATACTTTGGTTATGTTGATTACTTTTGTATCATTTGGAAAATTATTAGAAAATAAAGCAAAAGGTGCTACATCCACTGCATTATCCAGTTTGTTATCATTAACTCCTTCAATATGTACAATCATTGATGAATCAAATATTTATGGTTCTGACAAACATGTTGAAACTTCTGATAAGATCACTCAAGATTTCAAAACAAGAAATATCTCAATTGATTTGGTTCAACCAAATGATATTGCTATTGTATTACCAGGTGGTAAAGTACCAGCTGATGGAGTAATAGTATTTGGAGAATCCGAAATTGATGAAAGTTTAATCACAGGTGAACCATTACCGGTATATAAAACAAAGGGAGATTCAGTTATTGGAGGATCTATAAACGGACCTCATTTAATACATATGAAAGTTACAACAACAGGTAAAAAATCTCAATTACATCAAATTATAAATTTAGTTAAAGATTCACAAGTTAATAAAGCTCCTGTTCAAAGATTTTCAGATTATATTGCTGCTAGATTTGTACCAGCTGTAATGTTATTATCAATTATAACATTCATTATTTGGTCACTTATTTGTTATAATATACATCCTGATGGATTACCAATGATATTTAGAAAAAGTGAAAATGGAAAATTATTTGTTTGTTTACAAATTGCAATATCAGTTATAGTTGTTGCATGTCCTTGTGCATTAGGTTTAGCTGCTCCAACTGCTGTAATGGTTGGAACAGGTGTTGGTGCATTAAATGGAGTTTTAATTAAGGGTGCTGATATTTTGGAAAAAACCACCTCAATTAATATTTTGTTATTTGATAAAACTGGTACATTAACTACGGGTGAAATGTCATTAGTCAAATATGTTCCAATATTGAATGAAGAACAAAAATTGAATGAATTAATTTGGTGGAAATTGATTGGATCTGTGGAATGTAATTCAGAACATCCTATTGGAAAAGCTTTAACAAAAGTTGCAAAAAATAAATTAGGTTTAACTTTTGAAGAAGATACTTTTGATACAATAATAGAATCATTGAATGTTTTTATTGGATGTGGTATTGATGCTACAGTTACTATTGATTCAAGTCGTTATAACATCAGTATTGGAAATATAAAAATGATTAATGAAAAATTTGAAAATATTTTACCAGAAATTAATTCAAACAATTCAAACAATACTGTTGTTTATGTTATTATCGACGAAAAGTATTCAGGTTATATTGAATTGTCTGACTCTTTAAAAGAAGGTTCATATGAAGTTATTGATTACTTAAAAAATGTTGAAGGTTATATTGTTGGAATGGTTACTGGTGATAACAAAAATTCTGCTTTAAAAATTGGTAAAGAAGTAGGAATAAGTGAAAATAATATATTTTATGAAGTATCACCAATACATAAAGATGAAGTAATTAATCAATTAAAAGAAAAATATGGTTCAAATGCAGATGTTGCGTTTATTGGAGATGGTATAAATGATGCACCAGCATTAGCTAAAGCAGATATTGGAATGGCTATAAGTTCAGGTACAGATATTGCAATTGAAAGTGCAGATATTGTATTAATTGGTAATAAAAAACATAATCAAACAGATTTACATGGAGTTATAAATGCTTTAAAAATTTCAAATAAAACATTTGCTAGAATTAAATTAAATTTCATATGGGCTGTTATTTATAATTTATTTATGTTACCTTTTGCAATGGGTTGTTTTTTACCTTTTAATTTAATGTTACCACCTGTTGCTGCTAGTATAGCAATGATGATAAGTTCAATAAGTGTTGTTTTAAGTTCATTACAATTAAAATGGTGGAAACCACCAAAAATGGAGAAATTAAGTACTTTTGATGATTTGGAAATTGGTAATACTACTAATAAAATTGAATTTGATTTAAAAAATGGAAATTTGAAAGAATTTAATGCATTAAGAAGAAAAACCAAGAATTGGAATTTCAGCTCAGTATTTAAAAATAGAGGAAGAACAAGACTTAGAAATATTAATCAAGACTATGAATTGATTTCTGGAAGTTAGTAAAAGACTTGTTGCTTCTTTTTAATAAAGTCACTACGCACGTTGCTTAATCATTTTACTAAACGATGTTTTAATACTTTTGTCTAATAGTCACTAATGTAATATTAACTTAATTTCAAGTTTTTCACTCTCTTAAACTACTTTATAAATTTCCTCAAACCCAAAGTCCAGTGACACAAAAATGAAATATTTACGAGCTCCAACATTGGGGTTTGAGATTTATACTCTTTTAACTTCCCATCCATAAAACAAAGAAAGTTGAAGATGAAAATTATGGTAACTTTCCAACATGAAATACTTGAAAACTGTCAAATTTCTTGCACTTGATTAGTACTCATTGATTAAGGAAGTTCGATGATGATAAGTGGGGTTGGATCAACCAAATATATAAAGATGAAACTATCCCAATTCTTTTCATGTAATGGTTAATTCCTCAATCAAGTTTGAAGTTAGGTAACAACTAATAACCAAAAGGAAATGAGGTTTACTGATTTATTACTTGTTGCTACGGTTGCTAATTCATTAGCAATCAACAACCATCATAATGATGATGATAAAAATTCAAAATTATTTCATCATAAGTCTTTTACTTTAAAATTACCATTTATTAAATCCAAAGCCAATGGTGAACAAGAACAATGGTCAGTTGAACAACAAAATGCTGAAATTTCAATGAATCAAAAGTTCAATTCTAAATTTGGTTTTGAAGATAGTGATGATGAAGATCCTTTGGAAACTGTTACTGTTGTTGCAACTCCAGTTGAAGAAGATCCAACTTTTAATGCTGAATTTAAACCAATGAAAGGTGGATTTGGTGAAATGTTTTGGCAATTATTGTCAATTGGTAAAGAATTAACTATGGAAAAGATTAAAATTTTAAAGGATATTTTACTTATGTTGGATAAAATTAAACAAATAAAAGAAGGTGGAGCTGAATCTGCTGTTGTTAAAAGTAATGAACATGGTCAAGTCGCAATTGATGCTAAAAATCAATTAAAAGATAATGCTGTCGTTCAAAACATTCCAAGATCACGTCATCAATTTAAAAGAGAAGATATTACTCCTGAAGAATCTGCCCCAAAAGCTACTCCAGAAGAGCAAGATTTGAATAATTTAATTGGTTTAGATAAATTGAAAGGTATGTTTAAAAAAGGTGATAAGGATAAAGGTAAGGGTAAAGGTAAAGATAAGAGCACTAAAGATGATGAGGATGATGATTGTGACGATGAAGAAGATTACAAGAAAGGTTCTAAAAAAACTTGGAATAAAAATTATAACCCAAACTATGATCCAAATTATAATCCAAACTATAATCCAAACTATAATCCAAACTATAATCCAAATTATAATCCAAACTATAACCCAAATTATGATCCAAATTATAATCCAAATTATAATCCTAATTATAAGTATGATAAAAATTATAAACCTTATCCGCCAAACTATAAACCAAATCCAAATTGGAATAAAGAAAAAATTTATTATCCAGGTAAAGAATATTATCCAGGTTATGATAAAAATTATTACCCAGGTAAAAACTATGATCCAAAATTCAATTATGGTAAAGATTATGATGGTAAATATGATGGTAAATATGATGACAAATATGATTATGATGATGAAGATTGTTATGATGAACAAGATGGGGACTTTAAAGATGGAAAAAATTCAAGTTATGATAAAAAATATCGTGATTCCAAAAATTTAACTAAAAGAGGTGAATTAAAATTTGATCAAGATAGAAGACCTTCAAGTCACGGTGGTTCAAAACATGGTAAAGTTCATCATGATTTCAAGGATCATCATGGAAAACATCATCATGAAGATGGTAAAGATTATCATAAAGACCACCATGAACATCACAAAAGTAAAGAAACATCAATTGAAGAAGAAACTTCAACTTCATTAGAAACTCCAACCAAAACAAAAACTCCAATTGAATCAAAAACTTCAAGTAGTAAAGAAATTCCAACTGAGACTGAGACTGAGACTGAGACTCCAATTGAATCAAAAACCTCAACTAAAAAGGAAAAGCCAATAAAGACTGAAACTCCAGTTGAATCAAAAACCTCAAGTAAATCAATAGCTCCAACTGAAACTGAAGAACCAGTTGAAGAAGAAACCACAAGTTCAATTGAAAAAAAGACTTCAACTAAAAAACAAATTCCAACTGAAACTGAAACTCCAATCGAATCAAAAACTTCAAGTAAAGAAGTATCTTCAATTGAAACAAAAGTTCCAGTTGAAACTGAACTTCCAATTGAAGATTGTGATGATGAAGAATATCATAAAGGTCATCACGATGGTAAAGGTCATCATGATGGTAAAGGTCATCATGATGGTAAAGGTCATCACGATGGTAAAGGTCATCACGATGGTAAAGGTCATCACGATGGTAAAGGTCATCACGATGGTAAAGGTCATCACGATGGTAAAGGTCATCACGATGGTAAAGGTCATCACGATGGTAAAGGTCATCATGATTTTAAAGAACGTCCACACCACGATGGAGAAAAATCTCATGGTCATCATGAACATCATCATGATGATGAAGATTGTGAAGAATGGGAACTTGACCTCAAACATGATCACAAATTTGGTAAAGATCATCATGGTAAACACCTTAATGTTTCAAAACGTGAACAAGTGCATTTAGTAATGAGAGATTTAACTAAATTGAAAAACTTAATGGGTGGTAAAAAAGGTGCTAAAGGTGGTGAAGTTGCAAAACCTGCAAACGGAGTTAAACCAACTGAAGAAGCTAAACCAACTGAAAAACCTAAACCAGCTCCTCAACCTACTGAAAAACCTAAAACAGCTCCAGCTCCTAAACCAACTGTAAAGCCTAAACCAGCTCCAAAACCACCAGTTGAAGAACCGGAAGAAGATTGTCCAGAAGAGGAACCAGAAGTAGCTCCAGAACCAGAAGAAGACTGTCCAGAGGAAGAACCCGAACCAGCTCCAAAACCTGCTCCAAAACCTACTCAAAAACCTGCTCCAAAACCAACTCAAAAACCGGCACCAAAACCAACTGTTGCTCCAAAACCTGTACCAACAAAAGCTGCTCCAACTGAAGCCCCTGTTGAAACTGAAGCACCAAAAAATGGTAAAACCTCAGGAATGAAGGGTAAATTAAAAGGATTATTCTCCAAAGGTAAATTAGGTGGTGGTAAAATGGGAAGCTTGAAATCAAAATTTTCCAAAAACAAAAATACCGAAGCTCCTGCTAAAAATGGTGCTGAAGCTACCGCTGAACCAACTGCTGAAGTCGCTCCAGTAGAAACTGCTACTACTGTCACTAAAATTATTGTTAAAATCGAAGATTGTGAAGAAACAGAAGCTCCTGTCGAAACAACTGATTGTCCAGAAGAAACTCAACCTGCTGAACAAGGTAAAAATGGTAAAAAAAAGGGCAAAAGAGATTTAGAAACTGATGTTGCTCTTGATAGTCAATATTTTGGCAAAGGAGGCAATGGCAAAGGTAATGGAAAAGGTAAAGGTAAAGATGATGAAGATGAAGATGATTGGGATGATGAAGACGAAGAAGATACCGGCAAAGGTAAAGGTGGTGACAAAGGCGGTAAAAAAGAAATGTTGAAAAAAAAATTAGGTGGTGTTAAGAAACTTTTGGGTAAATTCAAAAAAGGCAAAGGTGGTAACGGTGGTAAAGGTGGTAAAGGTGGTAAAGGAAAATCCATCAAAGAAGAAGAATATGAAGAAGATGACGAAGATGATTGTGAAGAAGAAGAAGAAGAATGGGATGGTAAATACTCGAATGGAAAAGAGGCAAAACCAGAAAAGGATTTGAATAATGGTAAAAAATCAAATGGTGCTAAAGAAAAAAAAACTACCACCACTTCAAAAGGTTTAACATTTAGCAAAGATAAAACAAGCAAGACTTATAGTAAAGGGAAGAGAGATGCCGTCGAAGCGAGGACTAGCAACGTAGACGGATTTGTCAGCAATGACAGAGATGATGGTTACTACGATCAAATTTTTTTTGCCCAAGCTTTACCCAAAAATGAATCTGCTGAAGAATTATTATTAAGAGTATTTTTGAAATTGAAAAAATCTGGTTCAATTAATGATATTATTGAATTATCCTTGAATGATGAAGTTGTTAGAAAAACATTTATTAATAATGCTATTGATTTGTTGAATTCGAAAACAATTTCTTGGAATGATGTTTTTTTAGCTATTGATGAACATGGTCTTAATCTTGATGTTGGTGATTTATCTTTGAATGATGCTTCAATTAGTAACGGGGTAGCAACCTTTGTTTTAGAAGTTATTCCAAGTTTACTTAGAAATAAAGCATTAACATCTGAACAAGTTATTGATAAATTGCAATACGATGGTATATATTTCATTCCTGAACCTCCAATTCATAAAGGCGGTAAACCACCAAAAATACTTCCTGCTCCACATCCTAAAATTCAACCTTTGACTCCTACAAATGCATTGAAACAAGGTCTTCATGAAACTAATCGTTTTGAAAGTCAAAAATCTCGTCACGAAGAACATCATTATGTGAAATATCACAATAGGACTTTAAATCATGAAATTGAACAACATGAATCAGCTAATAAAGATATCGAAAAGGAAAGTCACAAAGCTCATCATGATGGTGAATCTGAAGATGATAACCGTGAAAATCAATATTATGATGCCGAAAGGGATCGTCATGAACATTTGAAAACAAATGATGAAGTTCATGAAAAAGATAAACACGAGTTTAAAAAAGAACATCATCAAGAAGATCATCACCAAGAGGTTAATGGCCAAGGTGATACTCAAGAGGAACATCATGAAAGCAATCATAGAGAATTGAAGAAAGATAAATATGATCAAGACTTTCATTTGAAAAATAAATCCAAAAAACTTGATAAAAGACATGAATTGAATAAATTTGAAAAAGAAACTCATAGGAATGAAAAAGATACTCATGAAAAAGAACATCATGAATTAGCAGCTGATAATGATGAACATCATGAATTTGATTTGGTTGAAAAAGATCATAATATCAATGAAAAAGATAGTTATGAGAAGAATGTTCTTGAAAAGGATAATGCTTATAAGAAGGAACATAATCAACAAAAGATTCATGAAAAAAGTAAAGATTTCCATGAAAAAGATTTACACCAAAAGGATAAGACTCCAGATAGTAAAGATGAAAAAGATTTTCATGAATTGGATGATGTTGAGATTGAAAAGGATTTGAATTTGGATTATTTCCATGAAATTGAACATAGAAGAAAAAGACATGAAATTAAACATTATGAAGAAGATTTACATAAAAATAATACTGAACATCATGAAAAATATGTTCATGAAGAGTATAAAGATTCTGAAAATCATCATGGGAAAGATATTTATAAAGAAGATGATCATCAATTTGATAAAGAAAAGCATATAATTGATCATCATGAAAAAGAATTGAATGATATTGAGTTTGAAAAAGATTTTCATGAATTAGATGAAATAACTAAAGAAAAAGAACTTCATAAAGATTATTTTTATGATTTTGATCATAAAAATAAAAGACATGAAACTGAAAGGTATAGTGAAGATTCACATAAAAAGAAAATTGAACATTATGAACAAGATTTAAGTGAAGAATATAAGGATGAATCTAATCATCTTGAAAATCATCAAGGTAATGAAATTGATTGTGAATTAATTGATGATGAACATAAATTAGATCATCATGAAGAAAATCATAAAGAAAATTTTGATCATGTTAAAGATAATCATGAACATGGTAAAATTGATAAATCTCAATCACTTGAAAGAAGTCATAAACATGAAATTGATCATGGCAAGAAATTTGAATCGAATATTGCAGAAGAAGATTCTCATAAAGATATAAATGAGAAATATAAAACTGATAATTATGAAGATATAAAGGATGAATTTTCACATGATAGAAAAGCTCATCATAAAGCAGATGATCAATCTTTAAGTCATGAAAAGCATAAAACTAATCAACATGAACAACTAAATCAAGATGATGAAGGTTGGCAAAAAGGATCTTATGAATATAATGTTAAGGATAAAGTTAAAGAGCATCATAAAGATTATTATGAAGAATTTGATCATGATTTACGTAATGATAAAAGAGATGAAGCCATTCAAATTGATAAATCTGACAAGAGTAAAGAATTACATGAAACAGATGCTCATTTAAAAGAAAAAGAAAAAAGTTTTTATGAAAAAGATAAATTAATTGGTGGTGAACGTCATTATAAAGAACATTATGAAAAAAATCATCATGAAAAAGATCGTTATGAATCTTCACCAGGTAGAGAACAATATGAAAAAGAACAATATGATAAAGAAGAACATGCTAAAGAAAATCATGAAAAAGGACCTCATGAACATGAACAATATGTAAAAGATCAAACAAAAGAGGTTGATAAAAAAGTTTTGGATGAAAATTCAAAAGTTAGTCAAGAACATTTAGCTGTTGGTGATGCTGCTAAAGTTCCAGCTGATGTTCAAGTTGGTGTTCCAGCACCAGTGGTTCCACCTGCTGGAGGTCCATAGATTAGATGTTTAGGGGTTGATTGAAGTGGTTTCAAAATAAAATAAAAAAAAAACAAAAAAAAAAATTATATACAATTTCAATTCAATTATGGTTTTGCTTTTAGTTCGTTTTAATTTTAACTTAATGTTTATAACTGATTTGTTATCAATTAAATTATAATTTATAATTTTATATTACATTGTAAAGTTGGATATACCCAAAATAAAAAAAGTTAAAAAAAAAAGAAAAAAACTGGTTTTGATTATTTCATTTATTATTTATTATATTTTTTATTTCATTTGATTATTGATTATCAAGATTATGATTTTTACTCAATTATATTTATTTTTTTCAATTTCAAAAAGTTAAGTTTGATTTTCGTTATTTATATTTTTCATATATATTTTTTATATAGTTTAGTTTAAGTTTATGGTTTGTTTGTTTTCGAATAAGAAGAATACTCTAAGTGTTGTAGATGTGAAAAAAAAAGTTCTTACAATGTCGATGTCGATATAATCATTAAATAATTTATTAACCATTAAAAGCCGCCTATATAAATATTAAAATTATATCTAACTTAAACCGAAACCAAATGATCAGTGAAATTGAAATTCTCATGATAACACATTTCACCGAATAAAAATTGAATAAATGCTATATTTCTTAAAATCCCCAAAATATTTGAAAGAAAACCAGTTTCAAAAAGTTAAATTTGGATATTTAAATTTATAAAGCTAATAAAGCACCAGCAGCTAAAGCAAAAGCACCAACAGCAACTTTATTTGAATCACCTTCATAAGTTGAAACATTAGCTGGAACTGAATAGTTTGAAACAATAACTGATGATGATTCAATAGCTGGACAAGCAGTTGAAGCTTCTGGACCAGTACATGAAGTAATTGTGACTAAAGTTTCTGATTCAACAGTGACGGTTGATTGAGCGTTAATTAAAGCAGCACCAATGGTTAATAAAATAGTGTTTGAGAATTGCATTTTTATATATTTGTTTTGTAAGCGAATGACTAATTAGTTGGAATTAATTTATTGAAGTTGTTAATGAATAAAAAGAAGAACTAAAAAAAGTTTTGAAAATTTAGATGGATTTTATGAGTTTATATATTAATTCAAGAGAGCACTTTCAATTCATTAATCAAATTTTTTCAATCATTTGTTTACTTATCTTTGTTTTGATTTTCTTTAATATTGTTATGATTTTGCAACTTTTAACTTTTTATCGAGTAGTGAAACCTTACACAAAATCTATTGGATCTAATTAATTAAGTACTAATTAAACCATTTGACGTAAAAAATATATTAGACGAGACACGTTAATTTATAAAGTAGTATAGTACAGTACAATACAATAAATAGTATATGTTATGGTTTGTTGTTTTTGTTTATCTATCTAATATAACTTTAATTAATTATGAATGAGTACTTTAGTCTAATCAAAAAGTTATTTAGACGATCAAATTTTGATGGGTGGCATATTTACGTTGTACATATTTTTGATAGACGAAGAATTTACTTATAAATAAGTAATCAAGAGCTAAATCAATAAATTCTTATACAAAGAAATTCAATATTTACTAAGACTAAATTTTATGAACTACGGAATTATTAAATCTAGATCCATAAGGAATATAATCAGCCTCAAACATTGTAACTTCAGTTTAATTAATCCTAAATATTTCTTGATAATTCATTGAAAATAATTTATTGATAAATTCTCCAAGATACGTTTTTTGTTTAGTAATTTCTTGTGTACCTTAAAAACACGACGTAATAATAGATACACAATAACTTACACTAAAACCTAATAAAGTAAGAGTATTACCAAATGAAGAGTACTTAGCCTAAGGACTATAATTCATGGTCTAACTATACTTTATCAGTCCAACTTCAGGATGTGAGAGGGAACTAGTTTGATTAAATTATGACTCGTTAGCACTGATAAACTAAATTGCTTAGATTTCTTAGTATTATTTCGTTCTCAAGATACAAAAACGTTCATTAGTCGGCTTGCAAAATAGTCAAATATAAACTACACTTACAATTATAATGAGGTAATTACTTGGCCATAACTTTAGATAACGATAAATTAATACATTTATTTTTCCTTAGACTTAGCTATGAAATACATAAGGTGATTGTGTTTGGGTAGTACTTAATGAGTTTTTTTGTGTAGATTCGTCTTAAACTCGCGCGATTTGTTACCAAAATTGAATTAATTTTGTACCAAGATTTATGCAATCATGCAATTAGCGTTCTGTATAACGCGAACAATTTGTGATAGATACCAAAAAAATTTTATAAATAGCCTACAGTATTAGCATTGCATTTTAGAAGTTGTAATTTAGCATAATAACAAGACTGAATCAATGCTACGCCATAAATCATGCATCAACATCCCTCAAACAATTGATGCCGCCTTGAAATTGATCTTACTTACTTGTATTTTTGTTTAATTTCTTCTTTTATAGCAATGTTTTATTTCAGAATGTATCTTATTGACTGTTTACAATAATATTATTGTGTTTCATATTAATGACGAAATTTTAATAATCAAAAACATTTATTTGTATCAAACAAAAATGCGATAAATGGAGAACAAAAGAATAGTACGAATCTTTTCATCTGCCGTCCTAAGTTCTGCTTCTCGACTTTCTTTAGATGAAGAATAAATTTGATATTGTTTCTTATCTCTGGACAAATATGCAAGATTAAACATATTGACTTTCGTTAGATAATAATTTTGTATACCTATTTTTCACAATTACACCAACACATAATACTGATAAAATTCGTACAGTTTTGAAATGATTATGCTCAACATTCATGCCGATACTCACTTGTCTTGATCATGTTTCATATGATTAATGGTTGATTCTTAATTTGAAAACTAAGGTAGTCGTGCAACTATCACCAATATTTTTCAAGATCAATTTTATAATTTTTCATTCGACTTAAATCAATAATTAAACTTTGGTTGCCAAATCATTTCCCAAATACTTAACCCATCAATTGCATCATGTCATCACAAGATCAAACACTACAGCAGTTGGATCATGCTTTGACAACTATGTACTCAAATGCTCCTAGAGAAGAGAAAGCAAGTGCTACTAACTATTTGGAAACATTTCAAAAATCAAATGAAGCATGGAATATAACTCATCAAATACTTCAAAATAAAAATGAAGATAATAACTCACATCAACAACAATTACAAATTTTCGCAGCACAAACATTAAGATCAAAAGTCATCTATGATTTGTTATCACAGATCCAACCTGAAAATTATTCAGATTTGAAAAATTCCATTTTACAATTAATTAAATTATACAATTCACCACAAGATAAATTAATACGTACTCAATTATCTATAGCATTATCACAATTAGCATTACAATATTTATCTTGGAACGATGCAATCAATGAAATTTTATCAAATTTATCAACTAATGAATCCATACTAATACTTTTAGAATTTTTAAAGATTCTACCGGAAGAAATTTCAGATGTGAAAAAGAGTCATTTAACTGATGAAGAATATAATGAAAGATCAAGACAGTTAATATCAGATCAAGTTGAAACAGTAATTGGAGTATTGAAAAATTTGGCAGAAGGGAACACAAAAAATGATCAACAATTAAATTCAGCGATATTAGATGCATTAAATAGTTGGATCACTGAATGTCCAGTTGATCAAATATTGACAGTTCACTCATTAACATCACTAATATTTCAAAGTTTATCAAATGATGCTACATTTGATAAAGCTATTGAGTGTCTTGTAACTATTATTCGTGAAACAAGAGACATTGATAATTATGAAATAATAGATGCATTATATCAACAAATATTACAACTAAATTCATTTATGCAATCAAATACTGAAAATTTAGAGGATCCTGAAAAAGTAGATGGATTAACTAGATTATATGTTGAATGTGGTGAATCATGGCATGCATTAATTGCGAAAAATCCAAAGCATTTTAAACCATTAGTTGAAATTCTTTTAAATTGTTGTAAATATGATGAAGATTTGGATGTGGTTAAATATACTTTTCAATTTTGGTATTTGTTGAAACAATTAATTGTATTACCTAAATTTGAAGAAGCTAGATATATACTTGGGGAAGTATATCTTCAATTAATTTCAGTCATAATAAAACATTTAACTTATCCTATAGCTGCAAATGATAACGATTTGTTTAATGGAGATAAAGAACAGGAAGATAAATTTAAAGATTTTAGATATGAAATGGGAGATGTATTAAAAGATTGTTGTGCAGTAGTTGGTGCAACAAAGGCATTACAAGTACCATTTGAACAAATTCAATCCATTATATCTAATTCTTCTGGTCATTGGCAATATTTGGAAGCTCCATTATTTTCAATGAGAACAATGGCAAAAGAAGTATCAACTAAAGAAAAAACTATACTACCCACTATTATGTCATTTTTGGTGAAATTACCAGAACATCCAAAAGTTCGATATGCAGCAACTTTAGTTTTGGGAAGGTATACAGAATGGACATCTAAACATCCAGAATTTTTAGAACCACAATTAAATTATATCACAAAGGGGTTTGAGGTAGCAAATAATAATAATGATATAATGATGGCAACTTCACATGCATTGATGTATTTTTGTCAAGATTGTTCATCATTATTAGTGAATTACCTTGAACAATTATATGTTCTTTATGGTCAAGTAAGAAATCAAATTGATTTGGAATCAAATTATGAATTAATTGATGGGTTAGCTCATGTTGTTTCAAAAGTTCCTGAAGAAAATTTATATAAAACTTCAGAAATGTTTTTGGAACCAACTCTTGAAAGTATCAATAAATTTAATCAAGAAGATAATAATTCAGAAGAATTAAACTTAAAAATATCAGATCAAATTGAAGTCATAACTGTTTTCATAGATGTTTTAAAAATAAATGAATTTGAAAAACCAACTTATCCAGTTGCCACATTATTTATTGAAAAAATATGGCCATTAATTACATCAGTATTAAATAAAAGAGCATCATCTATAAAAATTAGTGAAAAATGTATGAAATTAATGAAAAGTGCAATGTTATCATTTAGTTCATATCTTAATTCAATTTTACCACAATTTGCTGAAATTTTACATCATGGTTATCAACAAACTCAATTTGGATGTTATTTATGGGTTTCAGGAGTTGTTATTAGAGTTTATGGAGATGAAGAAATCAATTCAAAAGAAATTACAAATGCTGTATTAGAATTTTCAATATTGCAATGTCAAACTTTTTTCCAACAACTTAAAACTTTAGATTCAAATAATAATGTCAAGCAAATTCCAGATGTTATAGAAGATTTTTATAGGATGATGAATGATTTATTAATGTTTTATCCATTTGAAATAATTCCAAATTTGGATTTACTTCATTCAGTATTTGAAGCAACTATAATTACATTAACAAAATTAGATGAATATAACCCAATAATTTCATGTATTCATTTCAATATTGATTTAATTTCATGGGGTTTACCACATCCTCCAATTTCTTTATTTGAAGATAAAGATACAGAACCTTTAAAAAATTTAATAAAAGAATTTCTAGTTCAAAAAGATCATGGTTATGAATTATTAAAATCAATAATAAATGGACTTATTTTCAAATTTCATATAGATATTCAACAAGATGCAAATGATTTAATTTTAAAAATTCTTATAGTTTCACCAAATTATGAATTATCAATTAAATGGTTAAATGAAATAGTTATAAATTTACCAAATATTCATAGTGGTGAAACTGATAGATTAATTCAAACTATTGGTATTGCTTTACAAAATAAAGATAATCGTAGAATAAGAAGTGCTTTAAAAGATTTTATTGGATGGTATTCTAGAAAAAATGTTACTAGGACTATATAGGTTAAAATAATTGAATGATTTAAATATATGGAAAAGTGTATGTTTGTAGTGTAGTCTATGTGTTTTGACTTGATTAGCTCAAGAAAAAGATGTATCAAATTGGCTGCAAAATTTGTTCAAAATTTATACTTTTGAAACTCAAATGTACGAACAACCAGAGAAGATTTATCCTCTCAACTGTATTTGCAAGTTTGAAGAAATTGGCTTGAGCTCATTGTTTACCATCTTGATTTATCTTAATGCAAATATTAGAACAAATGAGGCGCTAATATGAGGCATACCAGAATTTTAGAAATCAATGTAATTTTGTGGAAGATTAAGTCTGCGGTTTTAAAACTAGTTCTACGCTACTGATCAAATGAAGATCCTTAATATTTTAAAATAAGATGATGTTGTCAATTAATCACCATTGAATGATTTTTAATGATGCTATTTAACTGAAAAGACACGTCTATTTAATGTGTGGATATTCACCCGTGTTTAGATAATTTTACGACTAAAAAAAAATTATGTAAAAACAAAAACACAAACAAAATTAAAAAAAAAATTTTAATTTCCAAATGATTTTGATTCTTAGATTCAATTGAATTTCAACTTGTCATAATACTGTCAAACCTATTTAGTTCAGTTCTCAGGTCTACAAAAAGACAATTTTCTCTACACTCACCACATTCTTTTAGACCAAATTTCCACAATATGTCAACAACATCATCAAAAACTAGACCAATTGTCATTTCAGGACCATCAGGAACAGGTAAATCCACATTATTGAAAAAATTATTTGCTGAATATCCAGGAAAATTCGGATTTTCTGTATCAAACACAACAAGAAAACCAAGAGAAGGAGAAACAAATGGTAAAGATTATCATTTTGTAACTGTTGATGAATTTAAAGATTTAATTAATAATAATAAATTTATTGAATGGGCTCAATTTTCAGGTAATTATTATGGTACTACTATAAAAGCAGTTAAAGATGTTTCAGATACGGGGAAAATATGTTTATTGGATATAGATATGCAAGGTGTAAAATCAGTTAAAAATACAGATTTAAATGCAAAATATCTTTTTATAAGTCCTCCATCAATTGAAGAATTAAGACAAAGATTAGAAGGTAGAGGTACTGAAACAAAAGAAAGTTTGGAGAAAAGATTAGCTGCTGCTAATTCTGAAATGGAATATGCAAATACTGGTGCTCATGATTTAATAATAGTTAATGATAATTTGGATAAAGCTTACGCGGAGTTTAAAAAGTTTATCTTGGACCAATAGATGTAAATTCATTGAGTCAGGGTCAAGGAGGTGATAGATGTTCATTTTTATTTAATGTACTGACTATAACTATAAACAATATCAGTGCGTTTAATATACTGACTGTAAACCATTTAAATCTGATTGTTAACTCAACTCTATCGATGCTGAGACACAGACCTAGAATGTGATCTAGACTCTCATTATAGAAAAGTTTGTATTCGCTTCTCACTAATCGCTCATATTTTGATATATTATATTTACCGCTTAATAAATAGTTGGGTGCAAAAAAAAAACTCCGATCACGAGATATGAGAAACACATACAAATTACACATCATTGTGAAATAATTTTCAAATCCAAAATCACAGTCTGTTTTCAAAATCAACTACAGCTACTCAAATTTACCTGGATTATAACACGTCACAATGTCACATTCACCACAACCGTCTATAAATAGATTGTTCATGATATCTAATCACTTGAGTAAAGCTTCAAACTTCAAGAAATTGCCTAGTTTCCCATATTTATCAAATGAAGAAAGGTCGAGTTATTTTCAAAGTCGAATAATCAAAAACTCACCTAAGTAAGTTTTATCGTTACTAGCTTTATTTTACTTGAGTTGATTGAAGACTCGAACACATCACCTGGTGTATACTTTCAAAATATTATAGAGAAATTGAATTACCATTAGAATTTTTACGTAACTTCGTGCATTGTTTAGATACTATTATAGATGAATCAAAACTTGATTGAATTATTTGTCTTCATCATTTTTCTCAAATATAGCTTTTTTCTGATTTGGTAACTTTGATTTTTCAACTAGTTTATGTTTTTCCTCATCAAACCCCTGTTTAGCCAAATCTCTCAATTCTTTTCTTGATTCTTCAACTCTTTGTTTTCTAGCTTGTATAATGGCATCTCTTCTCTCCAACTCTTCAATCCATAATTTCTCTCTCTGCTTAGCTTTTTCTCTTAATTTATCTTCCTTCGTCTTTTTCTGCTCATATGTAGTAGCCGTACTTCCCAATGTCATACCTCCTACTACTAAAGCTATTAATGTAGCCATTTGAAACCCTATTCTATACCTGAAATATTTTTGAGTTTTTAATTTTTCACCTCTTTTCATGGATCTGGCTGCTAGTATAACTGCTCCTGCAGTCAATATTGAACCGATGGGCACTAATGGTTGTTGTTTAGATTTCTCCCACATCTTATCCATTAAATTTGGTTCTCTATGTTAAACTAGTCAGTATATTGTTGCCATTGAAATATTTGCAACCCCAGATTTTACCATTAAGGTCAAAGGTTTTTGTCTGTAATTTGCTTGAACATACTCTTCCTCCCCAAATGCTACGGATGATGGAAGCGACGTCATTTTCTATATGTTGTACGAATGTAAGGTGTAAGGTTTGTGATTATAGTTTACTCCAATCTCCGTAAATTAAAAGAGAAGATAACAATTTTAAAAGTCGTTTGATATTTCAATCTTTCATTCGCACTTCGGATGTAAAATGGTGATGTAATATGCTGTATCGTAGAATCTACCAAATGCAAGTACACAAATTATCATAGAGTCAAGTTCAAGAACAAGAATTTCAAAAATCATAGTGTTCCTTATTTTATTCATCGGCGTTTGATAAATTATATAACCTAATATAATCAGAATCAAAATCTTTCATCATCGATATTATACCATGATTCACAAAATGATCATCTTTACTCGAGTCTTTCGAACTATCTCTCGTAGAGTCTTTACTTCCAGATCCAGGTAATTTTGCCTCATTATATAATGCAGTTATAGAACTTTCAATTTTTACTGATCCTTCCCAAGCAACTAAATCGCTTAAACTTAATAGTAAAAACGGTGAGAAGTCCAGATACCATCTATGATTCCAAACTAGCAATTTCACAATACTTTCCAATATTTTTTCATTTAATTGATTCATTAATTTAGAGTAATTTTGAATGAAATTTGCACTATTGGATGAAGTTGTTGTGTTTTTAGTCAATAATTTATTTTTTTCCTTCAAATAATATTTTAACATTTCACGTTGAGATTTTGCTGAGAATCTACCACTCAAGGCATTTGCAAATGCTACTGAACCTTCTTTAAAATGCTTTAATCTGTATGCAATAGATCCTAAAATTTCCCATTCTAATGTGGTTTTTTTATACTCCATTTGTTGAGCTTGAAAATGTACTGATTCAGCTTGCCACATTGTAAAAGCTCTTAAATCTTCATATAGCAACATAAATAAATTATCTAACCATCTTTCACATAATCTTTTCTTTCTAAATTCGTCATCGTAATCTATTTCCCCATCTGTTGGTGATATCGAATCAGCAGTTGCTGGAGCTGATTCAAGATTTCTTTGAGTTGGTGATTTAACTGCTGTTGTTGAATCAACATCGCTTTCCCCAACAGATGAATTATTTACAGTTATAGAAGATTGTGTTGAATTTTTTCTTAAATGACCATTTGCCGTTTTCTTATCTTTCCTATACTCTTCTTCCATTACGAATACTTTTGCACGATATTTTAATAATTGTTCCCACCCTGTTTTGGCAACAATTTCAGTTAATAAATCATATGCTTTTGCATATGTTGTTTTCAAATTAGCCGCTGGTAAATTTGATAGTTGTGGATCTAAATTTCTATGTTCGAAACTTATATCATTACTTTGTAAATTTGATACTTCATCCAAAGTTACATCCATTGGTGAAGGTAAATGTAAATCATCGTGAGATCTTACAGGAACTACTCTTTTTAATTGATACTTCTCTTTATGTGAGTTCATTGGACATGAGTTTAATGTTAATAATGCATTTTCAAAGTCACCTAATTTCGTATAACACTTCACTAAGATAGACCAAGTTGAATAGTCTGATGGTGATGACTTGACAGCTTGTTTAGCTAATTCCAATGCTAATTCTGGTTTCTTTTTGTCCAAACAATATTCAGCTTGTAAAATTAAAAGGTTGGAGTCTCTTTTGTTGTCTTGTATTCCTTTGCACATTGTCTTGACTGCTTCTATTTCATCCTGCTTGAGTAATTGTAATTGTGCAATTATTGAAATAATGCTTGGATCAATTTTATATAAACGATTTAATATTTCTAATCCTCTGTCATATGATTGAGTCAATTGAATTACTTTCAAGAAACCATCAACAAGATAATTATTCACAATAGTTGGTTGAGGGATATCAACATTACATCCTAATTTTGAACCTTGAAAGAATAAATCCTCGAACCCAATTAAAAAATTATTTAATAATTCTTTGGAAACAATCCCATTATTGAATGGATTAATTTTTCTTATTTCAACAACCCCTCCAACTTTGTTCACATCATCACCATCTTCACTTTCTAATACTGCTCTTACGATAGAAGTGATAAAAGTTTCGGTCCATAATTTATCCAATTGTTCTTCAGTCAATTTGTCTTGAATCGTTTTTCCATCTTGATTAATAATTTGAATTTCAAATTTCCCTGGAATATGTACAGTAACTCTCATATCAGTTTTACTAAATGAATTAAAAGTACAATAAGTTAATTGAGGTACTTTCCAATGTTTCTTTTCACCAAACCAGTATTGAGATTTTGAGGTCATTAAATTGGCTAAACTTTGTAGATGAGCCGCTATAGAAGCAATGGAAGATGTATCAACTCCTGTAAAATATAAGAAAGTACCAATTTCACCATTTTCTCTTTTGGAATTTATTGAATGTTTATATATATTACATAAATCTGGTGGTCCTAATTCAATGAATTGTTGTAATCTCGCAGTTCTCTCGATCAAACTTGCCCCTGGATAATCTTCCTTTACTTCTGGAATTGATCCTAATGATGGAGGTAGCATTGAATTTGACTATCTCTGATTTGGACTTGTTGAATTGGCTCTGAAGTTGAATGTGAGTTTTGTTAATCTGTTGAAATACTTAATTTTTTCTGTTGCGTTGTTGATTTTGTATTCCAATATTTTTCAAAACAATTTCATAGCCATGAAGTATAAGGAAAATATAAATTATATGAAAACGTTACGACTCTCGAGCAGTGATAAATAGAGGCTAAAGATCTGCAATTCTGCATATATATATTACAAGAAATATCTATTTAGTTTTCGATTTCTTCTTTTGTTGTTGATCAGTTATTTCTTCTTTCTCATTAATATCTGGTTCATCATATATGCTATCCCAATCTTTTGCAGTTAGACAATATTTTTCAGGAGGTAAATTTAATCCCCACTTCGGTATTACTGGTGGTAAAGGTTTTGAATTTCTTTCTTGAGCTAGTTCTAGCAATAACTCTTTTGGGGGTACAGGTTTAAATTGATAATTACTTCTTGCAGCTATGGCCAACCTTATGTCATCTGTATTAACTGTTGTATTTGTATTTGAATTGATATTATTGTTAGTGGCAGGTTTTGCATGATCATTATATATTAAGGCATCTTTCAAGATAGATTTTGTATACCTATGAGCAAAATCCATCAATTGTAACGGTACATGATCTTGATAATTTTGAATACCTTGAGTAGCAAATATCAAATGAAGTAATCGGACATCTCTTGGTACTATTTCCTTTTTCTCTATAGATGGTTGTTGTGATTGTTGTGATTGTTGTGAGGAGGGAAATGCATTAGAAGATGATTGCAGTCCAGGTGCAGTATCAGCCGTCAGAGCTTGTGCACTCATTTGACGAAAATAGGTAGGTGTGATATGATATGAATATGTTTTATTAAGGAAACTCTAAATATTCAAGTTGAGGTTTTAATGTTTGGAATTTTGATTCAAATTATTTTGTGTAAAGAATCTAATCTTTTGATAGTTTTATTTAATCATGTCCAAAGAAACAAAGCTTAAAGAAGAAGTCACAGAGAGACCGGATTCTATAAAGGTTGACCCACCATCGAATTCATCACTATATCATACCATAAAACCATTTTCATATTTAACTTCAACAACTAAACAATCAGTATCTAAAAATGTTTTGCTTATTTTGAACCAAAAGTTTACAATTGACCTAAATAGTATTTGGAATCATTGTGAATTAGTAGTTTGTGCGGATGGAGGAGCAAATCGATTATATAACTATTTTAAAGATGAACAATTGAGATCAAAATATATTCCTAACTATATAGTTGGAGATTTTGATTCAATATCTGAAGAAGTTAAAGATTATTATGAAAAGAAAGGCACAAAAATAATACCTCAAAGAACTCAATATAGTACAGATTTTCAAAAGGCTGTAAAATGTATTCAATTGCATTACTTGTTAAAACAAGAGAACACGAATTGGCCCTATGTCAATGATGACTGTGGATTGGATGAAATATGGGAGAAAGAATACCATGCAAAGAGTGATATTGAAATTAGGGTCTACGTTTTATCAGCAATTGGAGGTAGATTTGACCAAACTGTTCAATCCATCAATCAATTATACATCTTACATCAAAACGAACCAAACTTACAAATATTTTTCATAACTGAGTCCGATATCATTTTTTTGCTATATAAAGGAACAAATTATGTAAGTTATCCTTCAAGATCAGTATTTTTTAAGCCAACAAATGCAATACCGACTTGCGGTTTACTTCCCTTAAGTGATCGATCAATTTTACTATCAACAGACGGGTTAAAATATGATGTTAAGAATTGGATTAGTAACATGACAGGTAATGTTAGTTCTTCCAATAGAGTCAGTGGTGAAGATGGATTCATAGTAATTTGTTCTGATCCAATTGTGATCAATATAGAGGTGGATTTATAGAAGTGTATTTTTATAGACGTTATAGAGAAATAGATTAGACATTTTTTGCAACCGACCCATTTTTATCGTGCGTCGCTATCATGGGTCTAATTGGTAGCTTAGACTATTTTTTGTGTGTATTATTTTTCACAAATTTTTCAGATCACTTGTGAACCAGTCAGTTTAACGTCAGACCATGTTTAAACAACTAACGAGGCTCTCGCCATTCAGAAATGTTAATAGACCCGTATTTTTGAGAAATGCGTCATCATATATTCCTCAAGGATCACCAATACTATCTTCCATTCCACCGTTAAATTTATCATCGACAATACAACCACCAACCATATTATCAACATCTCAATTCACACCATCATCCTTGGGAAGGTTACCACAGATTAATACCAATGATTTATCAATACCAATCCAAATAAACGTAGAAATAATAGGAAACGAAGAGAATTCGAAAGATATTGATGCTGTTAGATTCGAAGTTATTGGAGAAGATGGTGAAATAATCGATAATACTATATATACTGATTCAGTATTACGAAAAAGAAGGTTGAAGATGAAAAAACATAAACATAAGAAAAGAAGAAAAGCTCAACGTGCTTTGAGGAAAAGATTGGGTAAATAGACAACACTAGTTTAGGAGATAGAGTGTTCATGAATTTGTACATATAAATAATTTTAATAAGCTTCAACGTAGTCTTCGAGTACGAAGTGTCCATGTTTCATATGTAGTCTTTCCTGTTTTTACTTTCGTTATCAATTATTGTTTCATCTCTTAAATTTTAAGACACATCCAAAAACGTAAGAAAAAACATAGATCTGAGAATCACAAATCAGACAATGTCATCACTAGATACAATCACATTTGTTACGGGAAATGCTAATAAATTAAAAGAAGTAATAGCGATTTTATCAACTTCACCATCAAATGAAAATAAAGTTGGGAAATTTACAATAACTAATAAATCAATTGATCTTGATGAAATTCAAGGAACTATAGAAGAAGTAACTAAACATAAAGCAGAATCTGCTGCAAAAGTAATAGGTGGGCCAGTACTAGTTGAAGATACATGTTTAGGATTTAACGCATATAATGATTTACCTGGTCCTTATATAAAATGGTTTGTGAGATCCATTGGATTAACAGGATTAGTTAAAATGTTACAAGGTTTTGAAGATAAAAGTGCAAATGCAATATGTACATTTGGATATTGTGAAGGTCCTGGAAAAGAAGTTTTGGTGTTTCAAGGTAGAACAGAAGGAGATATAGTAGATAGTAGAGGTCCAACTAATTTTGGATGGGATTCAATTTTTCAACCAAAAGGTTTTAAAGAAACTTATGCCGAAATGGACAAAAGTGTGAAAAACACAATAAGTCATAGATTTAGAGCATTAGATAAAGTAAGAGATTTTTTATTAAGTAAATAAATACAAGAACGAGATTATGTTATATGCTGACTCTTGATTCAATTTCATTGAAACTTTGTTCATCATCACCATCATTTGGACTGTACTCATGAAGACTCTCACTACAACTCGATGGTTTTTCCAGCTCCACTATTTTTGGTATTGTAGGGGACTCATGCTGACAATTTCCAACTTTTTCAAATTCATTCCCAATAATTCGATAAATTAAATTTGATCCATTGGCATTGTGTCTATTCTTATAGAATGAATGGTTATTAATTTGTTTCAAATTTTGTAATGTTTGTAATTTACTAAATTTATTATCGCGTAATGGTTGTCGTTGTGATCGATAATTTTTGAAAGAAGGATTAGTCATGGTTACCAAATTTTGTTGTGATCCATTTAAAAATGTCATTTGTTTTATAACATCAGCCTTCTGTTCATTTTGAATATAATATATCGCTCCAGTCAAATCCTCACCTTTAATTTTAGTGCTTTCTGCTGTAATCAACAACTCTTCTTTTGCCTCTTTAATCTCTCTACTATGTTTCTGACCATTTGACAATTTGAATTCATCCTTTTTAAAATAATTTTCATAATACAACTCAGTTCCTTTGTAACTACTTTTTGGAAGATCTGGCAACAGTTTGCTCTTTTGCATTAAATTTAAATTCAGTGATTGTTTATTTTCAAGCAGATAAAACAAGGGTTGCATGTTTTGTGAACCAGAAGGTTGCTTAAACAATGTCTTTGCAGTTTCTTTTTGAGATTTTGAATTGTTTAACTTTATTGTTGCATCGGAGTTTCTTGTTTCTCTAGACTCATTTGAAGTTGCATCATTTGAATGTAGACTCACTGGAGTAACTTTTGTATCTTTATTTGTAGTCTCAGTTGGTTTATTATTTTCTGAATTACGTTTATGCAATTTGATTTTTTTGAATTTTTTACTATAGTAGTTGTGAAATTTATATTTCACATTTACAAACCATTTCTGTTCATCGTTATGGGAGGTTGCAAGAGCAGCTGAATCTTGAACCTCAGTCAAATATCCATTTCTTGTATCTCCGCTATGTGGGATCTCCTGTATCGTCTCGTTCTCCAGTCTTGCATCTTCTTGATCTGATTGACTACTTTTTCGATTATCATCACTATCAAAACTTAAATGATTTAAAAAATAATTAAGATCATAATGATCATGATCAGTAGTAAAATTACTTTCGTTATCCTTTATTGAAGCATGTGAACTAAAACTTGCAGTCATGGGTGAATCCTTGATAACACAACTCAGTGTTTTTATCCCAAGTTCAACTTGATGATGTTGAACCAAAGAATCTTCTGTGGTGGATTCAGATTCAACTTCATGTCCTAGATTCAGTCCATCCTTTTGAACAAATATACGTTCAATATCTCTATATGCATGTGTTGAAGTACCTTGTTTTGAAAAAGTTGGTTGATTAGTTTTAGTATTTGGTGAAATGTGGTTGCGTCTATTAATGTGTCCATTCCTTTTGTTGGATGATGACAGTTGTATTTTAGAAGTCAGTTTTCGTTTCTTTTTAGTTGTCGTCCTTTGATAAGATCTTGTCTTTCTTGTATGTGTCGTAGTTTTATTGGTTAAAGATAAATCATCAAGTGGTAATATAGGGGAACCTGGAGCTCCCATTGCTGTATTTGTTGATTCAAATACTGAAGTTGATGACAAAGCAGAAGTCATATTCGTAAATCGATAAACATTGGCATTTGCAGTTGTTGTTGTGGTAGTAGTGGTGGTTGTAGTTGCAACGGTGGCAGTTGTTGTTATTGATACCAACGAGGCATTATCACCTAAATCATAATCATGGCCATTTTTACTAAACTCTTCTTCTTCAGTAAAATGAAACTCACTTGAATTAAATTTTATATTCTCCAGTCTACGTCTTGTTGTTCTTCTTTTCCTATAACTTTTTGAAAATTGTCCAACACCATTTTTATAATTTTTACCAGTTGAACCACTACTATCAGATCCACTGTTAGGATGACATTTACCACGTTTATAATTTAATAATGTACCTCTAGTTGAAAATCTAAATTTATCAACTTTTATAGCGGATGAAAAATCTTCTTCTTCTTCATCAACACTCAAATCCAACCTCTTATCAAGTATGTCATTGTCATAATTGGTATCATCATCATTAGGTAGTTCTCTATTGTTTGTTGTATTTTTCAAACTTGAATTGATTGATGATGTAGTACTCAAATTATTTAAAAATTCCGCGAATGAATTATTTATAATATTTCGTTTCACACTATGTGCTCTATCATTATTTTTACGATTATTCGGATAATTTGGTTTCGGTGATGCATTATGTTCATTAGTTTCAAAATAACTATTATAGTTGATGACTTCTTCAACAGAACTTAAGTCAGAATGAGGACTTGAAGGTTCTACAATTGAACTTGGTTTTATTGAAGTCATATCTTGAGTAGTTCTTGTTGGTTCACCTTTAGCAAAATTTGAAAAGGAACTATACGATAATGAAGGTATTTCCTCTAAATCGCTTTGATTATATATCTGACCATAACTTTTTAATGAATTTAATCTTGAACTATCATCATAAGGGTTAAAATTTGGATCAGATTGATTGATTTTGTAATTATATTGAGGTTGAATGAATTTATCTAAAAACTTTTTGACTTTAACTTTTGCATTGGTCATTTCTAAGGTTAAAATACTTTAAATTATAATGCCAACTTTGCAATGAAATTAAGAATTGATGATTTCAAATTATAAGAAATAAAGATTACAAGAGATTTTGATTTAAATTTGGCTACGTTATTCTTTTAAGTTTAAATTTTTTTAATTAAAAAGCAAGTGAATGATGTGTTTTCTTATTCCTGTTTAAAAACTGTTATTATTAGTTGTTGTAGTATTATCTTTTCCATTTTTTATGTTATGCGATTGACTAGAGTTTCCTCATTCCCTAATTGAATCTAAAACTGAGATCTGAAAAAAATGATTTTGGCTGCAAAATAAAATACGAGATGAAACATTAGGCTTTGAGAGAAAAAAAAAAATTTAATACAATTAGATGTTAATAAGAATTGTTTTTGGCCCAAATTGATTGCCTTTTAATCAACTTTGCCTGATATAATACAATCAACAATTTAGATAATCAAGTCATTTGTTCCATAGCTCGTGATGAAACAAAAAATCTCATGAAATTAGGGAATGTACCTGTTCATATTCCAACTCTACAATCAAATGTCACTTTCCTAGTCGAGAATTCTATGAAACGAAAACAACAGCCGTTCAAAAGTTTGATAAACTTGACGTCTTGACAAACGTTCAAATCTAATTGAATCAATTGATTTGCACGTGCGAACTATAATCAACAAAAAATTGATTTGATACATTAAAACGCGTCTACGTTTTTTACTGATCGCAGATCAAATTTGACAATCAAATTTATCAAAATTTATGATAAAAAAGAAGAAAGCTTATCTGATTGCATTAATCCCGAGCATTTGGGCTCATTGAGATCAAGTCAGACGATCTTAAGAAATATAAACAATTTATTTGCAAAAAGACGAGATCAAGTTGATTCAACTCAATAAACTCCTGACGTCTTCGATTTATTTCTTCTTTCATCGAAAATAGAGTCAGTTTAAAATTTGTTCAAGTGAAAAATATTTGATTACACGTCTATTTCACTATTGACAATAATCATTTCTTGTTTCATTGATATCTACTGGTATCCCTTCGACGCGTCTTATGAAAATTAATTATTACAAGTTTCACAGTTTTTTTAGTTTCGACGTTTTGGTTCATCTTTGAAATTTATAGTCTTCTAAAAATAGAATTAAAACCGCCTTAGTTGGAAATAAATTAGTTACTTTTGTGTAAAAACTTGGAGTTTTAATACTTCTTACATTTAATTTTGTCGTCAATGTCTATTTGTAGCTCAATGTAGAAAATTCATTTGCTCGCTTGATTGCTTGCACTGGGTGCCGCGAGACTGCTTCCTTTTCTATCGCAATTGTTGTCTCGATCCGACCGCTATATTTGATACGTTGAATTTTATAGTCGGTGTTGAGCCTCAGTTGAAAGTTCGTCTTCCTTCAAATTATTCCACTGTTTTGTGCCAAGCTCACAATACATCAAACGCCTGGACGGAACAATTCTAGATTACGAATCTTAAAAGCCCAGCCTAGAGCCATAGATAAGGTTTTTATTTACTTGGTAAGGCTAATTAAAACTTACAAGTGCAATATTGTGGTAGAAAGTATTGCTTGAAATGGAACGAATTTGACTTTTCTTGGTGATTAAATTTCAACTTTATGAGAACGACATTTTTGCTTTCATTTCATATTGAGTATTATATACACCCCCAAATAATACTAAATTTTTTTATTGTCATAATAACATAGCCTACTAATTTAATTTCATGTTTTAGACTAAAAACATATTTGATAGTAAGTAATGTTTCACTATTAACAAATAAGTAAACATGTGGGCTTAAAAATTATGAATGGTCCACTCAAATTTTATTCAATGGTTACTTCAAGAATCTCATAACTCAATATTATTTAGTCAATTGATTGCTGTGAAATTGAAAAGTAGTGTGATCAAAAATTGTATAAAAATGACCTTGACAGAATTTTCACTTTTAAAGCAGGTTTCACTAAGAAAAGTTTTGGACTAATAGTGTGGTTATCTGAACTTTAAATCTTTACCGTATTAAAATTTAGATCTTATCGTTATTATAATTTTGTAATTGATTATGCAATTAATTAAAAAAAAATTATTATAAAAAGAAAAGAAACGTATAAATGATTTTGTAGTATATGTCATGTAAACAATATATGACTCTTTCTGGGGGTGTATGTATTTTATGATTAATCAGTGGGGAAGAAAAGTGATTAACCAGGGTTTGGTGCTGTTTGAGCCATACCACCTTTTCTACTCTGTTAAGTTAGTCCAAATCCCAATGTTTTGTTATTTGTCAGAATAACAAGAGATGTTAGTCATAAATTATTATAATTCAATTGTCTTGAGATACATCTTGAAAAAAAAAAAAAAAAATTATTGTTGGTGCCTTAAAAAACCTTATTTCGTCAATAATAAGTTATTGTAGGGCTGTATAAAATAAAACACGAAAAGATTGCTATTATTATTCACTCTGAAACTTAATTCCATAATAGTGATTATTCTATTCAAAAATAGTTGGGTTAACCTATAATTTCAAAACTGTGTATTAACTCATACCACTAATAAAATGTCTCGAATTTTTATTCTATTAATAAATTTTTCCTCTTTTAAATTTTAATTTAACACAAAATCTTACAAATTAAAAAAAAAATAAAATTTATCCGAAACTAACTGAAAAAAAAAAGTTTCTATTTTTTTATGGTTGCAAAATTAAGAAATGCAACAAGCAAATATTTGAGCTAAGGTCTTGGTAGTAATAGAAGATATAGCAAACTGTGTATATGTTGAAAAACTTTTGTTTAAATCACTTCCATGAGGTTAGAAATCGTTTGAAATATGGTAACCTTAACAAATACTTTCTTACCATGATTTTGTTTTAACCCAAAGACACTATTGTGTTTATATGCAGTCTCTAACTAGTATTTGAAAATTTCTATTCGCAAAATTTAATATTAATTAAATGTGAAATAAAATTGAATAATAGAGAGAAAGAACACATGGGCTAGGTCGATCAATAACTTTACTTTAGACTGATTTTTATCCATGAGAAAAATGTTACCATCAAGGATGAAATCCAACATAGCCTTAAGGCGATCTTAAACACAGGTGAGATTTATTTTTCGAATTAAACCCCCAATAAAACAAAAAATCAATTCGAGATCAAAGCTTAAAAAGCCTAAGGCAATAATGATATGAAGAAAATTAAATGTTAAATAAAGTATAACGAGTATGGTATATGGTGGGTAATAAATTAACTTGATTAGGAAGTATACCACCAATAAAAAATCACGTTTCATCATCTAAGCCCTTTAACACATTTTTTTTTTTTCAATTTTCTTTAATTTCGTGTTTTAATTAATTAATTAATTCTAGTAATTTCTAGATAACTATGTAACGAAACAACTGTACCTACATAGTTTAAAGTCATTTACTCATACAAAAAAAAATCAGGTGAAAAATGCATTCTTTCTTAAAACCTAATGATATAATTTTAAATTAAATATTCACGTTCTATTTTTATAAATTCTTTTTTTTTTTTTTAAGTGCGATGAGATTTTGTGTCATCTACTTAAAGTTGTTTCTTTTTTTATCTTTGCGGAAATTTTTTTTATGTAGTTTCAAACAATTTGCCATTTTTAAAATTAAAATTTCTGGTTAGTAATAAAATTGAAATTTAAATATATAAATAAGTTGAAATTCCATTATTTTAACTTTAAATTTTTATAATTCTTTCTTTCTTCTTTATTACTTTAGTTAAGAACTTTCAACTACTTATTTAATCAATACAAATATAATCAAAAATGCAATTCTCATCAATCATTGCTTCATTAGCCTTAGTTGGATCAATCTCAGCTAAATTCCACAACACCACTGGTGGTGCTGGTGCTGTCTCAAACTCAACCGGTGGTGCTGCCGGTGCTGGTAAAAACTCAACTGGTGGTGCCGGTGGTGCTGGTAACGGTACTGCTGGTGGTGCTGGTGGTAAAAACTCAACCGGTGGTGCTTCATCAGGTAACGCTGGTGTCGTTGCTAACACTAACATCTATGGTGGTGCTGCTATTGTTGCTGCTGCTGTTGCTTTATTATACTAAGTGTTTTCAAAAAACATTTATCAATAAAAAAAAAATCACATTCATCAGTCATTAAACTACTTCAAATACATTAATTAGTCATAAAACTACATTCCACAACACATACACTTAATATTATAGAGTTTTTTTTTTAAGAAAGATTCAAACAAAAAGGTTTAACTTAATTTGCTATTTTTCATAAAAAAGATAAAACAAATCAACATTTTGCACTTCAATTTTTTAATTACCATTTCATGTACTTTTCCATTTTAATATAAAATTTTTTTAATTTTTTAAAGTCATTTTTTAAATTGTTATTTTTTTTTTAATTTTACATTTTATCTCACAGGTTGTTATAATAGCATTAGTTTTCTCATCGCTTAAGCTAGTTCGAAAGATGAAAGATTTCAAGTCACTTGATTAGTCGACGTTTGATTAAGCTAATGTTACCACTAATTGTTTTTAAGGGTTTAGTTATATACATAAATTAATTTATTAATAATATTTTTGTTTTTTACGATAAAGAAAAGTTTTGGCGTTGCCTACTCTTTAGTCTAAAAATCTCAAAAACAATTAAGCTTAGATCTTGATCGTCTATTACAACTGAAATTTCGAGTTACTGAAATTTTCAATGTTTTGAAGATCGTCTGTTGAATTTCGCGTTACCGTTGTGAAACAGCCACACTATTGTACTGAGAAATGTTAGACGAAACTACTGAATTCTTCATAATCTACCATAATCTAAGTAGGGAATACAAAGGTTCTTTTGAGATCTGATTCATCTATCAACTATCAATCGATGAATTCAAGTCTAAAATCTTAACTCCATAATAAAGTTTTCAATATAAAGGGATCTAATCTTATCTAAGCTTTTTTTCCTCGAAATCTTAAGTTTTCAAGATACGAGAAATTATAATTTGTTATTAGGGGTAATAAGAGAAAAAAAATAAAATACTGTAACAAAAAGTAAGCTTTAAAAAATTAAAAATTGATTCCGATTCCGACTCTTTAAGGTATCATTAGAAATCTATTTTGTAGTCTTTGAATGATCTCTTCTGCTTCAAACCAGATCATTAAAACTAAATCTTGAATTGAGGGGATCATACAAAAGCGTAAATGTAGTTTTGTCAAAACATGCTGGCTTTTGTTCCATTGTAATCTGGTAACTTTAAACTTTATTTTTATTTTTTTTGACGTGAAAACTATCCGACTTTTCCAAATATATATATAACCCTCCATGACCTAACTACTTATATTTATAAATATCTAAATTAGGAATAGAAGAAGAAGAGAATAAAATCCTTGAATTTAGAATGTATTTGATCATTCATGTTATTGACTTATATTTAGAATAGGAGATTAGAAACTAATTTCTTTTGTTACTGGTTCGATGGTTCCGTGATGTTTTAGGTAAGTAGAAGAGATAGAAACGTTCTTTATTATTGTTTAAATTTGAGTGTTCGAGACTTGTGATTTGTTGTCAGGCGACATTTCAAACTATTTAAAGCATCTTCCTAGTACAATGATGAGTGGGACTTGAAGTAATGAATTTTGAAAATTCAGTTATTTTTGGCAACTTTCCTAAATTGTAACTCAGATATAGCTTAGTTCTAAACTGGCAACATAAATATAACTCAAATCTGGATTGGAAATTGAAACATAGTTCAACTTTAAATTGACAAAATCAAAATAGTTCAAATCTAATGCTGTAACTGGAATTTGTCAAAACCAAATCGTGCAAAAAACTATCCAATCATAAAAGTTTTGAAACATTTCATAAAGTATCCCATCCAAATCAAACAATGCATTAATACATTCAATACCTTCGACTAAAAAACATCAGGTAATCTTTCAACAACATAACTATGAGAACCAACACTAATTAACGGTACCCCAGGTACTTTCCTTATTCTTCGTTTCAAATCAGCATCATTAGTAGCAACAATATAACATTTATGTTGAATAACTCTATTAACTAAACAATCATCAGCATAATTTCCAGAATGAGAACATTTTAATCTTTGAATTCTTGAATCTTTTGCTAATTTTAATGCAATTCTATATTTTGAACCTAATTTTTCTAATTCTGCCATAACACAATCAGTTATTATTGGAATACATTTTGCCATTAAACAATCCATTAAACCTCTTATAATATCAATTTTTTTTTGTATACTAAAATTTATAAAATTTGTATCTATTAATACTTGATATGGTGGTTTTATACTTTCATTAAATTTAAAAAATAATGATGATGATACTTGAGGTATATGTTGAATAGTTTCTGGATCTTTTGGTTTTATTATTGATGTTTTATTATTCGTTAGACGTGGATCTTTTTTAGATAATGTTCTTTTCACTGCGGCGAATTTTCTAGTCTTTTTGGCTTTTCCCATTGTAATTATTCTATGTGTATATATAATATAAGAAGTATGTGAAGATGTTGATGCTTAATTTTGATTATTAAATTCGTTTAATACTTTGATGCTGATGTAAAGAGATGATGAGAGTGATGATCTTTGTGATATTACATTGTAATATATGCAGGACGAATTTGGTACAGTGAAGAAAAAAAATCAACATGATTAGTTAGCTGTTATATATAACACTTTAATAAAATTATGAATAATTATATACAACTTTTAATGTCACTACAGGAGTAAGTCGAAAAGAAAGAAGTTTATGAATCAAAGTATTGGCATAAATCATAAAATAAATCAACTTTTAAAAAAAAAATGAATATCAGCAAAATCTGTGTGGCAAAATCATCAACATTAAATGAAGAACCAGTTTTCAAAACACGAGATTAAGTACAAGATCAACACTCCAATGTCAACGCCATATAAATTTGTGAATCATTTAAAACTTGAATTGGATAAACAAAAGGGCCAATCCTACCATTATCAATTCCTTCATCAAGAAATCAATCGTAACATTGAACTTCATTGTTCATTACATTCCAAAAATGCGACACATCTTACTGTTCCTATTTACATTATTGATAATGGATTAATAGGTAAAGTGAAGGAAATTGTGTCGTTAAATTGGAATTCAATGAGCAATGAAGTTACGTGTTACGTCTGTTAAAATTTTGTCTCGCAGTTCAATGTTAAGAATAGATCAATTAAGCATTGATCATAGACAGTTAAATCAAAATCCAATTGTTCAAGCTTATCATATGTTTGTCGAAGATTTAATTGTTTCAATAGGAAAGTGTGATAACTTGATTTGACTTCAGGAATATCATCAAATGCTTATGGGAGAAGAAAAAGTATTTGAACATACATCATTTTGTATACCTCAAGGTCTTTCTAAATAATGATTATGTCTTTCGGCTTAATAGATGCTCCAGCTACATAAAAGTTAAATTTCAAGTGCAGAAAGGTTCAGTTGGGTAAGTTTGTGGTGGTTTAATTTGATGAAATATTAACTTTTCTGTATATTTATAAGGCTTTAAATTGAGACGATTGGAAATAGTCTATGTCATATGGGTGTTTGGCTATATAAAACCTTAATATGAGCTAGATTATTTTCAATGTCTTCTCCATTATTGTTTAGGGCATTATGGATACACAGATAAACATATTCAAATTTGTCATTTGTTTTAGGTGTAAGTTCTGCGACGAACCTTTGGAACCAAATCATTTTTTCAGTGAAAGACCAATTCAATCAGTTTCAGATTGTTAGTTTAATTTGTTGATGATATTGACTTTTCTGTATATCTATAATGCTTCAAATTGAGACGATGGATGGAAATGGTCAAGGTCCTATGGATATTTGGCTTTATAAAAATGTCCATATGAACTTGATTATTTTCATCGGCTGTGACGTCTGTATTTAGAGCATTATGGATATACAGATATTCCTGTAATTCCAACTAGAAACCTTTTTGGAACCATATTTCTTTTTCAATGAAAGTCCATAATTTCTGTGGAAATTGTTAGGACCAAATGGTTCGACGTTTGCAGTCCAGATGTACTATATACTAACATCGAATTTTCGACAGTTTTGAAAGAATTGGACTTATATGTTACATCAAAGCTCTTTGACGACGAAATAAGGAAATTATTTTATTTTGAAGATATAAATAAAACAGCTTAAGAATTATTCATTGTTGATGTATAGGAAGTTAGTTTTTGGTTGTCGCAATAATTATCATAGTTGTAAATTCTACAAAATTTTAGGTAAGAAAAATGTGAGATATTTATCATCTAAAGCTAATTAGAACTAAAAAGAAATCGTAATTCATATCATCATAATCATAATCATTTACCCAAATTTGATCTAGTCTAATTTATAAATTAATTGAGGTTCAAAAATAGATTTATCATCTTCTTTCCTTTTCCAACTTAAAATTCTTTTTTGTGAATAATCAATTTCAAATAATCTCATTTTTCTAATATAATTTTCTTTAATTAAAGTTTTACCAGAATCTCCAGTAACTGAATTATAACATAACCATATAGATTGTTGTTGATTTGATTTATGATCTTTTTCTTTTTCTGATAATATACATGCATCATTTTCATGTTCATGACCTACTGCAACAACATTATATTTACAATTTATTATATCATCATGAAATTTTGGATTTGTTTTTGTATCTAAATTATGTTTTTCATTATATGATCCAATAATTTTAAAAGTTCCCTCGGGTCTAAATTGAGGTATGGGATGATGAAAAAATAAAAGTTTGTAAGTTGAATCTTTTTGATCATTATTATTAATTCTATAAAGATAATTAATTTGTGAATCATCAATAAAATGATTTTGAGAATCAAGGATTGTTATTGATGATATTTGATTTTGAAAATTTTCATTATAAATTTGATAATTCAAATTAGTTAAACCATGAATATGATTATGATGATTATTTGATTCATAAATTTCAGTATTTAAACAATTTGGTAAAGTTGATAAAAATTTTAAAATTAATTGTTTTGATTCAATTGATAAATTTTCATCACCGAATGTATATAAAAATTTAATATTTGTTTCAATTATTGGTTGTAAAGATTTTAATAATATAGATTTATAATCAATTATTCTATTATTATCAATTAAATCACCAGTTATTATAATTAAATCTGGTTTTTCCTTTTGTAAAATATTTGAAATAAATTTTAAAGTTCTTAAATCTGATTTACATTTGGGTGGTTCATTTTTATTATTTTTTTCAATTGTACAACGACCTAAATCTTGTCCAAAATGTAAATCTGATAATTGTAAAATTTTAAATTTATCTTTATCTGTTATAATTTGATTATTATCTTTAATTTCTTTTAAATTTTTGGTTAATTCATTTTGTTTGATTAATTCATCTTTTGTTACTTTCTTAAATGAAATTATTGGATGAATTTTATCTGAATCAATCAAATGTAATGTTGTATAATTTGGTCTTGAATCAATTAATTCTTTAGAACCAAATAATATATCAATTGATCTAATTATTGATAAATCCTTAGGTATTTGCTTTTTCCCATCAAGTATATAATTTTTTTTATAAATTATAAATTCATCTAATTTAACTTCTTCATAACCATCTTTTGGGGTTAATGATAAATCTTCTAAAATTGTATTTGTATCCTCGATTCTTTTGATTTCAATACCTAAATAATAATCAAATTTATAAAAATCTTTATTATAATAATTTGAATTCAGTTTTGATTCATAATATTTTAATGAAGGTCTTATTAGTCTAAAATTTGAAGGAATTTCATTATCACAATTTTTTGAAAATTTTCTACATTTAAATATTTCAATATCTGATATAATTTGATCATTGTTAAGTAAGTTATCTTGTAAATTTAATTGATAATTTAATAAATTGGTTTGTGATAATATAGTTGGTTTAATTGATTGTACGAATAGATAAATTCCTAGAATTGAAAAAGATGCAGTTATTAATACTATTAGTTTTGAATAATGTCGATTTACCATCATTAAATCTATTTGTATTTGTGGAGGAGTATAGGTGAGATCTGTGTTGTCAAAATTTAATAACGAGTGTGTATATATCAGTAATATGGATTAGTGATAACGATGATGTATCATAAACTTTTCATAATATAGATATATTAATGTATATGAAGTTATAGTTGATTAAAGTAATTGATATATAGATTATACTAGTGATTATTGTGATCTAGTTGGTTTTGAAACTAATAACTTTCGATTGAAAGTATACATTAAATTTGAAGTATGGGGGGTAAGCTTTTATATATATATAGTTCTATCACATATTTAAAACTTTAAAAGTTGAATTAAAGATTAATTTATCACCAAAATTTGATTAGAAAATGGAACTAAGAAGATAATAACAAAAGAGATGTATGATTTATTAATTTATAAATTTACTAAATAATAATCTCTATTAGACCAATAAGTAATAAATTAAAAAAACTTACACTAAATAGTGGACTTAAACCCTATAATTACTTACCTATTTTAAACAAACGAGTGAATGAAACGAAACAAACAGAGAAAGAGTGAAATAAGGATATTCGTAAATGGTTAATTAAACAATCAAATAATATGAAATGTATAACAACTAAAATCAATAATAAAACGGATATTTGAATCATTAAAATTGGTATAATAGACATTAATTGGATGAAATTCTCATACGAAAAAGAATGAATAGTGAAAAGTTTAATGTTCATGAAGTCCAGACTTTCTTTATTAATATGGTGATAGGCCCATGTTGCTCAAAACTTAAAATGCCTAATTCTAAATGAAGTAAACTTGATTAGATCCAAAAATTGATAAATTTAGTAATGTAGACAAAAACGCCTTGTTTTTTACTGAATTAAAATAGGTATGAATATTTTAAACTTGTTATACTAAAATATACGGATGGAATACATAAATTGCATTTGTTAAAACCTTCTTTTATCATTTAATTCTTCAATGATCGATTGGCTATAGACCTGATAAGAGTTGAGTCACTTTGTTGAATCAAATGGTCTTTTTATTGATGTTTTAAAACTTATGCTGGTTGTGCATTATTTTATATTTAATAGATAGGCGAGATCTACAGATCTAGAACTTTGTTAATAAATATGATTAACGGTTTTGTGTTGATTAATTTATTACTATTGTATGCAGTCAAATTCAACGTTTAAACAATTGTTTCATGCGTCAGTTGAATCAACTAGCTCAACCAACTGAGTACGAGATAATTTGGAATATAGAATGATGGTATTACTACAGTTAAAATCTAAAAATATGAATTGCAAACGTTGATACGCGTTTAGTTAAATGATTGACAATCTTAAACTCCGCTTATGTTATAAATTAATAAATTTTAACTAAATAATAAATAATTAATATGTTTACATATTTACGAACTATACAAATTAAACATCTTCTTTAATATCTCAATCATCATTTAATTCTCTTTTCTTATTAATTCTATTTTCAAATTCTTCTTTTGTTTCACCAGCTTTCCATCTTAATTTATAAGCTGGATGAGTATCTTCCAAAAAACTTGAATCTTTTCTATCTATACCAAATATTTGTTCTCTTAAAGTTAATGGTCTACCTAAATCAGGATAATCTTCCCATACTAATCCTCTTTTTTGTAATTCTGGTACTAAAAATTCAACAACTTCTTCAAATGTTTGAGGTTGTAAAGCATAAGTAATATTAAATCCATCGACATCTGATATTTCAACCCATCTTTCAATTTCATTTGCAACTGTTTCAGCAGTTCCATAAAATACTGGTCCTAATCCTCCTATTGTAATTTGTTTTGCAATATGAGCTCTTGTCTTTTTTACTTGATCTGAATCAGTGGGGGATTTTTTATTCCATAATTCTAAAAATGATTTAACTGCATTTGTTCCAACTGCTGTTATATCATCATCATAACCATATTGACTTATATCAATTCCAGTCCAACCAGAAAATAAAGCTTGAGCTCCTTCAATATCACCATATTTTTGAATTTCTATATATTTTTCTTCAGCTTCTTTTTCAGTTTTTCCAATTATAGGAGTAATTAATTGTAAAAATTTTATTGATCCATCTGGTCTACCAAAATTTTCCCATGCTAATTTTTTAATATTTTTAATTTCTTTACCTAATTTTTCTGGTTGAAATTGAGTTATAAATACAACTTCTGCATGTTGAGCAGCAAATGATTTACCAGCACTAGAAGTACCTGCTTGAATTAATACTGGAATTCTTTGATAAGGATTTGGTTCTGAAACAAATGGACCAGGAACAGTAAACCATTTTCCAATATGATCTATAGTTCTTATTTTTTCAGGATTTGAATATATTCCATTTTTCAATTCAACTGCATCATCAGCCCAGGAACTTAAAAATAATTTATATATTACTTGAGTATATTCTTCAGCTCTTTCATATCTTTCTTGATGAGGAGGTAAATTTTCTCCATTTAATAAATTTCTTGCAGCAGAATCTAAATATGAACTTACAATATTCCAACCTATTCTACCTTTAGTTAACCAATCTAATGTTGCTAATCTTCTTGCTAAATGATATGGTTGTTCACTTAATGTTGCAAAAGTTACACCAAATGCTAAATCTTTAGTAGCAGTAGCCATTGCACCAATTAATATTGATGGTTCAATTGTTGGAAATTGAGCACCTGATTTTGCAGCAGCTTCAAAATTTTTAGGTCCATTATAAACATCATATGGACCTAAAACATCAGCTAAAAATATTCCATTAAATTTTCCTTTTTCAAGTAATTTTGCAGTATTAATCCAATAATCTAAAGTATTATAATTTCTTGTATTATTTTTTGGATCACTCCAATTTGTACATTGTAATTGAGGAGTACCCATTTCAAAAGCAAATAATTTTAATAATTTCTTATTGGGTTTGACACCATTTTCATTTTTACTTGGACTCATGGTTATTGAAATTTGAAAAATTGAGATATCAGATTAATCCAACTTGATTTGAACAATATTTAATCTATCCCCATATTTATAAACTTAATTATATAATTTCTTGTTGTCGGTTCGGAAATATGTAATTTTCATGTGGTTAGAAGAAATGTTTAATTGTGGCTGCAATTTTTCAGGTTTTAATTTACAATGAAAAAAAAGTTTAAAATCAGACAATGAATATTATTTGACATTCAATTATATACAAAAGAACTATTAAATTCATTTCAAGAACTAACAAGATTATAATCTTTCCTCTCGTAATTCATTACTACTATTTTTTATAATATTATAACCCCAAAATCCAATAACATTTAATAATCCAACTCTCCAACCATTAAATAAACCTAATTGTTTAATTTTAACCCAAGTAGATTCGTCTTTATTTTGTCTTTCATCATCACTTATTGATCCATTAAATTCAACAATTAAATTATCTTCTGGTTTTATAATTGTTATAATCTTTTTTGGATCATTTTGTTTAGGAGTTAATAAAAATTTAACTTGTTCTTTTCTTAATAAATTTTCAACAGGTAATTTTATAAAAAATTCAAAAATTGATGATATTAAATTAACAAATGTATAAATTGTAGGAGAAGAATATGAGTCAATATTAAATTTTATAAATAATAAATATGGTGCCATTTTTCTAAATAAACTTGTTGATAATTGATATAATGTTGTTAATAAAATTATTGGATGTGGAGGATGTTTTAAATAATAAGTTGGGAAAAATCTTATTGATTCTCTTATTGATCTTGTATTTTGTATTATTTCATCAGTTGCTTTTTCAATTATATCTTCTTGATTATGTTGTTGATTATGTAATGGTAATGTGTTATTTGGTTGAGTTATCATAAATTTAATTCTAATTAAATCTAATGGCATTAATATTATACCTGTTAATACACATGCAGAAACAGATAACCATAATGATTTAAAAGGATCATTTGAATGAGTTAAATCTAAAAAAAATGGATCAGGTATTCCTAAAAATGGTGATAAAAATCCAGTTATCCACGCTTCAATTGTTGTTGATAAAGTTTGATATATAAATGATGCATTAACTCCTCTAAATAATGCAAAAAATGAATCTTTATGTGCTATTGCTGACATTATATCAATAGTATGTAATGATAATGGTTGGATTTTATAAATTTTAATTCTTTTTTTAGTACTTAATCTTTTTAAAGGTGGTGGTACAAATTTTTCATTAGTTGTTCCTGTTGCTGTTGTTGATGAAGAAGTTGGATGAGATAATCCAACTGCTGGAGTCATTGGTTCATAAGTTGTATTTGGATTTGCCCATACTTGTTGATCATTTTGTGGTTGAAAATAATCAATTGGTTCATCATCATCATGAAATCCAACTTTACTTTGATTTAAATCATTATCTTTAATTGATGAATTAGATGATGATAATGAATGAGTTGATGAATCTAATAACCTTTTCTTTTGTTTTGAATCTTTTATATTTTTTTTATTATCATTTAAATTGGGAAATTTACCAACTTGTAAAACTAATCTTGTTATTTCTAAAGGTTGAGCAATTAATACTTTTGCATAACTTTTTATAAAATTCCATAATAAATTTTTAATTAATTCAAGTATATTATTTGTATCAAAATATTCATTAAATTCTAAATCATATAAAAAATTTTTATCATTTGATGAACCACTTTGTATACCTAAACCACCTTGTCTATCAAAAGCTCTCCGTATTAATCCAGGTTGATTTATATTATTATTATTTATTTGTTTATCTATTAAATTATTTGATAAATTTGATGTAATTGGTTTATTTGTTTTTGGATCAAATAATCCAACTCCCTTTTTAAAAATCACTGAATATCCTGCATCAAATGTATCATGATCATAATATGGTCTTAGTTGATGTGGATCTAGTTTTGTTGAGGAGGTAGATGTATTAGACATCGTTGCCTTTTGTAAGTTCGGTTTGATAAGGCAATCTATTTAATTGTAGAATTTAATTTTTTTTATTTTTGTATTCTCTTTGCTCTTTGATAAAGAACATGAGGTACATCAAATTCTGGGATGTATGAACATTGATTACTAGATAATATAGTGTATAGAGATGGAATTTTTTTACAATTGGTTTCAAGATTGAGTGTGACTTTTGCCGTAACTTCATTAATTTGGTATATACAGAGGAGATATATAGTATAAATCTTCGATTGTTTGTCTATAAACAAAGGGTTCCAATGCATTTTTAAACTACTCTTCTTTTAGCTTTTCATCCTCCGATCTCGCTATCAAAAATTCACCTAGATATCTTAAAGGATCATCAGGTTTTACATTACCAACTTCTTTCAATCCTTCTAGTAAATGTTGAGTTAAATGCTTGTTTAAATACCTTCGTATTGATGAACCACCAACAATTTCATGTAATGGAGGTAAATTCGAAGTTTCAATTGTGGATGTTTCTTGTTTTATTTTTTTATTATTGGTTGTATTTGGTTGATGAATTTGAGGTTGTGGAGTTTGCCTAGGAGTTTCAATTTGTTCTGTTTTTACTATTGGTTGTGGTGATGGCTCTGTATTATGTTCATCCGTGGCTTCTTCCATTATTTCATCTGTAGGCTCTTTGGCCGGTGCTTCAGTAGGTTCTTCCATTGGTTCATCCTCTTTCTCTGGTAATTGTTCTTGATGTATACCCTTAGATTCTGTTGTTGTGCTTTCTTTGGTATCTTCTATGTTAGACTTTTCATCCTGAATATCTCCAATTTCTTGGGTTTGGTCTTCTACTTTAAATTCAGAATTTTCAATTGACTTTGACTCTTCCGGTTTCTCTTCAACCAATGGTGTTGAGTCTCTTTCTTGTACTAAATCGTGTATATTCATAGATATTCAAATGTTTGGTTGTAATTTTTCAAGTTGTAAAATAAAAAAAAACCTAATCTGTTAATCATTAATCAGTTTGTGATCAACTCAATCAAATTTAAAAACCACAACAAAAGCCAAAGATGGATCCATTCAATGGTGTCAAAGAAGATGCATATGATGTGATACAGCGATTGGAAACTATTATATCTCAAAGAACATCAACACAACCATCAATTGAACTACAACAAGATTTTACAAATTATTATGAAGAATTACAAGAAACTTATGAAGAATTAGAAGAAGCTCTTAAATTAAGTTCAACTAATCCACAATTCTACAACTTAAGTCCAAAAGATATAAAACAAAGAGAACAAACATTACGAGATCTATATAATAGGAAAACTAATATAAAATCCAAATGGGATAATAAAAAGTTTCGAGATGTAACAACAATGTCTAATAGAATAAGTCAAGATGATATACCAGAAAATCCATTTCGAGATCAAACAGAAGAAGATGATGTAACACCAACAATGACAAATTATCAACAACAAGAATTAATTAGAGAACAAGATACTCAATTAGATGATATTCATAAAACTATGATGAATTTAAATAAACAAGCAAATATGATGGGAGAAGAATTAGAAGATCAAGGATATTTATTAGATGAATTAGATTATGAATTAGATCATGTTGATATTAAATTACAAAGAAATATGAAAAGATTAAATATATTTATTGAAAAAAATAAAGAAACTGCAAGTAATTGGTGTATTGGAATTTTAGTTGTTGCATTATGTGTTTTATTGGTATTATTGATAGTGGTATAAAAGATTTAAGTCCTCATTTTTGAATCCACGTCACACTAAAAATATGGTTTTTGTCTGTTCAGTTCAGAATACAGAAGCTCAAAATTCGTTCATGAGCATAATGTAAAAAGTTAAATGTAAAGTTTTCTACATCATCTGCTTATTATGTTGAACTTAGGGATGTCAACGAAGCTGGAGCATCATTTCTGTTTAGAAGTACTTTAGAAACTTTCAAAATACTGAATTTAATGCGTGATCAAAGACGTAGAAAATTGCTTTTAGATAAAAAACCTTATGGTCTCATTATCTTCAATTTGAAAAGAGTACTGAAACAAAGATTCAAAACATGATGCTGGGTATGTTTAGTGTTTTTGGTGTATTTTTTCCTTGATACTTCTTCGAGTTATGGATTATCCATGAAACTTTTAAAAGAAATTTCTTATCACTGGTAATTGATCATTCAAAATACCCAAATTGAATTAAAACTAAGGCTTGCATAAATATTTTAAAGTTTATTGATTATAGAAAGACATAATAAAAGTGTATAAAAATATAAATTGATAAATTGTTAAAAGAAAAGTCTGAGAGCATGTTAGTTCTCGAGAATCTACAAGATCGATCGTCGAAAATGTCTATATAATCTCTTCAATTTGTACAACTTGTTAGTATAAAGTTTCAAGATTGTACTGTCCATTGTTTCTCTTCCAAAGTGATTTTAATTTGATATTACTAAGAATTTGCAGCAATGTTGATCAAATTTAGGAGATTACGGAATAAATAAAATCTACAAACGTATTAGAATGTCACATGAATTGACTTCCAATTATCAAGTTTGCTCTTCACATAATTCTTATAATTCATTTATCTCGAAATTAGCGATTAATATTGAATTATATGAAGGTTAAAACCTTAGATGTGGTTGCAAAATTTCAAACCAACCAACATCCGTACATACATATATAATAGTCAACAGTCAATATATAATGATTTAACCATTTATTAACAAATTTATAGCAATATTATCCACACAAATACGATTCATATTACTTTGGTAAATGATAGCTTTTAAACCTACAGAACTTACATAACTTTGTAAAATTTTTAAAGTCTATCCAAATCGTCGAAAATTTCTGCAGAGTACAAAAAACAAAAAAGATCTTGTAATATTGTGGTATGGATGCTTTTAAAAGTTTAATGTTCGACAATTGTGATTCAGTTTGAATTGGCTTATGGGTCACGTGATAGATGAAACTGGTTGTTAGGGATTTTAATTTCTCAATTATTTAAGAAAGCTTTGAGTTTGAAACAATGTTGCCTATACAAATAACATTTCAAACTACATGAATCATACAAGAAGCCTATTTTCAATTTTTTTTCTGTAAAATTCAAATATTTTTATCGAGTTCAGTTTCCTGGGGTTATAGAGAAGATCTTTGATTTTTCAAAAATTGATTTTTGCTTTTTCAAAATTGAGTTTCCTAAAATAGATTTTCGGTTTTATAAATATTAAACCCGTATTTGTTTGGGAATAGAAAAAGTGGACTATGAAAATTATGAACTCAAAGCTTCTGCATTTTCCCATATCTTGTCAAGAGTATTGAGAGTAATGTGTCACAATGTGGCAGATAATAAAAACAAGATAACTCTCAAACAAAGCCTACGCCATTGCGATGTTGTATTTGTTTGATGAATTTTTATTCATTAGAATGTGCATTTACAAATGTAATTAGCTTTTAGAGGAATCAAGTACCATGAAATTTATTTAAAGATACATGAAAGTGGTAGAAAGGATCAGATGATGCGCAGGTTGAAGTAAAACATGAGTGTTTTCCAATAAAACTTTTAGATTTCTGATGAGTTGTGAGAAAGCTGAATATGCAGTCAATTTTAGCCGAATTGTGAGTTTCAATCACTCCAAATTCATATCAAAAAGATTTTTCATTTCACCATTGAGATTGTTTTCGATAGTTAGAATTATCAAGTTAGAATTATCAAGTTAGTATTTGAAAATTATATTTGAGTTTACGGGAACCCTTTAATTATAACTGGTCTATTAACTTTGTATCGTATAATGACTTTCATTTGGTTCATCATGTTTATATACATGTATAAACCTTACTTAAGGTCCTTTCCATTTTAGGTAAAGTTAATAGACCATTTTAAATTAAAACGTTTCACCCATTAACACAAAATTTTGGAATTGTATTATTAAGTTGAATGTACAAACGTTCAAGATTTATCTAGTTAACCCCTTGTTATGATTGAAATGTTTCTTTTTAAAATCGGGTATTAAATTTAATTTAGTTTCCATCTTGTTTAATTTTCACTTACTATTTTCTAGATCCTTGTGGATAAAGAAAAATAGGTAATACAAAACTCTATTTATCAGATCTCCAATAAAATTCTACAGGCAAGACTTTACCGTTTGAAGTCGATTCTAACTCATGATGTTATAAAAAATCCTTTAAACCAACTTGAAATAATGAATATGCATATTCGTTAATCAGTTTATATAAATTTTGTAATAAAATTCCTCATTCTTTCTTAAACACAATGTCTTAGTGACTATAAGTTTTGAATCAATCGAGTAGTAATCTAAGCCAAAGAAATAATGACAAATGGATGAAGTTATTTCAATCAAAATGGAATACCACCCAATATCCTTATTGATTGCAAATTTAAAAATTAGGAAAAATATTTCAACTCCATTTAACTTTCGAATTTTTCAGTTTTTTTTAATATTTTATTCAAAATTTTATTATTCGTAATCTAATCTATCAGTGTGTGAAAATATAATAATGGAGATTTGGAAAGAATCTTGAATCTATTGTTACATCATTTGAATTTTATCGTAAAACTCAATTTAAAAGTGTGTATAATTGAATTCACAAAACATTTTGAATTAATCAAGATTTTGAACTTCCATAACTCAAACTTAATTGTTGATTGACTTCAAACTGCAATTGTGATTAAAAATAAGCTAATTGACGTAATAATAATAAAAGTATAACTTTGATTTAGTTTGACTTTGAGTTTTGAGTGTTGAGCTTAAATAAAAATCTTGATCTTAATCTTTTTTTTCAATGTCAAGTTTTTTTAGTGTCACATAATTTTAACTAAAGACTTTAAACTATTTTTGACAAAGGGGAAAAAAAAAAATCAAAAGTTTGTAAACCCCAGACCCTTTTTTTCTAATTTATTTTTAAGATTTGATTCAATTACTTGTCTAAATCAAGTAATAACTTTAAAGTTAAAAACATCTTACTTAAGGATTGATTGACGACAATAACAATACTCTTAAAGTTATTCAGGGTGATACGGGAAAAATCTTTGTTGATAGTGTCTCCGTATCAGGCATTCATTCATTCATTAATGTTCGAGAAAAAAAAAAAGAAAAGTAAATATAAGTAGAGAGTAAATTGTACGTACGTTTGATCTTTCAATTTTACATTTTTAATTAGGCCTAATTAATTTCGACTATTGAGTGGATTCTATTAATAAATCGAAAATCCTTTAGAACTTATTGTTATTAATTTGACTTGACTTGTCTTGTCAACCAACGAATTGTAATTTAATTTAGTAAATTTGATGGAAGTATTGTACGTTTGATTGCAAAAAATTATACATTTTAATTTTTGTTCTCGAATAGTTCAAATGAATTTCTAATTCTTTTCCAGTCGAGACTTTGGTTTGCTTAAGTACGTACGTTAAGATGAAACGGTTTAGCTGTTCAAAGCCTTGGTAATTCCTTCTCAATTTCCAAGTTAGTCGAAATCAAAAATGGTGGAGAAAAGAAATAGGAGAATTATAAACAGTTTTGATTATTTAATTACTAGGATAAAAGAATTATGAATCTCCAATACCATTTTCAAATTCAATCCATTCAACCGACTCTCTTGATTGAACAATCTAACTTACTCCATATTATACCTTCTATTAAAAGAGTACAATTCATTTAAACCTATTTGAAATGCTATAATTTAAACTTTTATTCATTTACTCCACTTTGACAACTACTTTCAATATATATTTTTACACAAAAAAGTGGTAAGTGAAAAAGTGTAAGTTTAAAAAACCTTAATTTTTATTAATGAATAAACTCTCAAACTTAAACTTTATCAACAAAAAGTATATTTGAAATGGATGATTGATTAGATAGTACGGAGTTTTTTTTTTTCTATTGTTCAAAACAAAATCGAGACAAAGAAAAATCAAACCGCATTTGCCTAACTAGTATTTCATGGAATGGGAAGTGGGGCTATATGAAAAGGAGTTTATTTAACGAGGGACTCAAACAAAGAAATGGTTAGAATGATTTGAGTGTTTTAGTCAGGAATTAAATCAATTAAGGATTATATTGTCATCGAGATATTTGAGGGAGTAAGGAATTAGGACAGGAATTAGAGGGATACAAAATTATCCAAACTTTTTTTGTATGTTACCAACTTACATTTTGATTTAAGAATCTCTAAAGTTCAAATAAAAATTAGATTCATCAAACTTGAATAATAATAGTTCGTAATCATAATTGAGTTAAAGGATAATGAAAAGTTTAAGTTGCTTTATTATTATTATAATCTCATAACTTTATCATCATTTAAATCTTGAATTCAGGTAGATATTCGAAATATTATAATTTTGATGAAATTGTAAAGTAAAATCTAAGTAGCAAAACCTTAACTAGTGAAATTGTAATTGAGAGACAAAGCAATATTAGGTATGAGCATTTGAAAGGAGCAATCAAACTAACTGGATCAAATCGACTTTTAATGTACATGATGTATAACTTCATAACCAAACATTTTTTGACGATAAAATCAAATTTAGCTTAATTAGGTCGAATTGATGAATTTCAAATGACTAATTAGGTAAGTTACACAGACGCATGTTATATAGCAAAAAGTACAATAGCTAATTTTTTAGTGTATGCTACATATAACTTACTGTTAGTGATGAAGTGGTGTAACTGTATAATTTCTTAAAACTTTAGCTGTACAATAAAATTCTTACTTTTTTAGTTTAATTACGTGCATTAAAAAAAAAGTTGAGTGGGGCATCTTACATCAAAAGTTATTTTTGGTTGGGAAACTCATCTTGTTGGGGTATTTTTCAAATATTATCGTTAATTCATTTGCTTAGGAATTAATGGGAATTGAAATCGTAACTTATGGAATTAATGGAAGGGGTAAGTGGATAAGGAGTAAAAAATACAAATCTTGCTCCTCTTAATTTGTTGATGATGTAATTTTACTTATTTTTTTTTGGCTAATGTTGTTTGATCATTGATTCGCCTCGAACTTTGTTTAAAACTAGACTAATCAGGCAAGTAGGAGGTAAATCTATAATTTACGTCCCCGATACTTACTATTCGTACGTTTTTGATGTAATATCGTCTCGTTTGACTTGTCGTTCATGTATCGTTCGACTTGTACGTTTGTTAGAGATATTCCATTCAATTGATTGATTCAAGATACGTTTGTTAGAGAATATTCCACTCAATTGATTGACTTATACGTTTGCTAGAGGGATTCCACTTAATTTGGTTGAATTTTCTTGAATCTTGAATACTGATCTTTAAGTAGTTACCAACGATTAAAACGAATTTAAAAACCTCCTCTAATTCGTTTAAAAAAAAAGTAGAGGAGGGTTAAAATGGGAGGAATAGATTCAAAAACGAATTCTAGCTAATCTTAAAACCGTTTTTTTTAAAACCAATTTTTTTAATCCGTTTCAATTTATCGTTGTGGGGGTAAAATTTATACCACCCACAAGATGATTTTTGATTCTGTATTGTTCAGATCTAATAAACCCTATTAATTTATCAAAATCAATTAAATCAAACAGGGGGTTTGTATTAGATTTGTTTAAGTCTTTAGGGATTGAATCGAAAACGTAAAGAAAGTGAATGTAAAATTAATGCGATTTTTATTTGGTCAAGTTTTAAAGTATAGAGTTTTTACTTTTAAGCTTCAAATTCTGTTCCTTACCTAACTTGATTTGACAAGAGTGGTGTAAAAAGCTTAGATTCAAACCTTCTTTTCCTTCTTTCATGTGCCTGTGATTCCGCCTATCCCTGAAACAAAAGGACTCTTACCCCCTTCTGTTGAAACTAGGTGAAAACAAGAAGTCTACGAATCGTAAATGTTTGAAAGGAGTTTGAAGTCAGAAACTTTTTGCAAAATTTTAAAGCCGTTTGAGAAATTAAAAATGAAAATTAAAATTATGAAACAAATAATAAACCTCAAATGAGATGAGTACTGAGCTAATATCCCCAACAAAACTTTGAAACACTAAGTACTAAACTACTCAACCAACAAACCATTAATCTTGAACAAGAACGCAAAAGCTTATTGTCTCATTTCATCTAAAAGATGAGGTAAGTTTATAAAATTCATTACAAAGATGAAACTAAAGTTACACCTACTTTTTTTTTTAATTTGTGATTTAGATTTAGTTTTGAAATTTTTTTAATATTGAGACGCGTCTTGAATTACTTTTTTTTTGTTGTTTCATCTTTTGATGAAAATTTTGTTATATAGCTTTAGCATTTTCATTTGTTACATAGCTTAAACATTTGTGAAACAACCATAACCAATTTATCGTCGAGATGATCATGAATTATAGACGAATTATAGACGATAAAGATGATGAAATTGTCTCAAAGTTGTATTTATTACTCTATACACTTACTGTATTTCAGTGAAATATTGTTTTTTATTTTCTTGGTAACAGGGCGGCACAATTACACATAAACAATATTATAATAACTCAAGAAAAAACTTTTAATTAATGTTTCAAAATAATATATTAAGGCAGCTTAAACGAAATTTGAGTTTGAATAGTTGAACAAGTAGTACAAGAAGAAACAACTTTGTAATACGATTATTCTTCGTATTGTATTGAAATTCAATTACTAAACTTATTTTGTATAATTAATTGATTGCATATTCATAATATTTTTGTGTGTTGATACTTATAAAGGTTAAAAAGTAAATAAACAGTCGATCTAATATAGTAATTTTCTTTCTCGCTAATGATAATAACTGCGGTTGGTTGATCATTAGTGTCATTATTTATTTTGCTATTTAGATGATCTTCCATCCTTCTTTACAAAACTCTCTTAATTAAATGCATAGACTTAGCTTAGCCTAGGTCTATGTTCTCTCATTTAATTTTATGAGTTTACAATTTGAATTGATTAAGTATTTACTTTTTGTGTAATAAATATATTTTTTATTTTATTTTTTTTTAGTTTGCCCTTTTTTTATTTTTTTCTGATTCAACCAATTAAAATTTGTTGTTAAGGGATTACATTATCCACACATACTTTTTGTAACCTTCTATTTATTTTATAATTTCTCAAAGGCAGTTTGATATATAGTCAGAGTAAGTACAACAGAGTTGGATTTGAAATTTGATAGTATATGGAAAAGTTACAAGAATAAATAAGAACAAATTATACATTTACTTCAATTGTCGAGGATTTACAATAATTTTGAAATTTGTATTGTAATATGTACTATAAATAATCTAACCATATATATGTCATGCATTATAATACTATAGTATAATAGTACTATAATAGTACTACACAATAGTACAATAGTACAATATGATTGGGATTGTCGGCCAAAATGAGTTTCAATTGTCAAATATAATAGATTAATTTTAAATATGTAAATTATTTTGTGGGTCTAACCAATCATTAAAAAATAATATTCAAATTATCACCAAATTTCAAATTGTTGTTACGAAGTTATATTTTTGCTTCAATTTTTTCATTAGATACACTCGTATCTTTCGTATCTACTTTTTATTCAAGCATAGATTTTAAGATTTGTGTGACTAGTAAATTTAAATTAAATAAAAAAAAGGGACTACTTAACTTTAACTGAATCACTGAATGATACTTCCTCTAAACTTTTTTCTTCTTCTTCTTCTTCTTCTTCTTTCTTTACTCCAATTAAAACAAATTTAATGTTTCAAGAGGGGTAATGAAGTCAGGAAATTAGATTTTAAACTGCATAACCTTTCTCTCAATTTTTTTTTCTTAACGGTTAGGTTTAGGTTTAAAATTTAAGCTTTTGAATTAACATTAGTTGCATTCAGTAGTAAGTTAGTTAGTAAGTAAGTTAGTAAGTAAGTTTCAAAGTATAAGCAAGCTTAATTAGTACTACTACAGTTTTTGTGTACATCCCTTTATAACACTAAAATATAATAATATGTAAAATGTGTAAAAATAATATTTGACTAATTAGTAACAATAGAAAAATAAATTATCAAGAAAGAAATTTCAAATTTTCCAAGTTAACTATATGACCCCACATCATATACCATTTCATCAAACGTATGAACTTACTACAATTTTACATTCCCTTTAATTAAATCAAAAGGAGTTTAGAATGATTGAATTGACATGGAAATATGTTCTTTAGTTAATACACTACTACTCAACTGCCTTAAATAATATTTCATTGAAGCCGTTTGATAGAATTTATTCTACTTTACTACATATTGGTTGATGTATTATTTTTTCGTACTCAGCTTGTAATTTCAAAAACTGTTGATAATTATTTATATCTATTTTTAAATATATATCTCGGAGTAGGTAAATAAAATTGTAGTTTTAGTATAAATTATAAACAAAAAATTGAATATAGTATATGTAAGTAATTAATACTTCTCATCATTCATAAATTATATTGATTTCTCTCTATTGTTCTTAATGCTCTATTGTTAAAATAATATTTGACTATTTAGTTGATTGGTATAGTTTATTAATTTTAAGTTTTATTACATATTGCCTAATTAGGAAGAGTTATTGATTTTTAATTTTAAATTTAAATATTTTTTCATTACACAAAATCTAAATATCTAATATGTACTCAAATATCAGAATATAAAAATTTCAAAATATACATACTAACTATCTAAAACAACTATGAATAATGAATTATGAGAAAATATCCCTGAAATTCCATTTGAAATATATATATATTCATGTATTTCCCTTCATTTTGAATTTTATATCCCCCCTGAATTTACTTTCTTTTCTTTTTCATCATCTTATAACTTATACTAACTTTATATTCAATTACAAATTATACCATTCACTTTTTAATATTTTTTAAAGACATTATTCATTGATACCCCCATTGATACCCAAAAATACACATATATACACATACAACTAAAAAATGAGTTCGAATAAGTATGTTTTTCTTTTTACAAACATCTTACAATCAAAATACTAACTTTGTAATAGTATCGTTTTACCACCAGCTAATGGTAAAAAATTATGGAGAGTTAAAAGAACTCCAAGTTTAACAAATAACTCAAATTCAAATAATAACTCCACATCACATAATAATAATCATTCACAAACTTCTGTTGAATGTTTAAATAATAGTTTAAAAATTGTTGCTGCTGCTCAAAAATTTACTGTTAAAAGACCTCCTTTAAGAAGACCAAAAAATAAACCTGGTAAACCAAAAGATTTTGTATTTGTTGATTTATCACCAATAAAATCAGATGAAGAAGTAGAATTAACAATTAATTCTACTACAAAGAACAATACCACTGAAGGTAATAAAATTGAAAAAATTACTCCAATTGTTGAACAATTACCTTCACCTTCATTATCTATTGAAGATACTTTATCATCAATTGATGATTCAATATTTGATTTACCTACTTTAAATGGATACGAAACAACAAATTCAAATATACAACCAATTTTTAGTGGTGAATCACAATCATTACCAAATTCAAATGATTCAAGTCCTACATTAGAATTAGGTTTAGGTATAATGAATTTAGGTATAGATTGGAATCAACCTCAACAAACTCCAATTCAACAACAATTTATTGAAATTCCACAAGCTCCAAAACAACCACCTACACATTTTGATCAACAACAACAACAAATTCAACAACAAATTCCACAATCTACTGATTTTTTTTCACAACAATTATTTGGTTATCAACAAGCAATGTTACAACAACATTTACAAATTCAACAATTACAACAACAATTATTACAACAACAAATTTCAATTGAATCACAAATTACAAAAAATAATACTTTAACTTCAACTCCAAATTTAAATCAATTACAATCACCATTTCAAGAACCATTACCAACAAATCCTATAACTACTCCAATTACATCATCAACTAAATCTAAAAAAACTGCTGGTCAGTTTCAATTTAAAACTTATCAACCAAAACCAAAACATCAAAGAACTATTAGTGAAGCATGTATAAAAAAACCTCAACATAATAAAAAATTACATGAAAGATCAATGAGTTTACCTTATAATTCATCAAATTTACAATTACAATCTCAACAACAATCACAACAATTACCTCAACCTCCTCAACAACCTTCTCAACAACAACAATTTCAACCTCAACAACATTATCAAGAATATACATCATTACCTATGCAATCATCAGATTCTTCATGTTCAGAAGTAAGTTTAGATGATTTCATGATTTTAAATGATCAAATATCAATAAATTTAAATTCAAATGAAACTAGTAGTGAAACTCCAATTAGTGAAATTTCAGAAAATGATTTAATAAATTTGAATAAATCTTTTATTATTGATGAATTTTTAAATCAAAATATTTCATTATCTTTACAACAACAACAACAAAATCAACAAATTCAAATTCAACAAAATTCAATAAGTTGTTTTACTAAAGATGATTTTGAATTAGGTACTTTTGTTCACATATAGAGATTTAGATGTTTTATTAATGGTTATTTTTCGGTTTATGGTTTTATTCATTGGTTTTATTTTCGGTTTAGACAATTTTATTTAATTTATATTTTATACCCATTTCCAATTCATTCAGACGTTATTAGTTAATTTTATTTTTGATATCATTTTTTATGCTATATTTTTTTCATTTCAGTTATTCAATTTTTCATTCCATTTATACAATTATTTTTCGGTTTTACAAAAGCTACTACTTTTCGGTTTTACAATTTACGTTTACTATCAAACTATTTTCGATTACTATTATTCATCATTTTTTCGGTTTTTCATACTATTTTCCAAACTTTCAAAATTACGTTTACTTTCTTCATTTTCGGTTTAGATTAAAAATGATATCATCAAATAAAATTAACTTAAAATTAGAACTATTATTTACAATATGTTTTTTATACTTTTAATGAAATGTTTTATACCCCAGAATTCAATTACCTTCTCTCTCTTATTAATTTCTCCTTCTTGTTTGCCTTAGATATTGAAAAATATGAAATTATATAGTTGTTCCAACTTAAGTGGTTATACATAATTAAGTAACTAAATCAATAAAAGAATGATTCCTAAAAGGGTTTTATTTTAAACTTTAAATTTGTGGGGAAAAAGAATAAAATTAAAAAAAAGAAATTTTTACGAGCACCAATTCAATTTAATTTTAATTTAACTAATTAAGTAAAAGTAGGAAATATTACGTCAATCAAATTTTATAGTGTAAAGTCTAATACGTATAAGATTATTGTCGTATAACTTTAAATCATGACTTTGACCTGTCATGATTTATTTTATACGATATGACATTGATTTCTATTTCTAATTTTGATACATTTGAAGAAGGTTGTAAGAAACTGACCTAATCCACCTGAGCAACTTATTAGTATCTTCAACTTGGTTATGTAGTTTCAAGTTAGATGAGTTAGCTTCTCCACAATCTACAAGGAAATTTGATTTGAGAGTTTATTGATGGTTTGTAACTTCATCTTTGTACTGTATTTGTATTGTACTGTATTGTATCGTATGGCATCAAATTAAATATTTTTTATTGCTAAAGTTTATACGGAAATTTGATTTTGAAAAAAATGACACAAAAATGACGTAATATATATGCTCACCTTCATACTACATGAAAATTAATTTTTAGAGATACATGACTTTTATTCTTTCAAACTATTTTCAAAATATACAACAAATGAAAAGATACTTAATCGAAAGTTTGACTTAAGCTTTTGAAAAAAATTGAAAATCACTCAATTCATTTAATCAAATTTTACAAAATTAATTTTACGATTTAAATTTATTGATTTACCTTTTTGCTTTTTTGGTAATGGAACAACAATTGATGATGATGAATCATTATTTGAATCTTGAATATTTTTTAAATCCCAATCTAAATGATTTCTTGAAATTTCATCATCTATTGGTGGAGGAGTTTCATCAATTGATGTCTTTTTAATTTCTTCACCATTATCATCATCACCACAATCTTTAGATTTCTCTTCTTGCTTCTCAATATATTCAACAGATTTATCTTTTACATGAATTAAAGATATATAATCATTTGGTATAATTGGTTCAACATAATCATCTTGATCTTCAGTAATCATACATTGTTTTCTTGAATCAATTGAAAAACTTGTAATTTTACAATAAGAATCATTATTTATTGAACTAAATGGTGACCATCTATTTTCTAATCTTTGATATAATAAATTTAATTCTGGATTATTATTTATTCTTTCTCCAACATGATGCCAAAATTCTGTTGTTAAACCTAAATCTGATGGCCATGATTGTTCTGGATCATATACATCTCTTGCACTATAACCAAAATCCCAATTTGGTTCTGCTCCATCATTATAAGAACAATCTATTAATTTTGTATAATAAGTAAAAGAGTTAGTTATTGAAAAACTTTGTTTATCAACTGAATAATATCTCCAAGCTGGATTATAACCATTATAAGGACTTATTGAAGGACCAATTAATGCATGATTTATTGCATTTTTTAAATTTTTTAAATCTTTACCATCACTACCATATTGAATAATGAAAGAATCATCATGTATATAACCGAAAAAAATAGCAGCAATAACTTTTGGAGAAAATCTTTCAATAATTTTTAAAAATACTTTTGTTGGTAATGATAATGATTGATGATTTGGAGGTAAATGAGCAATAATCCAACATCTTTGATGATTTCTTTCAGAATCTATTAATTCATTTATTAAAAATTTCCAAATTCCAAAAGAATCAACATTAAGTACATTCCAAAAATTATAAAGATTTTTTGAATTCCAAACATTTGAATTTAATGAAATAATTTTTAATCCCAATTTTGTTTCTATTGTAAAACCAGTTCTTGAATATCTTATTTGTTTTGCAGTTTGATGATCTATCCAACCTAATTCTGACCATAAATCTGCTACTAAATCAAATTGCCATTGATAATCATTTGATCCACCAGTTAAATTACGCTGTGGTAATTGATTAATTGGAAATATGTCTTTTGTACCAAATGTTGGTATAACATCAACATCATCAAGGTAATGTTTTAAAATTTTATAACTTATTTCTTGACTTTTGATATTTTTATTTTTATTCATATATGATCTATCACTATTATCAACTGTACCACCTGTAAATATAGCAAATTCAAAACTTAAATGATTTTGATGTAAATCTCGAATACATTGCATTGTTGAATTTAATAATAATGTTGGTGTATCACATGAATATTCACCAAATTGTTTTGCAGGTGACCAAACAGGAGTTTGAATTTTTTTAGTTAAATCTAAATATTTACCTTTTTCAAAATGATTTTTTTTATAACTTGAATCATAATATCCATCAAACATATTTTCATTAATCACCGGTGGTTTTGCAATAAGATTTTTAGAATTTTTTGAACAACATAAACTTTGACTACAATTTGATTCTGAAAAAATTTCATAATCTAATTGTAAATTAATATCACTTATATGTAAAACATGAAAATTTTCTCCACTATTATCAGGTGGTAAATAATTTTTTGGCTTTTTGGGCCACATTTTATTCATATCAATTTCTGGAGTTTCTGGTAATATATGACAATTTGAATCATGATAATAACAAAAATAATCACCATCTAATCCAGAAGGATTCATTAATCCAACAACTTTTGTAAAATCATTACCTGTTGAACTCACGTCATTACTTCCATAACCATAATTCATTTCACATTGAGTTTGATCATAACCACTTTCAATACACCAAGTAACAAATATTTGAGGTACTAAATCTGGTCTTGTTAAAGATAAAAATTTACCAACTTGTAATCTTGTTTTACAAGTTAAACATTCATTTAAATCTGATGCTGAATCTATATCATGTAATTCTTGAATTGATTTACGAATTATTTCATCATCTCCATTTGATAAATCTGTTGGTGGGAAATAATATGATGAAACTAGGGTAAGTATGTATAGTATAATTAACATTTTTTTGGTATTGTTGGTATTGTTTTGGTTGCAAATTGTTAAGAGGTTTTTTTTTCTCGTTGATATTTTTATAAATAATAGTAAAAATTTATTAGTAATAATACATAACATAAAAAATAGCGGTATCTTCAGATGATTCTATACATTAAGTATATCTTTTAAAGAATTAATTTTGTTTGCCAATATTTGACGATCTTCTTCTGAGTTAAAAGATTCATTTGTTAATATATCAATTAATTTTTCAGTATATTCAATTTGTTTTAAATTATATTCTTTTTTAATATATTCAATTTTATTTAAATGAGATTCAAATAATTGATTTATTGTTGTTGATAAAGTATCATTTTCTTCATTTATATAATTTCTTAAATCATTTGAATGTTGAAAAATTGATTCTAATAAATTAAATATATCTTCTGATTTTTTTATATTAATTTGTTGATTATCTTTTAAAGTTGTAAATTTATCTAAAATTAAATTTGAAATTTCTTCAAATTGTAATGATAAATCTTTATTTTCATTATTAATTTCTTTACCATTTATATCTTGTAATGAATTTGATTTTTTTGTTGTAGTTGTTGTTGGAGGTTTTGATCTTGGTTGATAATTTACTTTTATTAAACTATTACTTTGCATTTTTAACAGTTTAATTTTATTACTTAATTCATGTAAATCATATAATGCACTTTCTAATTCATTTTGAGGACTTAATACTGTTATATCTCTAAAATTATAATAATCATCTTTATCAATTTCATCTAATGTTGGAGGAATTGGATGAATTATATCATCTTTATTTCTTTGAGATTGAGCTTTTTTAACACCAGCAGCTAATTGACGTTGTAATGTACGTACTGTGGGTACAACAAAATTTTTATGTTGTAATTCTTTAAATTTTATATTAAAATATTTTTTTTGTATAATATCCCATTTTTTAGTTTGACTTAATGATCTATCTCCAACATATTTAAAAGGTTTTGTTTCTACAATTAAATATAATATTAATTTAACATCTTGTGATGATAATTTAATTCTATGAGGATTTTTAATATTATCTACATGATTTGAATCTTGTTCACCTCCTTCTACATCATTTGAAGATTCTATTTCTGTTGTTGGAGTATTTGGTTCAGTTTCATTATGTATTTGAAAATTTGGTTGATTTAATTGTTGTAATTCCAGTAATTGTTGTTGTTGTTGTTCTTGAGGAGTTCTAAGTTGTTGATTATTTTGTTGTTGTTGTTGTTGTCTACTTGTTGCAGCAGCAGCAGCAACGGCTGCTGATTCTTGTGCTAAACCTTGATAATCAATTGAAGAATGAATATCTGATGAAGAATCATCAGGAATATGTTGTTTAGATATTTCAGATTTGATTGATTGATGTGACATTGAAGATTTGAAGATGAGTTTTTGTAAATTCTGAATTTGGCTGTGTCAATTGAAATATGAGGTAACTCTCTTTGAATTAGTTAATCTTTGCTAAGTATGTTCTGTAGGTTCTTGAACTGCCTAGTTATTTCAATGAATTTATTACTATTTAATGGTTGTAAAAATTCAATGTCTCAATATATAAAATAAAAACAAAACACACTTGAAAATGAAATTGAAATTGAAAAGATTTGTTTTGACTTTGACTTTAAAAAAAACAAAAAAAAAATTTTGTTGTCGATTTTTTTTGTTGAAGAAAATAAAAATTTATGACATGATTATGTAAGAGATTACGTAAGACTTATTACATTTATTACAAACTCGTATGCTTAAATCAATTGATTTCCACAGCCAATATTTTTAGTGGATTTTTAAACCCTCTCTCACATCTTAGTAATTACCATTTTCTTTGTTGGCTAAGAATATTTTAAAATGTCATTGGTTGCACAAACGCTTGTTTACTCTCGAAAATACCTTAATTTTGGTTCCCCGTTGTAGAATCTTACCTTTTGCACCACATTAGTAGCTGCAATTCCAAACTAAAACTTTATGGTAAGCAATGGCAAGTTGCTGTGTATGTTATTTGGATGATATTTGTTGATCAACGTCCTATTATATAAGGGTTCGTTACAGAACATGACATGATTAGATGTTGGTACTTACATCGGTAGTGCAGAACACAAAAGAATAAACTAATTTGAATTACAAGATCTTGGTTGCAAAATGCTTAATTTACTAACCTCGATAGAGTACAAACACCTATAGAAAAGTAAAGATGTTAGAGTTCGTAATTGCTCAAAACAATTACTCAATTGCTACGTAGGTTGTAATCAACAGCATCTGTGCCAATACTCAACACAAAGGCACAAAATTAAAACCACTTTATTCGCGTAACAACACTCAGTTGTATACATTATTTTGAAGACTTCGGCCCGAAAGCAGACAAAGCTAAGAGGATATAGACAAGGCAAATTTGTCATAGTTATACATATTTATTAAAAACATATACAACTATTTCTTTTTTTTTTGATTTGTAAATTTTCTATTTTTTTTATGATTTTTTAATTTTTATAAGTACTTTTTTTCATCTAATATTCGAATGTTTCACCAAAGCAATTGAAATTGTTCAGTCAAAACCTATTTACATGGAGTTTCATTTTTTATTGAAAGTGGTAAGTTTGAGCTAACATCCGGACCTTTTGAAACAAGCACTGTGTAAATACCATCATTGTTTATGGAATGAACTAAAACTTGATTTGTATTGAGAACTAAATTTTTTGGTAAAGTATCATAAAAATGAACATCTCCTTCCAAATCCTCATTATAAAGCACATATGGTTTTTGTAAACTTGAAGGTAACACACTTTTAATACAAAGATCTCCCAGGGTCAGTGTTGAACTACCATTGTCTGCACAAGAACAAAATACATAACAATTTGGACAAGGATTGCCCAGTAAAACACTTCCGACTAAAGCAGATGAACCAACAATAAGATGAAGAAATTTCATTTGAATGATTAATTTATTTAGTTGTTTAATGAGTTTGATGAAATAAATTTAGATTTGAATAGGATTTTTGCAACCATATTTATACCAAATATTTCAAAAAGTCCTTCATGTTGAATTTTATATCGTCTTCAAGTATTGAATACAAGTGGCCATTTCAGTCTTTCATGAAATCATCGACAAAGATGCAACTGTGTTACAATGCTCATCGAAACTTATAAATCAGTGCCGCATGCAGTTTATGAGTCTAGTGGCTTATAAAAATTAGGTTCATACTTATTCATTGCCCTAGTATTACAATTAATCAATACAGTTTTAAAACCTTTCATGGACATTCCAAGGTAGAGTGAGTAGCATCTTATAGTTGTTCTGTATTTTTCAATTAGCTTTATGGCTTTTAAAAATTTATACTGATACAAACAAACGGTTTTGGAGATAGGAATGGTAATGTCATCAAGTATCTTCCTGTTGATATAGTATTAGTTTACAATTTTATAAGAAATAGAAATAATCAATTTTTGTATTTGTTTTTGTGTTCGTAATAAGAATTGTGTCAAAACTTATCAGATACGAAGAGTTGCATATTAATGCAAGATTAATTTGCAACACATGTGTAAGATAAAGACATTTTACGAATCGATCAAACCAGTACGTTAATACAATCAAACCTGAGAAATATATGCTTTCATCATTAAGCTAAAATAGTCTTACTTATTTTTCATTGATGTTTTGTTCTTTGTAAGATTTTTCATAAATTATTATTTTTTAAATTTAAATCTACAAACTTGGGTTTTGTGCTCTGATAGACTACTCTGATATATCTGCTATCAAGCGAATTTGAAAAAAGGAGTTTCACTTGTTTCTTCAAGAAGTTTACATGTTACATATTGTAAGTTGAGCCTTTTTACAAAATGGAATATTAGCTTCTATTAAAAAGCTTTTACTTTGTAGAGTAAAGTAGTGCTGACGAATTTTATAGTCTACCATTTAACTTTAATTCAACCAACGAGGTGAATGAAAGTTCATATTTTCAAATGTAACTTAGTAGTAATCTTGTTTTAGCATTTCATAACAGAATCAAACAATAGAAGTCCAGTAATTGATCAATCTCTTGTGAAAAAATAAAATTACTAGGAACAATCCTTGTTTATAATCATGGCTTATTAAATTAGATGTAAATTGATTAATTAGATTAAGAAGTAGTCAAAATCTGGTATTCTACACCTGTAAATTGAATGAAATGGACTACGCGTATTTGTCAGATTGGACTGTAAAAACCTCTTTCAATCAAAGTCAGTATAATAACAAAAACGCAAACGCTATGTAAATGCTGATTTAACTTCATGATTAGGGTGGTCTAAATATTTTAATTTGCAGCAAAATACTTAAGTAATAAAATCAGTTTAATTATTATCCACAATAGCTACCAAATACATACGGCACATTTCTTTAAATAGAATCGTTTAATTTATTTTAAAACCATGTAAGTAAAAACTATATATTATGGGCTTAGGCTTCATTTGTTAATAATTCTGCTAAATAACAATATGTATCTATCTCAACATAGTCTTATTGATTTACATCAAGAATCTGGGAAAAAGTTAAAATAGTGTTTATGCTAATAACTCCTTAATTATTCAAGTTACATTTAGTTTTAGAATTTTAAAAATCAGTGAGAAATGATCAACATTCCAAAAGATGGAAATGAAAATCTAGAAAATCCATTAATAAACAATTCTTCTACAACTGAGTATCGAGATGAAAATGAAAATGATGAAAATCAAGAAGAATCAAATTTTGAATTTTCACAATCCATATTTAAATCAACAATAACTGGTATTAGTACAAAAGGAAAATTATATTATTCAATTAGTATGGGAATTATATTATTAATTTTATCATTAATATTTATAAAAATTGGTGGATTAAATATTTTAATTGGTTATTTTTTATTACCTTTTGGTATATATTTGTTATTTATTTTAAGTGGGTTAATTGTTTTTGGTTATGAAAATCAAATTGGATCAGATGTCTTTTTTAAATTGATTGTGAAACATATTCGTATTGTTGGTGCTATACTGATTGTTTTGAGTTTGATTTTGTACTTAACTTCTGGTAAGAAAGGTCATAATAAGTAAAGGAGTTGAAGCTGTATAAGTTAAAACAAGAAGCATTTTAGATTTCAAAAGGCTTAAAAATATCGTATCAGAACCAGAAACTTATTTTGTCTTTTAGTTGATGACGATTGATTATTGATATGAAGATATGATCCTTTCACATTGACATAAAGATGCAACTAATGCTTTCTTCAATTTATCGCTATCTTGGACTAGTATTGATTTAGGAAGGAATTAATTGTTCTTAGAAAAAAATGATCTAAAAAATTTCATTTGAGCGGATGTAAAGATGATTGTAATAGTACTTATCATGTTATGGACGACCCTCTCATAAAGCACCATGATAGAATTAAAAAAACCGTTATATATTTTAAAACCTATTTACATCTTAAACCCTTATTCATTATTTGCATTAATAATTTCATATAATCTTTCAATAACTATAGTATCTTTACTTACATCTTCAATTCCATAATTATAAATTGACCATAATCCATATAAAGCAACAATTGTACATAATATCATTGCAATATATCCCTTTAAAGTAAAACCATCAGGTAATGGAGGTTCTTGTAAATTTTGACCATTTAAATCAAAAAAATTTAAATTTGCTGCAGCATTTCCAATATATGGAACACTATTATTTTCACAAATTTGTTTATGATTTTTTGAAATTTCTGTATTTTGAATTTCATTGGGGGATTCAATTAGAACCAAAGCTAATCCTTGTTCTAAATGCCAATCTACATGACAATGGAAAAACCAAACTCCTGGATTATTTGCTTTAAATCTTAACACAAAATATCCATTTGATTTAACTTCAACTGTATCTCTAACCAAAGGATATTTTGGATAATTTATCATTTTTTCATTATTTGGATCAAAAACTATAGGATCATCTTCATCATCTGTACCTTCACTTCTTGAAATTAATTGAAAATTATGACCATGTAAATGAAAAGCATGTTTACCAGGATCATTATTATTTAAAATAATTTCAATAATTTCATTTGATTGTAAAATAAATGAATTTGTATTTGTTCCATAAATTATATCATTATTTGAATTATTTCCAGAACTTAAAACAGTATATAAAATGGGAACTTTTGGAGGTACATAAGTTTTACCATTAAACATTGCATATGTTACTCCATTACCTAATACATCCATTGTAAAATTTACTTCAATTGTCATATCTGGTTCAGGTAATAATTTTTCATGACTTAAAGGTTTTAAATAAAAATCATCAAATCCTTTTAGTTTGGAAACTGTATTTTCAAAATCAAAATATGGTAAATGTTTTGGTAAATTTGCGTCGTCATTGTAGACAAGATAGTTTGTTGATACTAATTGTAAATCTTCTGGTACAAAATCTAACATTTCCATATCTAAGATATTTGCAAATCTATAGTTTTTATCAGTATTTGATTTTGTTTTTAACAAGACAACATATCTTTGACCTACTGTAATATAAATTGAATCAACTTCATATGGTTCAACTGTAACACCATCTGCTTCAACAATTACAAATGTATGATCTTCAACAAATAAATATTGTGAAACAAATAGTCCCATATTTACAATTCTTAATAAATAAGATTTATTTGGTTCAACTGATATTGTTACATTTTTAGTTTCATTAAATAAACTATTTTGAGGAATTGGTTCAGCTCCCGTGGGATTAAATCTACTTAAAAAATTTTTCATAATTTCAGGAGTTTCTAAATGATAATGATCATTTACACTAATATCAAAACTTTCATCATATTTATAAGGTTCATTTTCTCTTTCTATTATAATCATTCCTCTTAATCCATCACCATATTGTGCTCCACTATGTGAATGATACCAATAAGTACCAGCTTGATCACTAACTTCAAAATCATATTTTATTGTTGAATTTGGAGCAACTGGACATTGAGTTATCATTTCTGGTCCATCTTCTCCATTAAATCCTCTTTGTAATAATCCATGAAAATGTATTGATATATTCCGATCATTTAATCCGTTATATGCATTTACTATTATTCTATCATTTTCTTTAATTCTTATTGTTGGATTTGGCCAATGACCATTTATTCCAATCATTTTTCTTGGATATATACCATCTGGATTTGCATCTACATATCCTATATTCCAATCAAATACATGAGTTTTGGATACCACTAGGTTGATACAACTTAGTAGTAGTAGTAAGTATAGTTGGATCATTGTGGATGAGGTGATGTATGGTTGTGTCTAAAAATTAAGCAAACAAATTATCATTTTAATTTTTCGGACTTTTACATTGATTTATTAAAGAATTATTAGGAAATTGAAAACCTGCTTCATTCCAAGTTAATAAATTTGGATTCAAATATGCATTTAAATGTGAATTAATGTAAGAATTAGTTGGATAATCTTTTGGATCACAAGTTAACTCTTGATGTTTTTGATAAATTCTAATATAATCAATATAAAAAATTGAAGGTAAATTCAAATTTGATTCATTTATATTTGGATTCCATATTTTAGATAATCCTAAATTAAAAATTAATGACATTGGTTCTTTTGTTATTTGTCTATAACTTATAAATTCATTTGAATGTAATGCTGATCCATTTATTTGAAAAACTTGTTTATCATCAATTTCAAATTTAATATAACTTGAATTATAATCTAAACTTTCAAATTCCATTGTAAATTTAACAAACTTATCCAAGTTTAATTTAGTTGCTAATGATATTGATTCTTGATATACTGTTCCAACATCTTCTCTTATTATAGTTTCATTTTGGTTTGTTATATCAATAAATTCATAATCAGGTCTCCACCATTCATCAAATGGTGCAACTTGTACAGTTTGAACACCCCAAGTTCTATTATATTGAAATAATCCTTCAATTATATCAATTTCAGGAGCTCCTCTACCAATTCCAATATTTGGATGATCATTACCAAAACAAGTACATTTACTTAATCTTTGACCAGGTAAATATGACATTCTTTCATTAGTGGTTGATTGATTTGGTAAAGTACCTAAATCACATTCATTATAAGTATATGGCCAAATACCATCAGTACTTGCTAAATATCCAGGTCTTGCTAAATTTCCTAAAGACCATACAGCTGGCCATAACCCACTTTCGACTTGTGGTAAATTTGCCATAACTTCAATTCTTGCTTGTTTATTAAAACATAATTTATTCCAACTTTGTAACATTCCAGAAATATATAATAAATCATTATAATAATTAAATTTATCAAATTTAATTTGTAAAAAACTATTTTTAGTTGTAATCATTTGTGGTAAATAATATTCTAAATCATGAGTTGCTTGATAATATAAATCTATAGCTGTAAAAAATTGATCTTCATATTCATTAAAAGTTCTATTATCTTGAGTAAATTCATCTGAAAATACTAAATTCCAATCACCTATTGAATCTGTTGGAGTTGAAGGATCTATTAAATTTGTTTTTATAGCTTTTAGGTGTTGAAAAGTATGAGTTGATAATAATTCCTTTTTTAAACCATTCCGTATTGGATCATCTAATAAAGCATTAGATTTAACAGCAAATACTATTGCTAATATAAATACCACCACCAAAACAATTATTGCAATTATATAATTTTTACAATTTCTATTTAAACATTTAAATTTATTAGTTTTATTATTTCTAGATTCAGATTCTTCAGATCTTGTTTCTTCAATTTGTAAAGTATGATCTAGAAAATAATCTGGTTTTTCAATATCACTAAAACTTGAAATCAGTATTGGATCTTCAGTGTTGATAGATGAATTTGACATTGATGGTGGTGATATGTGAAGAGCTATGATAAAACAGGATTTTTCAATGTAAATTTGTACATGAAAAAGAATTTTCGCAGCCAAAATTTCAAACAGGCAAGAATAACAGTTACACAAAAAGACAGTATAACACATCTTCTCTTATCAAAAACAAAATCTATAAGTTATATCATTTATAATAATTATAAAAATTATATATATATGTATGGGTTTAAATATAATATACACAAGATCTCTCAATTACTCAATTGACCTCCTTTAATTCAAGAATTATAAGCTCTTGGTGCTTCACCTTCTGGTCCAATAAATTCTGGATCTCTCCATGGTCCAACATCATTTAATAATAATTCATCATCACTAACTTCATCAAATCCTCCAAATTTTTTTGGTAAATTTTGAGGAGGTATTTGTTTTAATAAATCTTTTGAATAATTATAACCTAATATATGAATTTTTGATACTGTAACAGGATCTAAAAATGGTTTAAATAATTTAAAAGCAGTTGAAAATCCAAATGGAGCATTTATTAAATAAAATTTACCCATTCTTTCTGGATAATAATCTTGACCAATTTTTGAAGCTTGTCTAACATAACCAATAACATTATAAGCTGAAGTTATAGATATTCCTTTTAAATCTAATATAGTACAAGAAGTTTCAACTAAATGACCAGCTTGTCTTGAACAAGCAGGTAATCTAAATTGACACATTGATTCATATTCCCATACTAAATTTTTTAACATTCTTTCTTCTGTTGTTACTTTTAACATTTTTATTAAATCAACTTTTCCTAATTCTTCATAATAAACTGGTCTACCATCTTTATCAACTTTATGATAATAAGTTGGATACATTTTTGCTACAATTGGTTTTTCTTCATATTTAAAATCTTTTAATATAGTATTTGTACCAAATTTTTCTCTCCAATTTTCACAATCAATAAACATTTGTTTTGCTAATATTAAATCAAATTTTCTTGCTCTTAAAAATCTTAATAATGATGCATCATCTAATCTATCTTTATAACCTAAAGCAACTAATTCTTTTCTTAATTCAATCGTTATTTCTTTTTGTTCTGGTGTTAAATTTGATGTATAACCTGTTAATTCTGTTGGTGCTGATATTTGAGGATATGATGCAAGAATTTCTTCTTCAGTTACAGATGTCATTGTTTGAGTATATGTGTAGTTTTATTGGGTATAAAGTGTTTTATGTAAGATTGTGATGATATTGAATGTAATTGAATATGTAATTCTATAAATTAAATGGAAAAAAGAATATGTAACAAATCAATGGTGAGCCTGTTTTAATGTTTTGAAAATTGACTAGTAGATGTGAATGAAAAATGGTTGTTGTGATAAAGGTAGTAGTACTTCCTTGTTCAATTTACCACTATATGTCTCTGTTTTATAAAAACAATTGAGTTGTTGAAGAGGATATTATGGTAAATAATTATTATAAATTGTATAAGATTAATGATGAATTGTTTTTTTGTTGTTTTTTTTGTATTTTTCCAACGTAAATTTTATTTTTTTTATTTCTTTTTCTTTTCATTTAATTTGAAAAAGTGACTACGACATAAAGAGAAAACTATTCCGTTGATTGGATCTCATTCCATTGACTTAAGTCGGTCGATCAAAATTACTTTAGAATCCTACATTGTCGGAGTTTACCAGATGATGATTCAATTTGATCTATAACACATCTAAAGCTCATCGTATATTTTTGTATATAATTGTACGTTTGATATACAAATACAACATGGCAGAAAAAAAGAAAAACCGTTTTAAATTACACGGATTAATTAGATTGTTCTGTTGGTAGTAGCAGCCTAGTTACAAATCAATACGGGCGACCTATATTATAGAACGACAAAGTTTTTTTTTTGGTCGACAGTTCGTTTGATCAAACTACATCAGAATTTTATCACCGAGTCTACTGCTATTATGCATTATCTCATGACGTCTATCGAATGGAAACTATGGACCCTATTCATTGCTTGTGCACGCGTTTAATAACTTCAATTTGCTATTGAACATACGAACATAAGTCACATTCTTCCCCTATATCCTATTTCCTAATTATCTTTAATGGCAATTTTAAATGTATTTTTTTATTCTATGATCATTATTTTGAGCCGGTTTTTTAGCAATCATGCACCTAGATTAGATGAAAAAGAAGAATCTTAGATTTTGGAACAACGAGTATACCGATCTGTTCCGATCTTTTGAGGCACATGTCTCTTTAGAATCTTAGTCAACTAAATTTTATTTATACTGTCCCCCACCGTTTGAAAAATTAGGCTAGACAGACTCAAGACAAATACTTCTTATCAGTTTCGGCTTGTAAAAACGTCACACTGGTTTTTGTGTTCATGATCACAAAAATGTAACAAGAAGTTCAAATTTAGCTAATACTCGTTAGACTAAAAAGGGTTACACTCGAGTGATTGATCTAGGTCAGAGAAGCTGTCAAACTAAACAAATAAAGTATACAATTAAGATGAAACTTTAAAAGTTTTAAGGGTTGTGTTATAAAAGTAAACGTGTTATTGTCTTGAAAATTCGAGTTACGAAATAGGAAACTTTAAGTCAAATTTTTACGAGACATCAAAATTAATTATGAAACAAATTTTTGCAACCAATTAATTTTTTTTGCAATTAAGAAATAATAATGATACTTATAACAAAAATAATAATACATATTTCTTATACAAATTAACTACATAATGTTATTTAATTTATTTGTTTTTAATTTTAAACCATTTTTGAACTGAACTTTTTATACTACTTGAAGTTGTATTACTTAATGATGAACTATCATTAAAACTTGATATAGAAGGATTTGATTTTAATTGAAGTTGTTGTTGGGGTTGATTAGAATTTTGTTGATTTGAGTCTTGATAATCATTATTATTATTAAATTTTAATTTTAAACTTGATATTGCATTTTCTTCTAATTTTAAAAATTTCATATTTGTATGTTGATAATTTAAATTTAAATCCAGTGATATTAAACAATTTCTTGAACAATCTAACCAAGATTTTGATAATATATCTTGTGTAAAACTAGACCATAGCTTGTTGTTATTGTTATTAAGCTCATTACCATTTTTAAAATTATCATTCCCTAAATAATTTATTGGAAATTCATAATTATCTAAATAAATTTCTAATTCATTTATTCTATTCATTATTTTTGTACTTTGTTTTTGAATATCTTTTAATGTAATATTTGAATTTATAAATGAAAAAATTTCTTCATTTCCTTTACATAAAGATTTTATAAATCCTTCAGTTTCATTATCACCAACTAAATCCAAGAATTCCAGTTTTTCAAATTCTAATGAACCTATTTGATAAACATTTTTATTTTTTTCCAATTCTTGAATTTGTAATTCTTCTAATTTTATTGAATCTAATTCATTTAAATTATCTATTGAATTTTCTAATATTTTGGAAGGAGAAGTTAATGGTGTAATTTGCAGTTGATTTCCATTTCCATTCTTAGTAAACTTTGAATAATCTAATAAATAAACAATTTCAGTTAATCTAAGATATTTATCAATTAAATAAGGAGTTGTAGGTAATTCATTTGATGTTTGATTTAAACCTAAATCAAATCTTTTAACTTCATGACTTAAATCTAAAATTTTTTCATTAAAATCATTTTTTCTTCCAGTTATTTTATCAAAATAATCCAAAACTTCTTGTTGATGTTTTCTTAAAAAAATATTCATTTTAACTAAATGAGGTTCTTTATGAGGACTAAATTCTTGTCTATTTGCTAAATTTAATAATATTTTGGCAATTAATGTTAATGTTCTTTGAGTACTACCAGTTTGATGATTTTTAGCTAAATAAAATAATTTTGGATTTAATATTGCAGGACAAAAAAATCTTAAAAATATAAAAGCACTTATACAATTTAAACTTGTTATTTTATCATCTGGTTCACAAACTAATTCAACTTTTGTTCTAAAATTTTTTAATTGAGTTTTAATTTGTTGTGGTATATCATTTGATGTTATATAAATTTTGTTCCAAATTTCTTCAATATATTCATAAAGATTTTGAAAATTTTCTTCAACCATTAATTTTATTGATTCATTTTTGGATTTTTCTAAATCTGAATCATATTCTTCATCACTTGATTCAATATCATCTAAATCATCATCTATATCAATACCTTTTCTTTTAGCTCTTTCTTGTAATTTAACATATCTTGGATCAATTTCACAATTTTTTTTTTCTTTATTAATTTTAGCAAAAAAATCTCCAAATACTTTTTCCAAATATTCTTGTCCTATTCTTATATTATATTTTTCAAGAGATTTTGAAAAAATTGAAGATCCACGAAATAATGTATTAAATACATTATTTTGAGAAGCTGTTGCACCATTAATATTATTACTACCATTCTCAATACTATTTCTTTTATGATAATTTTTTCTTGTTATTATATCAATATTAACTAATTCACTTTCCATTAAACATTTAAACCAATCATCTTCAACTCCTAAACTTTGAAAAATATCTAGTAGTATAATACTTATTCTTTCAAAATCTGATGTTGGAACATTTTCATTACAAAATTTAATTAAATCTTTTAATGGAGCATTTGTAAACATTTTTTCAAGTGGTTTAAAATATTGTGGTGATAATATATGATATTCTTTTAGGTTCACTTGTAATAATAATTTACCTATGGGGATATTATTTGGATCATAAATTGTTAATCTAACAATATCTAAACTTGAATTATGACTCGTGCTTTTTTGCATTGGTATTGAATTTACTTGAATTCCATTTGATTCGTTACTTGTCATTATTGTTGAACTTGTTTTTATTTGTTTTGTTAAAATATCGGGTGTAACATAAACAGTTCCAATTAGTTTATCATTTGATGAATATATTGAATCATTATTATTACATTTTTTTATTAAAATATGAATCATTTGTGTTGATATAGGTAAATCAGTCAGAAATTCTTCTTTCCAAAATGGATTATTTGTATGATTTACTGTAGCAGTTCTTGACCATGGATAACCCCACATTCTAACTTCTGCATAAATTTTACCAGTATTATTTCGTTTTGTAGTAATTTGATCAAATTTTGCTTCAATTATATCTATTATAACTTTTTTAGAAACTCTAAAATTAGCTTTATGAAAATCTGATAATTGAGGTTTTTCAACATCATTGAGTAGTTTAGATTCTTCATTAAATGATCCAATATATTCTCTTTTTGCAAAATAATTTAATCCAACAAACCAATCTTCTAAATCAATATGTAATGGAAATTCAATAAGAATCCTTTGATTATTCGGAATAATTTTACCATCCCTTGTTAAAAATTGAGTTAATAATTGATCTGCATTAAGAGTTGTTGTAGTTCTAATAATATTATTATATCTTAATTCTTTTAATTGACCAATAAATAAAACATTTGAACTATTAAAAATTGAATTATGAACTTCTCTAATTTCACTAGTTAATAAATTTTTTATATCAATTGAATATAATAAAGTACCATCTAATTCACTTATAAAATTTAATATACCATTTGAATTTAATGCACCCATTGTAAAAAACCAACCTTCATTTATATTATTATCATTTGATTGTGGTGGGGATTCAGTTAAAGTTGTAAAATCATCAATTTTTGGTTGATAAATAGGAGCTTTTGGACCTTGAATAACATTAACATTTTTAAATTTATTTGGTAATGGTCCATAAACTTTAAATCTACAAACTAATAATTCATGAGGAGAATTTGTCTTGTTTATAACTTTATTTTCACTATACCATTTTTTTGATAATCCTTGAGGTTTTAAATTTTGCCATACTAGTAAATTACTTATTAAATTATCAAATTTTAATTTTGAATTTATTTTAATATATAATTTATCATTTTCAAAAGTTTTTATAAATATGGAGGGTGGTTCTTCTTCATTATTTTCACTAGTGGAATTTCCATTTTTTTTAATAAATGATCTTTTATTTGATATTGAAGGTCTTGATTGATTTAATTGTTGTTGATTTGATGAATTTAAATTTGGTATAATTTGAATTAAACATGATTGTAAAGATTGTAATAATAAATAATGATTATTTGTTTCATCAGATGAATATAATTGTCCATGTTCTGTTATTGATAATGAATATACTTGAATCCATTTTATTGAATCATTTGATATTGAAAAATTTTTACCTTGAAATAATCCTTTATCTCGTAAAATTATTTTATTATAAGGGAGTTTGTGATCCATTTGATTGAAGTTTGTAGTTGTTTGTTGTTTTTAGGCTGGTTGAATATTGGTCGTAAAAACAAAGTATTTGTTAAAAAATATTATCTGTTCTGATCAATTGACGAAATGCTTGTATTGTACGGTATCCAATGGTTATACAATTTGTTAATCTATGTGATTGACGTGTCTTTGTTTATTTCTCTTACTCTGAACCCCAAACTTGTTTGTAATTAGATTGAAATTGATGTTGAAGTAAAGAAATTTATTATAATATGAGTAGAATTTAAAAAATAAAATTTCTATTGATAAAAAAAAATAAAATATTTTATTTTTCTTTAAAAAAACATCAACAAAATTTTTACGAGTAGAAGAAAGAAAGAAAGTAATTATTAAACAAAAGGGAACAGATACAGTTAAAGATATAAGATCTGAGCTGCTAAATTTAGTAAGTATAAGATGTTTCCTTTGACTGGCGAGTTTAAATATAATATAATATAGTTGGCATAGTTGGGACAAACAATCAAATTTGGACTTTGAATTGAGCAAATTTCTCCTCAACCTTGGGAGTCAAACTCTTTTCTAAACTCTGTCTCAAACTTTACAATTTTGTCAATAAAGCCAGAATAGAAACCTGGATTTTGACTGGTCTTTCTATTTAATATTCAACTTTTTTATGTTATGCGATCTAAAATTACGAATGAATCAAGATTTCAATGGGTCTAGAAATTTTGGTCTCATGAATTTAGTTGATGGCTGAAAGATATATAATAGTTCTTAATTAAAAATCGACCACTTCCAATCGCTGGTTGAAATAATCCATTGTAGGCCGCTATCACTATATTTGATTAGATCAAGTATCATCAATTTTGAATGAAGCTTTCGTTGTTTCGTTAAGATTTGATGTATGTAATATAACTTATATTGTGTAGTGTAGTGTGTCCTGTACCTTACATTAAAAATATGTAAACAATATTTACGCGTTTTGATTTTGTATTACATTCCATTTCTATTATTAGGAATATTTTGTATGTAGTTTTCTAGCTATTATCTTAAACAAAGTGTCTGACAATAAGGATGTCTTAAATCATATAATGGATAACTCGATTTTAACTAAGAGTCAAAGATTGAAATTAAGTGATCATAACTGAATTCTATTCTCAGGTAGAAAGATAACTGTTTTTTTGTCACACGCCTATTGATTAATTGAGAGATAAAGTTCGAATCGATTCTAAGGAAATGTAAACTCATTTCAAGCATTGTAGAAACGTAGAAGTCTTTATCATTTAACTAATCAGCATCAGCATTTAACCTTTCACAGCTTATGGTGCATCTTTTGATCTGGTATTAACTAAAGAATATCATTCTCGTCTTTGCAGAAATAAATTTCGAGTTTTAAGTTGTTTAAATGCCAAAGTACATTTATCAATTCTCAAAGAAAAAAAAAGAGGGTTTAGTTCTCAAAATGATGTTGTTTCACAGGTAATTAAGATGTATATACTGTCTGATTTTGTAAAGGAATGTAAAGACATATCAGCATGCGTAAACATGAGGCATTTTCCATCATAGAATACTAACTATTTACTTTCACGCATTTTAGAAGTATCAAGCTTAAATAATGGCTTCAAAACAAATGATAAAAAGAGATTTAGAGTGGATGGAATAGATTTGATTTCAAAATTTAATACTTACTTTATATAAATACCCCCTAACATTTAAAAAGTAGTGTACTTCTGCCCATAAATGCAATTTTCAAAAAAATTTTATACAAAAGAAAGTTTTAAAATTCATTTTCTATTAGTAAAACAAAACTAAGTTATAATCAGTGATAAACTTTAAAATATCAAATCAAACTTATTTGAATACATCACATTTATTCAAAAGTTAACTTTCACAAATGTATTTATTTAGCTAATATCGTTATTTATTTACATTATTTTTTTATATCAACTAAGAGAAAGAACTGGACAATAATATATTTTTCTTTCTAACAGAATATTTAAAAATTGAAAAAAAGACTCATATTAGAAATGAATTCTGATACTTATAATTTTAATGATGGTAATGCTTTATCAACAGTTTCATTAAATCCATCAACCACCAAATCTTTTGGATTTGAACATCCTCAAGAAGAACTACCATTTGATGAAGATCGTAAACATGATTTTGATACTACTGAAACAATTGGTAATAATCCTATTGAAACAATAGAACATGCTTGTGCTTATTGTGGTGTTCATACACCAAATTCAGTTATTAAATGTAATACATGTAATAAATGGTTTTGTAATTCAAAAACAAATTCATCAAGTTCTCATATTGTTACTCATTTAGTTATGTCACGTCATAATCAAGTTAGTTTACATGAAGAATCAGATTTAGGTGATACAACTTTAGAATGTTATAATTGTGGAAATAAAAATGTTTTTATGTTGGGATTTGTATCAGCAAAACAAGAATCTGTTGTTGTTATATTATGTCGTTTACCTTGTGCAAGATCAAAAGATATAAATTGGGATACAAGTCATTGGCAATCATTAATTGAAGATAGACAATTTCTTTCATGGTTAGCACCTGCACCATCAGAAGAAGCATTAATTAATTCTATTATGATTACACCACAACAAATTTCAAAATTAGAAGCTCAATGGAGATTAAATAGAGATGCTACTATTAATGATATTGAAAATACAGATGTTCAAGAAGAAGAAGTTTTACCCATTTTGATGAGATATAATGATGGATTTCAATATCAAAGATCTTTTGGACCTTTAGTTAAATTAGAAGCTGATTATGATAAAAATTTAAAAGAATCTCAAGCATTAGAACATATTCAAGTTAAATGGGCTTTAGGTTTAAATAATAAACATTTAGCATCTTTTACTTTATCAACTTTTGAATCAACTGATTTAAAAGTTGCAGTTGGAGATGAAATTATTTTAAGATATAATGGTAATCAAGGTGAACCATGGGAAGGTCATGGATTTATCTTGAGGTTACCAAATTCATATCAAGAAGAATTTACTTTAGAATTAAATGCTTCAAAAATTTTACCACCAACTAATTTAACTACAGATTTTACTGCTGAATTTGTATGGAAAGGAACTTCATATGATCGTATGCAACAAGCAATGAAAGATTTTGCAACTGATGATGAATCAGTTTCTTCATATATTTATCATAAATTATTAGGTCATGATGTTGCACCAGTTGAATTTGATATTAAAATGCCAAAAAGATTTTCACATCCAAAATTAACTGAATTAAATATTTCACAAACTAATGCTGTTCGATCAGTTTTACAAAGACCTTTATCTTTAATTCAAGGTCCACCTGGTACTGGTAAAACTGTTACATCAGCTACAATTATTTATCATTTATCACAATTAAATAAAGAAAAAATTTTAGTTTGTGCACCATCAAATGTTGCAGTTGATCATTTAGCTTCAAAATTAGATTCATTAGGTTTAAAAGTTGTTAGATTAACTGCAAAATCAAGAGAAGATGTTGAAAGTTCAGTTGGTCATTTAGCTTTACATAATATAGTTGATAAACAAGCAAAAGGAGAATTAAAAAAATTAATAAAATTAAAAAATGAAGTTGGAGAATTATCAATGGAAGATTCAAAAAATTATATTAAAAATTTAAGATCAACTGAATTAAAAATTTTAAATAATTGTGATGTTGTTTGTTGTACTTGTGTTGGTGCAGCTGATAAACGTCTTGGACAATTTAAATTTAGAACTGTATTAATTGATGAAAGTACTCAAGCTTCTGAACCTGAAGTTTTAATTCCTATTGTAAAGGGAGCTAAACAAGTTATATTAGTTGGTGATCATCAACAATTAGGTCCAGTTATATTAGATAGAAAAGCAGCAGATGCAGGATTAAAACAATCATTATTTGAAAGATTAGTATTTTTAGGTCATGTTCCAATTAGATTGGAAGTTCAATATAGAATGCATCCATGTTTATCTGAATTTCCAAGTAATATGTTTTATGAAGGTTCATTACAAAATGGTGTTACAAGTGAAGATCGTTTAGTAGATGAAGCAAATTTTCCATGGCCAGTTATTGATAATCCAATGATGTTTTGGGCAAATTATGGTAGAGAAGAATTAAGTGGTAGTGGAAATTCTTATTTAAATAGAGTTGAAGCAATGAATGTTGAAAGAATTATTACAAGATTATTTAAAGATGGTATAAAACCAGAACAAATTGGTGTTATTACACCTTATGAAGGTCAACGTGCTTATTTAGTTCAATTTATGTCAATGAATTCAACCATATTAGATAAACGTGATGAATATTTAGAAGTTGAAATTACAAGTGTTGATGCTTTTCAAGGTCGTGAAAAAGATTTTATTATATTAAGTTGTGTTAGAGCTAATGATTCTCAAAGTATTGGATTTTTAAGTGATCCAAGAAGATTAAATGTTGCATTAACAAGAGCAAAATATGGTTTATTAGTATTAGGAAATCCAAGAGCTTTATGTAGAAATAAACTTTGGAATCATTTATTAATACATTTTAGAGAAAAAGGTTGTTTAGTTGATGGTCCATTAGATAATTTACAATTATCAATGGTTCAATTAAATAATTATCAAGCAAGAGATAATAATAAAAATGGTGGTGTTAGAAAACCTTTTGGAGCCCCTTCAACAACTTTTTCATCAACAAATTTTGATTCTGCAAGTACAATGAGTTATTCAAATAGTGGTATAAATGCAAGTAAAAATGGTTCTACAAGAAAATTAAGAGATGAATTATGGCCATCTCTTAATGGTAAAAATGATTATTATGATAATTCAAATACAATAAGTGCAAATTTTTATTCAAAATTAAATAAATTAGATAAAAAATATGATGGTGGAAGATATCAAGGTGAAAATATTGAAGATGATATTAAATCAATTACATCTTCATTTGCTGCTGGATTAAATTTTTAATAAGTTTGTTTGCTTATGTTTAAAATGAATAATATAATCTTTAATATATACGGTCTTCGTTTATCGATTTATTTATACTACGTGAACTCGAACTTTAACTCTTTTGTTCATTCTATATTTTTCATCAAATTTTTCTTTTCTTTGTTTCGCAGCATATTCGAACAAATAAATTTTGCAACAGGATTGAGTAATGACTAAGATTGTAATAGTAGGGTATGTGAAGAACAGCATCGAAGATCCTAGCAAATACTAACTACTTAGATCTGGTATAATTGGATTATATACAGCTTTTACATTAATAGAGAATGGAACTTCACCAAATGATATATCAATAATTGCTGAATATTTACCAGGTGATGAATCAATTAAATTTACATCTCCTTATGCTGGTGGTAATTTTTCATGTATTACAGGAGATGATAAAGAAACATTAGAATTTGATAAATATACTTATTTAAATTTAAATAAAGTTCAATCAGCCATGGGGAAAATTAATGGATTAGATCGTTATAAATCTACTGAATATTGGGATGAAAAACCAAGTGATGAAAAATTAAATTCTTTAAAAAGTTATTTACAAGAATTTGAAGAAATTAAAGAACCACCTTTTGGCTCAGCTTATGGAATTACTTTCTTATCTTGGAATTTCAATTGTCCAAAATTTTTATTAGCTTTTAAACAGTATTTGGAGAAGCAAGGGATAAGCTTTACCAAAAAAAAATTAACTCACATAGTACAAGCATATTCTGGGGACACCAAAATTGTTTTCAATTGTACAGGTATTGGAGCTAAAGCTTTAGTTGATGATAAAAATGTTTATCCAGGAAGAGGACAAGTTGTTGTTATAAAAGCGCCACATATTCAAGAAAATGTTTTAAGTTGGGGAAATAGAGAACCTACATATATTATCAAGAGACCATTCTCTCATGATCAATTAATATTAGGTGGATACTATCAAAAAGATGATTGGAACCCAGATTCGTTAAAGGAATATACTGATAGTATATTAAAACGAACAACCACGTTATTCCCCAAAATCTTATCAGAAAACCCTCATGGTAATGAAATAAAAGATCTTGAAATTTTAAGAGTTGCTGTTGGATTGAGACCTGGCAGAAATGGTGGTGTAAGAATTGAAAAAGAATTTTTTGATGAAGGAAAAATTCTTATACATAATTATGGAGCTAGTGGTTATGGATATCAAGCTGGACTAGGTATGGCAAAAAAAGCTGTTAAATTAATGTTTAATGAAAATAAATTGTAGATAAACAAAACTTAAATTTCTCGTTCATTTTTTAAATCTTATCTTATCACCAATATTAATGTCACAATTATTTGAATGGGCATTCGGTAAGAGGCTAACGCCTCAAGAAAGACTTCGAAAGAATCAACGTGCATTAGAAAAGACTCAAAGAGAATTAACAAGAGAAGTTACCAAATTACAACAACAAGAAAAGAAATTAATTAGTGATATTAAAAAATCTGCAAAGCAAGGACAAATATCAAGTGCCAAAATACAAGCAAAAGATCTTATAAGAACTAAATCATATATTAATAAATTCAATTCTATGAAAGCTCAACTACAAGCTATATCTTTACGAGTACAATCGGTAAGGTCAAATCAACAAATGGCAATGTCAATGAGAGATGCAACAAGAGTATTATCAGGAATGAATAGATCAATGAATTTACCACAATTATCAAGAATAGCTCAAGAATTTGCAAAAGAAAATGATTTAATGGATCAAAAACAAGAATTTATGGATGATGCAATTGATGATGCAATGGCAATGGATGAAGATGAATTAGGAGAAGAAGAACAAATTGATGAAATTTTAGGTAAAGTACTTGATGAAATTGGAGTTGATTTAAATACAAATTTAAAAGATACACCGAGTGGAATTACAACAAATGAACAAGAAGAAAAATTACCACAAGCTATAGGAGAAGATGATTTACAAGCAAGATTAGATAGTTTAAAAAAATAAATTTAATTAGTTAATATATTTTTTTTCTAATAAATAATCTATAATTTGTTCAGCAGCTTGTTCAATTGATATTGAATCATTTTTTACATGAATTTCTGGATTTTCTGGTGCTTCATATGGTGCACTTATTCCTGTAAATTCTTTAATAATACCTTCTCTTGCCTTTTTATATAAACCTTTTGGATCTCTTTTTTCTGCAATTTCAATTGGTACATCAATATAAACTTCAACAAATGGTAAATTATCTTTTTCATGTAATTCTCTTGCTAAATTTCTATCTGATTTATAAGGACTTATAAATGAAGTAACTGTAACACAACAACTATCATTAAATAATTTTGCAACTTCACTAATTCTTCTTATATTTTCATTTCTATCTGATTCACTAAATCCAAGATCTTTATTAAGACCAAATCTTACATTATCTCCATCTAATCTATATGAATTTAATCCTCTATTTAATATTGATTGTTCTAAAGCACATGCAATGGTTGATTTCCCACTAGCTGATAAACCTGTAAGCCAAACAGTTACACCTTGTTGTTTTCTAAGTGACGCACGTTCTTTGTGAGTTAAGTTTGAATGCCAGGTGATGTTTGTAGCCATTTTTGAAGTTGGTTTGGTTGGTGTAAGTTTTTGAAAATATTTTGCAATCTTTGCTGATTTATACATTGATAATTGCACGTGACGTGTATCAGAATTGAAATTTAAAATAAACAAATAATTGAGCATTCAAAGTTTTCTTGACCAACCACAAAGGAAGTCAACACTTGTGGATTTATTGATAGAACTCGTCATTGACGTCAATTCTGAATGATATGTCTTTGAGTCTTGTATTAAAGGGATGAAAAACTTAAATACTGTTGGGGTAAATAAAAATCCGCCAGCTTTGCATGAAAATTTCAAAAATTTTCAAAACTCCATTCATTATCACTCACCAGGAAATTGATCGAGAGCGATTTGTTAATTCGCCAAATAACGGTCTCGTTGTCTTTCTAAGACTTCATCGATACTGATACATTCACAGCTCTATATAATGAAGATCTGAATTTACTTTCCACAATTTATCGCACGCACTTCTGTAATCTTACTTTCGAAAATTTCTTGTTTGAAAAAATTTCAGATAGGAACATCAACAACATCACAATGTATTACGAATTATTTGCTATAGCTCGTATAACGGATCCACTTCATGTTACAAAGGAAGCTACTAAAATTGCATCCACGGTTGGTAAATTAATTTTAAACAATAGAGGAATAATAAGAGATATTACAAGTTTAGGAGCAAAACCATTACCGAAAATAATATCAAAAGAACAAGAAAGACATTTTCAAGGTTATCATTTTATAATGGGATTTGACTCATCAAGTAATGTTCAAGCTCAACTTTTGAGAACTTTAAGGAAAGATCCAAGGATTTTGAGGGCAAGTATTATGAAACATGATATAAAGCATAATCTTAATCCAGGCACATCTATAGAACAAGCATTGAACGCATCATGATGAAACGTTGATAAACTTGCATTACTGCAAATATAACCCACTTATTCATTGAGATGGCATTTTCACAACAATAAATGGATTTTAAGACCTCTCAAATAGTTTTGAATGTTAATGCTCAATCAGTGTTGATCAAAATGGATATTCATGATTCTAATGAAGCAACAGCGTCAATGCATAGATAGGAATCACTTGTATATAGTGTTGTATAAAACATAAATTTACGATTTACGAATTACGAATTGACTCGAACGTTTCGGTTATAAAATTTAGAGTTTAAGGCTAACAAATCGATGACACGACTTAGTTCAAGCCTGAATGAAGCAATTCTATGATCGTGGAGTATACATATGTTAATCGTTTGTCAATGATCTGTTCAAAAACGTGTTAATCACATCATTTTTCCATATCTTGTTAAAAATTATCTCTAATCGTTTAACATTCCATACAGAAAATTAATATAACAAAAAAAAAATAAACAAATAAATTAACAACAACCAATATCATCAAACAACATGGATGATATAACGATACAATCACAAAGTCCAATACATTTACAGAAATCACCATCCAAGATATTATCAAATAATAACTCATTACTAAATAAAGGAAAAGATTATGATGAAATAGAACGACGATTCGCTGATATATTATTGAAGTATGATCAATTAAAATTGGAAAAACAACAAATAGAGGAGGAATTAGAATTAAAACAAGGAGAGATCAATATACTACAACTTGAAAATAGAACTTGTAAAGATGATATACAAATGTTGGAGATGAAATTACAAGAGATTGAAGATATATCTATCAAGAATGAATCTATGTATAAACAAGTTGTTGAAGGACTTCGTAAGAAAATTCAAATCCTCAATTCAAACAACGTAGTACCTGATCAAGAATTAGTTACAAAATATGAGAAGCTATTGAAAGATTATAAAATTCTTGAGAATGAATTTGATGTTGAGAAAGAATCAAAATCGGTATTAATGGATCAAATAGAATATTTAACTCATAAAAATGAAGAATTAACTCCCACAACTGATGAAGAAATTATGGATGAATTTATAAATACAGAACATACAACAAGTCTAGATGAAGATTCAGGATCTGTTAAAATGACGTCTCATTTCCAATTTCCTTCACCTCCAAAACAACATTTCCCACCATCTCCAGATCCAGCTATCAAAAATTTAAAAAGACAATCTTTACCAATTGACTTGAAAAAAGAATTTGTTTTATCACCATTTAAATTAGCTCCAACTACCGAAGAAGAAACATCAATCCGTCCAAAACCAACACATCAAAGATATAATTCACATGATATAATTCCAATAAAAGTTGAATTTGAAAATGATTCAGAAAAAAGATTTTCATCTGCTCCTGTGATTGAAGAGGATGAAGTAAATCAATATAGAAATGAAGCTTTATTTGCGTTAAACGGATATGATGAATCTTCTGAAATTGAATCAAGTTCAAAAAGATCTAGCTATTATGGTAATCAAACTCGTCAAGAAATCACAAAACTTCAATTTGAACTACAATCATTAAAACTACATAATGAAAAATTATTATCCTATATAGGATTCGAATTACAAAAGCAGAAAAAGAACCTTAAAAAGCTTGCTAAAAGGCAATCAATGACTTTTGAATATTCAGATGCAAAATTAATCGAAGAATCAAAAAATTTATTAATCAATGAAAAACGAGTTTTAAGATCTGTTTCAATTAATTCTGTACCACCAGAAGATTCTCAAAATTTTGTTAATGATAAAATTGTTAAAAAGTTTGCTTCTCAAGTATTTCAACAACCAATTGAAGAGGAATCTCTGGAAGAGGAATCTGAAGAAGAAGAAACAGGTGTGTTGAATCATATAAAGAGTTATGTATTGGGTAAAAAACATAAACCAAAAGATGAATTAGTTGATGATAATTTAAAATTTAAATTTTTAACAATTGCACTTGGTATAATGATTATTGGTTTCAAATTAACACCTAAAAACTCAAGTTGATTTTGTGTAATATAATATCACACCATTTTTATTATATTCTATATTAATCGATAAGATCTCTGATAATTTGTATCTTTTTTATCTGTTTTATAATTGTTACCTGTTGGGATAGATTGTTGTGATTGACTGTTGTGATAATTCGTTGTGATAGGCTGTTGTGATAGGCTGCTTTTTTCCATAATCGGTGTTACAAAATGGCACTTCGAAATTATCTTTATGCAAAACATGATACAAATTTAGATTTAAAAACCAAAATCAACAAAGAATCAACAATGTCCACCACACCAAAAGAATGCACTAAACAATGTGATAAATGTAAATGTTCAGAGAAGAAAGAAACTACAATTGAACCAATTATCAAAATAGAAGTGAATGAAATAGATTTTACAAATACATATCCTAGAAAGAATTAAAAATTGGAAAATATTAAGCATTTCTGGAAGCAAATCTTTCATCAAAGAATGATTCCTTGAACTTTTGAAATATGTTGAAAGTATTGGGGTATTGATTTTGATGATTATGGAAAAATTTATCAGCATGTACGAAAATAAATCTTTCGACATCAACATCTGAAACAGGGGGTTGAGATTGTGATTGTGATTGAGTCTGTGGTTGTGGTTGAGCTTGTGGTGGTTGTAATTGAGGTTGAGGTGGTGGTGGTTGTGTTGGAGCTTGTGTTGCTGAATTTACTTCATTCAAAACTGGATCAACATTAGGATATTCAACAGTCGGTTTTTCTTTTTTAGATTTCTTTAATCCATGTCGTTTCTTAAATTGACTCAACCAACCATGACTAAAACTGTTTAATCTCTTTGGATCATCTACTCCATATTGATGTGCATAAATTGACCAATGTTCTCGTAGTATAGGTTCATTAATAGGTTCACCTTTTTCTAATCTAGTTTGAACTAATTTATCCATTGCTTTGTTGATCTTTTCATATTTGAAAGTTGCTTTTCTTTTACTATTTTTAGACATTTTAAAATCATCTTGACTATATCTTGTTCTCAATTCTTGCTCATTTTTAATCCATTCACTAAGTGAGGAAGTACTTATTGCTACTTCATTTTTAAATATATCAACAGTTTTAAGTTGTGAACTATTTGATGAATGATAATAATCAAGTACCCTTATCTTCTCCGCTAGTGTTGCTCTAGGTAATTTAGTAGTAGACATGTTTGATAAGAGTTATATCAATATTACTTGTTTACAATTATTTTCGCGTCAATTTTTTTTTAAAACAAAAGTATTACATTAAAATTTTATTAATTAATCTTACCATTAATGAGATCCAGCACCTCTACTAACTCTTTCTAAGACTGATTCATAAGCAACTTCTGAAAAATCTGTACCTTGAATATCAGCAGCAACTCCATTTAATGCTCTTCTTAATGAATCTTTAGAAGATGCATAAACCATTTTAGCTCTAACTGGAGCAGTATCTGGAGACCATGTAAAAAATACAATCTTACTTCTTTTACCTTCTCCTCCTCCAATTTCATATTCAAAATCATATACAGCATATTTACATTCATTCTCTGGTAATTTTTCTAAAAATGAATCATAATCTCCATCAGTTGAAGTTTCATCAACAACAATCTCTGTTTTAGCATCATTAAGGGTATAAATAATGAATTTATATTTTTTACCTAATTTTAAATCATTGAATGCTGTAAGTGATTCATCAGCAACTTGAACTCTAGATTAGTTAGTATGAGTTAGAACGTTTAAAACAAGTAAATTGACATACCCTGATCTTGACTATAATATTAGTTAGTATTTTGACTTAATGGTTTACCTCAATTGACTAACATACCATTGTTGTTTAACGTATTATTATATTTGCTTTTACTTGACACCTTTTGATTATGATTTTTTGTTTGTTGAAATTTTGAATTCTCTAATATTAGAAATTGGAAAATTACACTACCTGTGATATCAACCTCAATTGATGATATCTTAACACTATTTATTGTTATCTCAAAGTATGGGTTAGCAAAAACCTCGAAATATACTAAATACGAATTCATGATACTTCAAATTGTTTAGGTGTTTGCAGAATTTGGTAAATATTCACATAAATAAAGTGTCAAACCAGCCACAAAGAAAAAATTCAGAGTCCATGACAATATCACTATCAACTAGCTAAAAGATTTGATTCGAAAATTAGTTCATCGGAGAGATTAACAAAGCAAATTACAATAAATGACTATGTCAACTTACATTTAATTTAAACTCCGCTGGTAAACACCTAGTTGTTACTGCAAATTTAGTTGAATCGAATTTGGCTCAAGTATTGTTATTAATTTGATAACGATTTCCCAATCAACTTTATCAAACTTATTATCGCAATTTTTGGAGGAGTAAATTCACTGATGTGGAATATTTGGCAATATAATTAAACGTGCTTGTATTTGGGTTTGGAAAATAGCAACTCATCAGGACAGAAATGGTATAGCGACGCCACAAAGTTTTATTACTTCGGTATATTTAGAAGAACATAATAAAAGACATAACAGTATCATTACCATGCGGAAGCGACAAAAACATATGCTAATTAACAACTTGTTGCTTCATCCACATGAAATATTTCAAAACTTATCGATGAAATTATTCACAAACTATTTCATCTACCAATAGAAGTTTTTAGATTTTATATCTAAAACAATTCATCTGTTATAGAAAATTATATTGAATCCCAATAAATTTCTTTACTACTTCATTTAAAATATTTTCTATCTAGATCTTTTGATTTGTCCCATGAATTAATTTAGGTCATTTGTTAAGTTAGTGGATCTTGTCAATTTGCTTCTTCATAAAAACTCCAAAACCAATGACATAATTATTGTTAAAAATTCAGTATCAAACTACAAATAATAGCTAATGGTTCTATGGTAGAAGTAAACGAAATCTTCGACTTTTATGCATTGGAATCTTGTCCCACTTAATCACCATTGATTCTTGCACTGCCTGGACTGCAAGAGTCATATTCGACATGTTCATATGTTCGCTTAATAAAATTTGGTTCCGAAAGTTCATTTTCATGTTTAAATCGACTCTTTTATGCCAGTCCAATTTGAAGTTCTGATAAACTTTAAGTGCAGCAAGGAGCAGCTATTGTTGTAATTTGGTAAAATATGAAGGAAAAGCGTTATATCGTTGCAACTTTTTTGAGCCCTGAATTTAACGATCTATAATTTTATTTATACAATTTATTTAAACAAATAGCTAATACAAATTACTAAGCACTATCATTATGAAAAAGTACTATGTTTTGATTTCAATTTGAATCTTACAAGTTACGTCGATGAAATTATAATCACTTATCAATTGTAGTCACCACTTCAAATTACACATTCATTGATTATAAGTTTTTAAAAGTTATGTAACGCTTTATTACAATCTGCTTTTGAAATCCCGAATAATCTGAAGAAGCTCTAAGCTCTTGCGAAATTCAAGCCTATCTCACACAATCTTCAGACTTGATTATGATTGTTGTACTATTTTATAGCGACAAATTAAGTGAATAACAAATTAACATTATAATAAGTTTGTCGGTGGTTTTTCTCCTTCAAATCATTCAAAAAAAACTTATTAGCTTAAGGTATCTGGAACTTAACGAAGCATAAAGTATTGAAATTAAAAAAAGATCCGAAATTTAATAATTAACATCCAACTTCTATTATCACTCAATTTTGTGTCCAACATTTAATCTAAAAAATCTATCTTTTTGTGTGCATAAAAATTGCGCTTTGAAAGTTTATTTGATCGATATTGATTGTACTTATGATAAAATCTTCTGAGTCTAATTATAACCAAACTACCTTCTTCAACTCATGACCAAAGCACAGTTTCGCACCTGTGATTAAGTAAATGAGCTATTAAAGAAAAATCAAAATTATGGTAGCTTAAAACTATAATTAATTTGATTAATCCTGTATATTATATTTAATTATGAAACTCAATTGCTTGAAAAGATATTAATTCGTAATGCCTAATACAAAGCAAGACAGACATAATGCTTAAAGAATGAATGTATTGAAACTTTGATATTAAACGAGTTATTGGGAACTACTATTGCCATGCTTTTTTAGAGTAATGAAGCCCATCTAAATTTTGAAATATCTTCGACTTCATAAACCTTGTTCCAGATTGCTGCAAAAAGCTGCAGAAACGTTTTTTTTTTTTTTTTACAATACAATTAACGTTACATTGACAAATAAGAAATGAACAGTATGCCCCTGTCCTCATTTTCTTAGTGTGGCATGGTCATTTCCTAGTGGCAAGCAACCAGTGACATGTATGAGATTAGAAAAACATGTGTTGGGGTGGTTTTTTAAGTCAGGGGTGGAGCTCAATTTCATCACACAAATAACAGACCTAGTTGAGAGAGAGTAGGTCCATAAGCTAGCGTTAAAGGGTGTATCAAATGCATCGGATGTCTGTCGGACCGATATTTTAATAGCAAAAAAATTCAAAAAAATGATATTTGGCCTAGCGGTCATTTGCATTTAGAGAACCCTGGTTCGAATCCGCATAGGAAATGTCGTGTAGGCTGGTTTATCACGCTACCATCAGGCGGTAGTGCCCTCGTGGCTCGTAGGTTCAAATCCTGCCATTTCCGCATGCTTTTTTGGTGTTTTTAGAATGACTATTGAAATTTTTGTTCACTCGAAATATATTTGTTAGAGCATTTAAAAAAAAAAGAGAAGTGCGAGACACAATTTTCTTAAAGCGCAAAAAAAAGAAAGAAAAAAGAAAATGATATCCACACGACTTTCAAAAATATGATTTCTTATCTCACCAAAATAACACTAAAGAATTATATATAAATAATCTTGAAATTTACTTAGTTTGAATGGGTAGTATTACATATTCAATCAAAACCAATATTTATTAAGTTGGAAGATATTTTTTTGTGAGAGTGACTTTAGATTTTATAGATAATTTGTAGGTAAATAAAAATTATTTTGGTTAAAACTTCGCAGTTATTAGATCTTTTGCATAAAAAGAAAATTACAACAAATACTAAGTTAGAATGTAGTTTATTTCATTTTACAAGTTGTGATCTATTTTGTAGATATCCTTCATATACCATGGATGATTTATATTAATGAAGTTTCCACTTCCTGTTTCTAATCGATGCTATTATTTGAAACACTTTGAGAGAAAAAGCCATGCTTTTGTGTGACATTTTAAAATTTATAAAAAGTACCCAGAAGAACATCACGGAAGAAATGAAAGATCATTTACAACTTTCAACTATCTTTTTTACCATATTTAATCTACCAAATAGGCTAGAGACTATTACAACCTGATACCTTTCTGTATCAGACTTTGGAAGATGCTACTGATGTTAATGATATCGCTTCATTTGAACAGGCATCAAATGAGTGTACCAATCTATTTTGAATGCTAAGAGTGAAGCAAAAGTACTTCATTGTGAACAATGCTTAGGAAAAAAAACCCCACCTAAACATGATCACAACGAAGTACTGTATATTCCCCTCTCAGCATTGATTTGTTCAATGTAGTAACACAATTATTCTTTTTATTATCGAGAACCCACAAAGTTTCTATGTTAAAGACTTCTTCTGTCATATTGAGAATTTTGTCAATTAATTCATCTCCCGCTTGAAATATAATAGTACGCGATACAATGAACCTCCAATTTTTTCAAGGCTGAAGCAATTATAAGGAAATGAAATTCAAAAGTTTGACAACTAAGTTATTTTGCAGCGTTAAGTCAATAGATCTATGATTTAAAATATTTGAGTAATATTATTCAATATTTAAAATCCTTTATGAGTCTAGTGAGGAGCCAGCGATTGATATGTAATAAGACTGATAATCTTGAATATATTGTATGATTAACTAGGTACCAAGTAATACCAACATTAATGGAATAGTAATAATATAAATTAGAATGACAAATATGATGATAAATAACTGAAAACATATTGACTGTGTAATATCTAAACACATAAAATATATAAAAATATTTAAAACGAAAATGGGAAAAAGTAGGATATAAATATAATCTAAAAGATATAAATTAATTTTTTAAATATTATTATTATTATTAAATATGTTTCATATTTAACCCTTTTAATTCCTAAATAGGAATTAACAATAGTAAATGAAACGTCGTGTAATAACATGATTTTTATTTTTATTTTTTCATTTTTACTATGATTGACAATTGGAAGTCTTGATAACCCAAATAAATATAACTGATCATGCCATTCACTAAGTCTTAATTAGCGGCTATAACAATCAACTGGTTTGGTATAAAATTGCTGAGTAATAAGGAAAAGATAGATAGTTTCGTTGATTCTTCATGACTAATGATTATATTGAGGATTTATAAGTACAAAATTAATTATCTTATATGCAGATTTATTGTATAAGAAGTTATAATCGAAAAAGAAATAGCATTTGGTCCACATAATATTTATATCAGAACTCAACTTTTAAAGGACAAATTGAGAATCAAAACATACCAATTTAATAATAGCCTTAAATATTTCACATGCTTTTATAGGTGTTCAAAAAGGGAAAAAGCTCAGACGGGTTTTTTAAACTTATTGTTAGTTACTTACAACATTATCAGCGACATCGTCTCTTACATCAACCGGTAAGCGTGTGGTGGGATATACAGTTAATCCAATGACCTCAAGCACATCTTAATGTGAAATCGTGATTGTCGATTAATTAAAGATCAATCAAACTCTATTTCATGATGCAAGCGATACTGAAGCTTCGGACCTTCACAACTCTTGCTTTCTTTTCATTAGCAAGTTATTCCATCATTACGAATTTGACAATCAGCTATCAACATTAGTCAATTTAGAACGTAGAATAATTATTACATTCGTCGCCACATTCAACTTTCTACATCAGCTAGCAGAATTTTCTAGTAACCCAATTGGTAGCACACAATAAAAGATTAGAATCTGTATCTAATCCTAATTTCTACATCTCAAGATTCAGAGCATCTCTAAACTCACACAACTTATCATCATAAAAAATCTCAAAAATGAGAATAATTACCACAACGTGTTTGAAGAAATGTATACCGAAAACTCAATATTGCCGATACAATCTTTTAAGAAGAAATTTTCATTCTTCACCTATAAAATTCATAAACTACGATCCATATAATACTTTAGGTGTAGATAAATCTGCTGATCCTAAACAAATCAAAAAAGCTTATTATGATTTAGTTAAAAAATTTCATCCAGATGTTAATAAAGAAAAAGATGCTGAAAAAAAATTCCATAAGATACAACAAAGTTATGAAATATTAAAAGATAAAGAGAAAAAAGCACAATTTGATCAATTTGGTCCAAATGCATTTGATGAAAATGGAAATCCAAATCCATATGCTGGAGGTAGTGCAGGAGCAGGTGGGGCAGGAAATCCATTTGCAGGGTTTTCAAGTGGAGCAGGTTTTGGAGGAGCAGCTGGAGGAAATCCTTTTTCAGGTATGGGATTTGATTTTGAAGATTTATTTAAAGAAGCATTTACAGGTGGAGGAAGAAGTAAATCACAAGGAAGAGCACATTTTGTTACAGAATATGTTGGTGATAATGTTGAAGTTTTAAAAAAGATACCATTTAAAGATAGTATATTTGGAAGTAAAATAACTATAAATTATAAAGTAGTTGATTCATGTGTTACTTGTAAAGGAAGTGGATTAAAACTGGGAGCTAAAAAACAAACATGTCCTACATGTCATGGATCTGGTCAAGCAACTCATGTTATGGGAGGATTCCACATGTCATCAACTTGTCCAACATGCCAAGGTTCTGGAGTAACAATATCAAAATCAGATGAATGTAATACATGTCATGGAAATGGTGTTCAAGAAATACCGAAATCGACTACTGTTGACATTCCTCCTGGAATAAGTGATGGATCTAGAATAAGGATACCTGGAGCAGGAGATGCACCATTTGTAACAAAAGATGAATATAATCAACTTCGGAATGGTGATTTAATAGTTAGAATTAGTGTGGAAAAAGATCCAATTTTCAAAAGAGATAAAAATGATTTAGTAGTGACTCAAGATATATTGATGACTACTGCTTCATTAGGAGGTGAAATTATAGTTCCTACATTGGATGGACAAAAAATTAAATTAAAAATAAGACCAGGTGTTCAAAATGGAAGAAAATTAACAATACCAGAAAAGGGTGTACCTATAAATAGGAATTTAAACAATAGAGGTAATTTAGATGTCATTTTAAATGTTAAAACGTTGGTAGCTGAAACTCCTACTCAAACTGCTTTACTTGAAGCTTTAGCAGATGCTTTTAATGATAAAAATGCTAAAAGAAATGATTCAGATTGGCAATTAGATGTTGAAGATGCTTTAAAATATGATGAAATGGATGAAAAAGATTTACATCCTTCTAAATTAGCAAGAATTGGGAAAAAATTAGGTAAATTTTTTAATTTAGATAATAAAAAGGATGAGGAAAACAAATAGACACTTGTATATAGCTTTCTTGTAATTTTATTTAGATTCATTAATTGTATGTAATAAAATTTTTCCATCATCTGCTGTTTTGACTTTAATTATGTAAGTTACAACTTTATTATTTTCAAATACTGGAACTCTTATCAAATTTCCGTTGCCTATTGAATCATAAGATATATCCTTTGAGATTAATGTATTTAATAAAACTCTCATACTTCCTTCAGCTCTTATTAAAATTCTTGATTTCCCAGTGATTTTATTATGTAGTATTTTTAAATCACCTAAACCTTTATTCACATAAGGATTTGTTGAATCCGATGCGTTAAATTCCATTAATTTAGCTCTTATTGTATATTTTGTTTCTTCATTTTCTTCACCAGATGGAGTGTCTTGTTTCTCATTCATTTGTGTTATAGGAGTGAAATTTGTATCGACTTCATGTTCTTCAACTGATTCTTCTGTGTTTTGATTTTCTTTGTTGTTGTTTATACCTCCAAATGGATTTGAATTTGATGCTAGAGTATTGGATGAGGGTTTGAAATTGAATGCTGAAGTGGTATTAGTATTAGAACTAGTAAAACTGAACGCAGAGTTGGTTGTAGTTGATGATGCCGGAGTGAATGAAAAATTTGAAGAAGGTTTTGCTCCAAATAATGATGAAGGTTTGTCAGTTGAATCCTTTTGTCCAGATTCGTTAAATTTAGGGAATGTGAAAGTTGAAGGTTTAGTTGATTCAGATTGATTGGAAGGTGTGTTGTTAGATTCAGTGTCTTTGTTTGCGGAAGTACTTTTAGCTCCAAATGAAAAAGCTTTCTCTGAAGGTTGACTAGTTGCTCCGAAAGAAAATGGTTTATTTGATTCGGCAGGCTTGAATGAAAAGTCCTTACTTGTTTCTGTTGATGATCCTGCGTCGACAGATTTTTTAGTTTCTCCAAAAGAAAAAGCATTATTTTGTTCTGTTGGTTTAGGAAATGAAAAACCACTTGATTTGACTGCATCTTCTTTTTTTGCGGTAGCGTCAGGTGATATAAATGAAAATGCTTTACTTGTTTCGCTTGATCCAGTGCTTGGTTTTGAAAATGAAAATACAGATTTACTGGAATCAGTCGGTTGGGAAGTTCCAAAAGAAAAGGCAGAATTACTGTTGGTTGATCCAAATGATACTGGTTTTTCTGGGTCCGTTTGTTTTGAAGTTGAGGTGAATGAGAAAGGTGACTTAGATGGTTCTTGCGAGTTCTGGTCAGTCCCAGCTCCAAATTTGAAAGTTGTAGATGTGTTATTTACTTGACTAGCTTGTGGTTCAGTTGTAGAAGGTTTGAAAAAAGAAGTACTTGTTGAATTGGTGGGGAGCTTGAATACATTATCTTTTATTTCCTTATTAAATTGAAAAGTAGGTCCTTTAATTTGAACCTCATCTTCAGATTCATCAGAATCTGGTGCATTTATTTTCGCAATCTTTTTAGGATCAAATGTAAATGGGGATTTAGTGACGGTTGATGAATTATTAAAGCTGAATGTAGGACCTTGGATTTTAACTTGTTTTTTCTCTTCCTCACTTTCTACGTCTGATTTTGCATCTTGAATTTCATCAATTTGTTCTATTTTTGGTGGAGGTAGTGATTGTGATTTTTGTGATTTTGTTGTATCCGAGTTTTCTATCTCTTTAAAATATGCAATATATTTTTCAGCAATTTTGGTAAAGTTTGTTATTGTATTTGATTTATTTAGTTCATTAATTTTTTGTATGAAATTATCATTTAATGCTTTGATTTTATTGTCTTTTTCATTTGTTGGTTTGGAGGGTTGAGCAAAATTAAACGAGCTTTGCTGTACTTTGAATGGAGTAGAAGCAAACCCATTTTGATCCCCACCTAATTTGCTCCTGGGTTTTAAAATCTTCCTACTTGAGAGAACTTGAGATGATGCTTTAATCGGACGGCCATTGGCTTCTTCATGTTCTTGTAGATTTTCATTAAAATCATCTCTTGTGATTTGTTCAGTTGCCTGGCGCTTAGCCATAGTTGGTTATAAGATAAGTGATGGTGAACTAGGATGAATTAAATTTGAAGTCAGTTGTCAATTCACTAATGTTTGATGTGAGGTTATAGCAAATTCAAAGAAGAGTGTGTGATTTTGAGTAGCTACCAAGTACCACATTTCCTTTTTGAGAGCTTTAACTTTAATATGTTTAAAAATCTTAGATGATTCCAAAGTTTAGTTCGCTTATATGATCGTAAGTCTCTATTTAAAGAATTCTTCTTAGTTTAAAGCACGTCCGAATTTCATCATGACGAACATACTTGTAAATAAGACCTAGAGACCAATTTATTGCATAGGATCAGCGTTCGAATTTATTTTACATGGATGTTGCAACAAAAGCTTCACCTACATTAGGTAATGATTACTTTAAAGTTATAGAAGTAAGATGTCTATTCTAGTAAGCGTCACCTCATTATTTAACTTCATTTAAGTGATGAAGTATTCATTTTTCAACGGCTTGAATATAATTTATTCTGCAAGCGCTATTAGGGCTCTGGCCCTACTTTAAATTATAGCACAAAACCAAAAACACTTACTACCAATTGCATTAAGTATGTGAAAAAATATTATCATCCTTTTGATAGAAAAAAACCTTTGACTAAGAATTGATTACGTTTTCTGTTTAGCATTATAAGGCAACTATAGAAGTATGTTTTGAATGATCATGAATAGGATAGCAAGACTAAATAACTGCAATGTTTGAAATTCACCATCAAAGAGCGACTAAGATAGCAGGAAGTTGAACATTAATGCCAAATCAATCAATGAGACTTAGCGAATTAGAGAATCATCAATAAATAAAAAAAATGGATCATTTTCAATTATATCAACATTCCAGTTTTCATGTTGTATCGCATCAAAAGTCTCAGACGTTCACCATATAACAAATTCAAACTAGAAGGATTGCGTCCAATTTTTCAGAAGAATATTAATACTAACAAAAATCTTTAGAATGGCTCCAAAAATTCAACAAACCAAAGCCGCTAAAGCTGCTGCCGCTTTAGCTGGTGGTAAAAAAGGTAAAAAGAAGTGGAATAAAGGAAAAGTTAAGGATAAAGCTCAACATTTAGTTATCTTAGATCAAGAAAAATATGATAGAATTTTAAAAGATGTTCCAACTTATAAATATGTTTCAGTATCAGTTTTAGTTGATAGATTAAAGATTGGTGGTTCATTAGCTCGTGTTGCTTTAAGACAATTAGAAGAAGATGGAATTATAACACCAGTTTTAAAACACTCAAAACAATACATTTACACCCGTGCTCAATAAATTTTTTATGACACAGTCAAGAAGTAAATATGTAACGAACTCCCTTATCATGTAATAAACAAATGTTAAAATTAAAGAATGTAAAAAATTGTAGAATTGATCTCTGTTTTAACACTTATGTGAATTCGAATTTATTTTTTGAAAAATCTTGTCAGACGATTGCAAGTCGATGATAAGACGTACCACACAAATATGCTTTAAGAGATCATTCTTTGGCAATTCAAAACCTCAAACTTATAGCATAAGTAAAAAACTTAATGGAAATTCCAATCAACTTTATAAAATAGTTAGTGATGTTAGTAATTATAAAAATTTTGTTCCATTTGTTGAAGATTCATTTATTTCTAAAAGAGATTCAAGAAAACAACCATCAAAAGCTGGTTTAAAAATTGGATGGAAAGATATTACAGAACAATTTGAATGTAAATTAGATTGTATTGAAAATGAAAAAGTTATTGCAAGAAGTATTGAATTAGATTTATTTCATGAATTAGAAACTGAATGGAATTTTAAAGATACTTCATCCGGTGATTGTCAAGTTAATTTTACTTTATTATATAAATTTAAAAATCCAATTTATGATCAATTAAGTTATTTATTTGCTCCTCAAGTAACAACTATTATGATAAATGCATTTGAACAACAATTAAAACAAGAACGAATATCATCAAAACTATAATCCTTAGATTATTTTTTTTAATAGATCTAATAGAATAATAAATAAAAGTTGCATGTTGATATTTCTAATCTTCTTAATTGGAATCTATGCTCAAATTAATGTACTACCCAAGCCACAAGTCGTTAGTGAATATGGTAAACCTTTATTGGTTGATTTACAAAATTTATATTTAACAAGTGATGATAATATCTTGAATAACGCGTTAATTAGAATCAAAAATAGAAAAGTACCACGAGGTAGTGAACAAATTGGAGTTTTTGAATTTTTACCTTTACAAATTAAAGTTTTGGTGAATGATTTTATTTCGGATTTAAAAATAGGGAGTGATGAATCTTATGAATTACGAGTCAATGCAATTGATGGTATAGGTATCAGAAGCGAAACCTTATGGGGTGCCTTACGTGCATTATCGACTTTACAACAATTACTAGTCAAAATCAACAATTCAATTTTCATCAAAAACTCAGTGATAATCAAAGATTCACCACGATTCCGACATCGTGGATTAATGATTGATTCTGCAAGAAACTATCTAACAATTGATTCAATTTTGGAACAAATTGATATAATGGAATTAGTTAAAATGAATGTTTTACATTGGCATTTAGTTGATACTCAGAGCTGGCCTCTTGAATTAGATTCATATCCTCAAATGTCAAATGATGCCTTTTCAATTGATGAAAAATATAAAATTTCTGATTTAAAATTTATTTTTGAATATGCGAGAGAAAGAGGAGTCATTGTGATACCAGAAATAGATATTCCTGGACATGCTAGAGCTGGTTGGAGACAAGTTGATGAAGAGATAGTAATTTGTGGAGATTGTTTTTGGAAAGGTTTAGCTGTTGAACCTCCTCCAGGTCAATTAGATATTTTGAATAATAAAACATATGAAGTTATAAACAATGTGTTTAATGAGATGAAATTCATTTTTAATACAATTCATGTGGGACATGATGAACTTCAAAAGTCTTGTTATCCTCAAGAATGGTTTCAAAATCAAACATTAAGTGAAATGATACAACTTTATTTGAATAAAGTCTTTCCAATATTCAACACTGCAAATATAATTATGTGGGATGATATAATATCTCAGCATAATGTGAATTTACCTCAAAATATAACTTTACAAGTCTGGCATGGATTTGATGTTGTAAAAAATTTAACAAATAAAGGTCACCAGGTTATTGTGTCACTGGCAGATCATCTTTATCTAGATTGTGGACATGGAGGTTTTTTAACCAATGATAAGAGATATGTTGAAGCTCCAGAAAATGATGAATTTAATTCAGGACAAGCAGGTAGTTGGTGTGGTCCATATAAGACTTATCAAAGAATTTATTCATTTAACATTTTAAAAAATTTGACTAAAGAACAACAGTCATTAGTAGTAGGAGCAGAAGCTGTGTTATGGTCCGAACAAGTGGATTCAAATGTTTTAACTAGTTCAATTTGGCCAAGAACAGCTGCTTTAGCTGAAACATTATGGAGTGGGTATAAAGTTGATGGATTGAAAAATTTCACACCCCGTATATTCAAGTTCAGAGAATGGTTGGTTGATTTGAATTATAAAGTACCTCCTTTAGCTTCTAAATATTGTTTATTGAACCCTAATGCATGTAATTATTCTTGAAATTGTTGCAAAATTATCTACGAAAAAAATGTAAAACTCCGATTACTCTCTTTAATTCAATGAATATAAATGATATAATTAATCAAACACTTACTGACTTAACTAATAATGATTACTCAAATTTCGATGATTGTCTCACACTAATATCTCAAGCTATTCAATCGGCAAATAAGGAGAGTGAAGAATTGACAACAATTGATCAAATCTTATCATATACACCTGAAAATAATGTATTACAATTAAGATTATATAGAGGACTTTTATTGATCATAAGAAATGCAGCTCCTAATCTAAATACGATTTACTTTCCAAAAGTAATTACAAGTTTTACAAAGTTTCAAAAGTTAGATGAAAATGAATGGGTTGATAAAAGTATTCAAGTTTATTGGGAAATTTTAGCAAATTTTAAAAGAAATGAATATATTGAAGAAATTAATGAACTTTTCAATAAAACCAAAATATCTCCTACCCCGGTAGTTCATTTTTTATTTCGTCAATTTTATTCAGAAGAATCAGATACTACAAATGAAAATTTATTAAAACTTTTAAAAATAAGAGATAATCATGTTTTAAATACAATTTTCAATTTATATACAAAAATTGGAGATGATCATGATTCCAAAATGTTAATACATTTAATTTATGATATAATTACTCATGAAAGTTTTAAAAAATGGATAGATTTACAAGAGGATCAAATAAAATGGTTAGAACTTACTTCTGTAATTCTTGAAACAAATGATGATTGGGATAATTTTCAATTAATTGGATTATTAGCTTGGGTTGTTCCAATATTTTTAGATCATGCGGATAAAGTTAATGTGGAAACTATTAATGATGAAAATCTTGAGAAATATATATTAAACTCGCTACATATTTTAGCGGAAACAGCAAAATTCAAAGCAGCTATACAATTTTTTGATCATGAACAATTATTAAAACCATTAATTTCACTTTTGAAAATAACACATGAGAATGTTGAAAGAGTAACTATGAAATCGAAGGTAGAAGAACTTATTCCTTATTCATCGGCAAAATCATACATAATAATCAGTTTATCTTATATGACGTACCAGTCAACAAAAAATCAAAACCTAATTCGAGAATTAGGTGGATTAGCATTAATTTTATCAAATTGTCAAATTGATGAAAACAATCCATTTATAAAAGAACAAGCAATACTTTGTGTAAAATATTTATTAGAGAATAATTCTCAGAATCAACAATTTGTTGCAGAATTAGAAGCTAAAAAAACCGTTGATGATTCGATTTTACAAGATGTTGGGTATAAAGTTGATATAGTTGATGGTAAAGTAGAATTGAAGAAAAAATAACTAACGTATATTATTTGTGGTTTAAAATTTTAGTTCATCTTTTATAGCTTGTTTAACTTTTGAAACACTTGGTTCATCAATTAATTTAATTCTTTTCTCCTTTGTACTCAATTGTTTTAATTCATCTGGTAAAACATCTTTTTCAAATGAATAATTCTCAAATGTATCAAGAGCTTTATTTACAACTTCTGAAAATTTAGCAGGATGAGCAGTTGAAAGTGATATATAATTAATTGGTTCTTGATCTTTTTTTAAAAATCTTGTGGTTGTTCTTACACCAACTGCAGTATGAGGATCAAGTATATATTTATTTTGAGTATATGTTTCCTTTATTGTTTCAATTGTTTCTTTATTATCAACTCTATCTGAATCAAATATTGTTCTAGCTTTTTCTACAACTTCTTTTGGAGCAGTAAATTTCCCATTCTCTTTTAATTGTTTCATCCAATCATTTAATATAGAACCTGCTTTTTCATCATTCTTGTCGGTGATATTATCTCTAATTAAATACCATAATAATCTTTCAAAATTTGATGAAATTAATATATCCATTGCAGGTGAATAAGTAGCTTTTACACCAATTTCTTGTTGTTTTGCATATTCTCCAGTTTTCATAAATCTATCAAGAATATCATTTTCATTAGTTGCAATAATTAATTTATCAACTGGTAATCCCATTTTATAAGCATAATAACCAGCTAAAATATCACCAAAATTTCCAGATGGTACAACAAATCTTATTTTCAGGTTGTTACCAATAATTTTTTGTAATTTAAAAAATGAATAAAAATAATAAGTTTGTTGAGCTAAAATTCTTGCCCAATTAATTGAATTAACTGCTCCAACATGATATTTATCATTAAATTCTTTATCACCAAATATTGATTTAACAATATCTTGACAATCATCAAATGTACCATTTACTGATAATGTATGAACATTTGAATCTTCAACAGTTGTCATTTGTTCTTCTTGAATTGGACTTATTCTTCCAGTGGGGTATAATATAAATACTGATACATCTTTTTTACCTCTTAATCCATAAATTGCAGCTGATCCTGTATCACCAGATGTTGCTCCAACAACTGTTATAATATCTCGTTCTTCTCCCTTTAATTTTTTAGAATTTCTTCTAGTTAAAAAATATTCAAATAAATTTCCAACAAATTGTAATGCAACATCTTTAAAAGCATAAGTTGGTCCATGAAATAATTCTAATAAATGAATTTGATCATTAATTTTTTGTAAAGGAGTAATTTCTTCTGATCTAAAAGTTGAATAAGATTTTGTAATTAAATTTTTTAAATCTTCATTTGGAATTTCACTTTCATTTATATATAATCTTAAAATATTAAATGCTAGTTCATTAAATGATAAATCTTTCCATGTTTCAAGAAAATTAGAAGGTAATTGAGGAATTTCAGATGGTAAATAAAGTCCACCATCTGGGGCTAAACCTGTCATTACAACATCTTCAAATGATAATTCTTCTGGTTTGTCAGATCTAGTTGATCTATAGACTTGAGACATTTTGGTGGTGGTGGTGTGAGTCAAGTTGGTTGAAAAAAACATTCTGTCTGAAAAATTTATTTCAGAGAGAGAATGAAACAAAAGGTAAACAAAATTTATTATAACAATCACTACCACGACAATAGATGTATTGGTAATGATAAAATATTGGATTAGATCATTTCATGTATCAATTAGAAAATATACATTTGTTAGTACTACAACACCATATTCAGATAAATATTATAGACCAATTATAACAGAAGGGGCAGCAGGATTTGATAAATTAATTATACCAAAAGATTTTTGTGCAGATAATCAAAATTTAATAAGTGAAAATGATTTACAGAATCAATTGGTCGATATAGTTGATACTTTCAAATCTCCAATAGATTCATCAATTGGTTATGGATCTGGAATAATACCACAAGATGGTTATGAATTAAAAGAAGAAAAACAATTAGATTTTATATTTTTAGTTAAAGATTCACGAATATTTCATCAAGAAAATTTAAAACAAAATCCAAATCATTATTCAACTAGTTCTACTTGGTTAATTAATCTAATTCAAGGTAAAAATGGGATTTATTTTAATCCATACATCACGGTAAAAGAAAAAATTATAAAATATGGAATAGTTACAAAAAGATCTGCTTTAATGGATTTAAGTGAATGGAGTTCATTATATTTTGCTGGTAGATTACAAAAACCAGTAAATTATATAAAAGATAATGATATAATGTTAAAATTTTTAAATCAATACAATCTAAAGAATGCAATGACTATAGCAATTTTTCTAATTAAAACAAATCAATTTACTGAAAAACAATTATATGAACAAATTACAAGTTTATCATATTTAGGAGATTTTAGAATGATTGTTGGAGGAGAAAACCCTAATAAAGCCAAAAATATAGTAACAAAACAATTTGATAATTTTAAAAAATTATATGATCCAATACTACAATTTTTCATTCATAAAAATTATTTGGTAATTACAGATAATGATGAAAAAAATAGAACTTTTAAAACAAATTTAAATATAAATTCAAGAATTAAATTAATAAGTTGTTTACCATTACATTTTAGAACTCAATTATATAGTAAATATCCAGAATCTTCTATAAAAGATATTGCAAAAGATTCAAATTTACCAAATAATATAAAGAATCTTATAGCTAGAACCATTACTTATAGTTCAATTTTACAAACTATAAAGGGAGTTTTAACTGCTGGAATATTTAAATCAATTAAATATGCTCTTGCTAAAAAGAGTAAAAGTAAACCAACAAATTAATAGATCTAATGACATAACGATAAAATAACTAGTCTCTTGTAACTACATCATCGATTATATCAATCCACCTCGTAAAGGTTTCTTTAAAAAATCTAACACCAATTCCAACATCTTTATATCCCATTATACTTCTAATAGAATGCATACTTAAAATTGGTAATCCAACATCAATAATTAATTTTGCACCATTAATTCCTCGTTTACCATTTGATAGTATAGGTCCAATAGTTCCACCTGATCTTGAATCATTTCTTATATGAAATTGTTGTAATTTTACCCCCAGTAAATTATTTATAATTCTTGTTAAAAATTCTTTACCATATGAATCACTTAATACATGACCATTTGAATCAAATTTTATTGATGGTCCAATATTTGGTAATGGATAATTATTTTTTAAATAAGCTTCAATATAATTTGGATTCATTGCATGAGTTACATCTGATGATAATATTATTGTATTTGTTGTTAAATTTGCAATTGATTCATTTATTGTACCATCACATTTATCTTGTACTATTGATTTTAAATTATCAATTAAAAATCCTCCATAAGCTCCAGTATTTGATAATGATCCAATTTCTTCATTATTAGCTAAATATATACCTGATAATCCATTATATTCTGAAAGTTCTAAATCAGTAAAAAATCTTTGACTAAATTCAATTAATCCATAAATTGAATCAAATGCACATAATCTATCATCTAAACTTGATGAATAAATAAATTCATTTTCTATCCCACCTCTACATGCTAGTTGAGTATCATATAAATCTAAATCAAAATCAATAATTGATTCTATTGATGTATTACTTAGTTTACATATATATCGTAGTAAACTTAATGAATGACGATTATAAAATTTACTTTGTTTTTCTTCATCGGTTGGTTCTAATATCTCATTAGAATACGATAGTATTGGAACTTCTTTAGTTTGAGGATTATAATTTTCATTATCATTTCTACTTGGTTCTTGTGGTATAAATGCAATTGGAACTTTAGAATTTATTAATTTTCTCTGAATTTTACCATTTTCTTTCACTAGCACAGACCCTGCTAATCCTAATTCTCTATTAAGCCAATATTTATTTAAACTACCTGAATAAGGAGCAACTCCTAATAATTCATATCCATCTATATTTTTCCGTATGGAACCTCTTGGATTTAATTTAATACTTAATGCATCTGAATGACTTCCAACAAAACATGATCCATTTTCAGGTTTCCATTTACCTCCTATAATAAATGCAATTAAACATTGATCATTACGACTAGTATAATAAAAACCAGGTTTTAAATTTTTTATTGGTTTATTTTGTTTTATATAATGAAATCCATTATTTTCAAGAAGTGATTTAAAATGAGTTATTACATGATAAGTTGTTGGATTTAAATTCATAAACTCAATAAATTCAGATGAATAACTTTCATAATACAGTTTAAAATCATCTTGAGTATTTGAAGGTGTATCTGATTGTGTATTTGATTGTGTATTTGAAATAGTTTTAAGTGATTCTATTGATTCTGATATTGACTCTATCGAGTCTGAATTTGTTTCTATTGATTCTGGATGAGATTGTACCGACTCTGAGTTTCTCTCTACGTAATACAGTCCAAATTCATCTTGAGTTTTAGGTAAAGTAAATGATTGTAAATTTGTTGATTCAATAAATTGATTTAATGAAATTTGAGAATCAATTAATGATTCATTATCAGTTTCTATATCACTTTCATCTGTTGTTATTGAAATGATACTCCCACATTCATCTATATATCCATATTTATTTTTATTCATTTATTTTGGATTAGAAGCTGGTTGTTAAAATAAAGAAAAAATTAAAGAGCGGAATTTTAAACGGTTTTATATTTTTCTTATTTTTGTGTACAGAACTTTTAATCAAGCGGCTCTAATGTCAAACGACTAAAAAAGTTTGAAACAGGACCATCCTGAGTCAAAATTGGTTAGAGTCAGTTATTGGTAACGTTCAATAATTCATTATCTCTATCATAGGTTTACAAGAATTAGAGATTCCAAATTTATTTCATAAGCAAGAATCATAAAAAATCAATTTTACTTTTGAAAATAAGATGTAGCAAAGAATTTCTCTACATGACAAATGGATCTCAAAATAAATAATAATATAACATTTTAACCTATTCAATAGCTGCTAAAGAATCAAATAAAACAGATATAGATTCTCCAAAATGATCTCTTCTTATACATTCAGCAAAAATTGGTGAAACATCAATAACAACTAATTTATTTAAATTATTTTCAATTTGTTGTTTTGGGATAGGATAAGTATTTGTAACAACAATTTTATCAATACAAGGAGATTCAGTTAATTTTTCTAAACAATTATCTGTGAAAATTCCATGAGTTCCAACAACATATACAGCTTTTGCTCCACAATTTAATCTTAAATGTTCTGCTGCTGCTATAAAAGAATTTGGTTTATCAATCATATCATCTAATATTATTGCAACTTTATCTTTAACATCACCAACTAATGTTATTAATTTTTCTTCAATTAATGGTTCATCTTCATCATCTGAATTTGCAACATCATATGATCCTCCTAATACATCACTATCTATTAGATTTTGTTTTGTTAAATGTGATCCATTTATATCTACTAAACATGAAGAATCTGATTCTTTTTTAGTATTGTTTTCTTCTTTACATTGATAATCATCATCTACAACATGACCTTGTATAATTCTTGCAGTTTGTAATTCATTTACTATATTATCTTGTTCATCAGCATCTTGACCATCTTCATCAACAATTTTAGCTTTTTTTAATTGTTTCTTTTTGGCATATTCATCTTGAGTTCTTCTTCTATCAGTATGAATCATTGCAAAATTAATTTTTAAAGAATCAGCTAATGCAGTTACTCTTTTTGTACCTCCTGGATTTTTTGATACAACAACTGAATTTTCCCAATCCTTGATATTATAACGTATCCATCTTGCTAATGTAGGAGCACCAAATAAATTATCAACAGGTTTTGTGAAAAATCCTTGCATTTGACTTGCATGAAGATCCATACTTACAACATGATCAGCTCCTGCCATTACTAATAAATTAGCTAACATTCTTGCAGTTATAGCACCTCTATGTTTTTTCATTTTACTTTGTTTTGAATAAGGAAATTGTGGTATAACAGCAGTAATTTTATTTGCACTCCCACCTCTACATGCACTTATTAAAATTAATAATTCCATTATATGATCATTTATATGAGGTGAACCACTTTGTATAATATAAACATCTTCATCTCTAACACTAACCCCAATTTGAACAGATGTTTCTCCATTACTAAATTTTTTTAAAGTACATGGTGCTGGTTCAACTCCTAATCTTTCACAAACTAATTGACCTAATTCTGGATGTGATGATCCAACAAAGATCTTACATTTACGCATTTTAAATGATAATGAAGTCAACGTTGAAATTGGAATTTGAATTGTGGTGGTGGATGTTTGCGTTGAGGAGACTTAATAAGTATACCCTTTTCCTTTGGAATAAAATCATCACGATGCGATTTAATTTAATTATTACATGTTTCCATGTGTTTTAAAAATAGGAAAAGCTACCATTTTTAGGATACAAATTGAGAATCATTCATAAACCATCACTAGATCAAGAGAGTATGTTCTACAATTTCTTAATTTTTAGAATTATTATAGTTACATATATAACATATACTTTATTACTATAAACCTATTACTATTCTTCCTCACTAGAAGATTCTGATTCATCAGAATCATCCAGTACATGAGCAATATTATTTAATTGCTCATGTCCATTGGAATTACTGGTATTTTCATCAAATAAAGCTAGTTGATGACGTAAGTGAGCCATTTCATCGTCACCAACCGGAGATTTCTTTTTCTTATTTTTCGAAGCAGATGTTGAAGAAGCTTTTTCACCAAATAAAAATTCATATAATTTTAAAACAGTTGAATCACCTAATTGATCCATATCTAATTCAACTTCATCTTCATTATTTATTTGAACATCATCTTGAATAATTTTTATAAATTGATTTAATTTTTTTTCTGATAAATTGGGAACCATTTCTGAAACTTGTTTTTTCATTTCATATGTAACTACAGGTTGAGGTGGTGTAAATTTTACTGGATGATTTGAAGAAATTGAATTATGATGATGATGATGTTTTTTAGATTTATTTGATGATCCTTTTCTGTTGGTTGATTTATTTTTTTTCTTATTTCTTCTTGCTTGTTGTTGTTCTTTTAATTTTTTTAAATGTTGAGATTTTAATTCATCTAATTCTTTTTTCATACGAATTAATTGATTTTCTAAAAATTGGATTGCTGGAATATCGGATAACATATTTTCATTAATTTCTTCTTCTTCTTCTTCTTCTGAACTATATACATCTTCAATTTCTTCTTCAATTTGTGGTTGAGGTTTATTGCTCCATTTTTCATTAAATATAGATTCTAATCTATGACCCATCATATTTACATCAGTACCTTCAGGATTAAATTTATAACAATTTGAAAAAACTAATTTTACATCAGATTCAAATTCTTCTGGATTATTATATTCATTATTATTTAATTTTGTTTGAATTTTACCTAAATCCATTGGCTTTTTTATAATTTGTAAATAAGTGGGGAATAATTGAGTATCAACTGGATCTAAAAATACCCAATTTAAATCTTTATATCTTTGAGAATTTAAAGATTTTATACATTCATTTGCATATCTCATTATTGGATCTTTTTTTGTTGTTTTTTCATATTGTAATTCTTTTGGTTTTGGTGGTTGAATTTTTCTTTTTGGTCTTGATGAAGCAACAGAATCAATTATTCTTTTTTTAGATGATTCTGGTGATATTGATGATGATGATTGAGCTGGTGGTGGTGGTAAATCTTTTGGTGGAGCATTCATCATATGTTTTTCAAAATATGCTTGAATATTTTTTGCCATTCTTGATATACCTGCATTTTCTCCATTAAATTTTATACAATTATTAACCATAAGATTAAAATCATCAATAAAATCAGAAATTTCCAGGTAAGCAGAAACTTGTAATTTTTTTTCTAAAGTTGATAAATCCATTGGTCTTTCAATATAATTATAATAAAATGGAATATTTAATTTTACTATATCAACTGGTAATAAAAACGGATTTGCATCTTTTAAACGTTTAATATTTTTTATTGTATTTATTGCAAATTTTTGTTGATGTTGTGGCATTGGATTTGATGGTAAATTATTCATATCTGGTTCAGCTGGTGGTTTTGGTGCAGGTACTTTAGGTAATTCTTTTGTTTGTTGCGTAGGTTGATCTGATGATGGTTGTGTGGGTTCTGTTGTGGCTTCTGTTGTAGTCGTTGCTTCTTCTTTTATTTCATTATCTTGCTGTGTGGTTGATGAAGTTTCTTGTTCATTTTCATCTTTTATTACATCATTATTATTTACAGTGGTTGATGATTCTTGAACAAGATTTGTTTCATCTGGTTTATTTTCTTCTGTTGTTGGTTCATTATTTGGTTCAGTAGCTAAAACTCCATTACTTTCAGTATTAGGGATATCTCCATTTTTATTTTCTTCAATTTTAAGTTTTTTACTTGGTGATTCTTCTTCTTTTTCTCCATGATCTTCCTCATTCTCTTCTAATTTCCTTTTTTCTGGAGTTGGAGTAGGATTTGGTGGTGATAAAGGTTCATGAGATGGTTTTTGTTGTGATTGTTTTTCTAATAATGATGAATCAATGTTATCATCTTCGGTGGGTTTATGATCATTTAATGATTCTTTATCTAAATCATTATTTTCATCATTATTGATGTGGAGGTTGTTATTATTAAATGATTCTGAAGATGGTGTTTGAATAGGAGTATTCGTATTAGGTAGTATCTGTGACATTATTTAAATATATTTTGATTTGTATCAATGATATGTTAATTAATTATTGAAAGTAAAAAAAAAATAGATACTATGTGTGATAACGAAACTCAAACAAACATGTAACAAATTTGTATATGTGTGAGTGTGTATTTGATGACTTATGGATGATAGTGTTAATAGTTGTTTGTTGATAGTTGTTGTTCTGTTTATTAATTAATTTAATAATTAATATGGTATGTATATTATGTTATGTATAAGTATATTATGTATATTAATAGTAGTATGAGTTTATTACACTACCCCCTTAATAATATAAATATTTTTGTGTTTCAGATTATAAGTAATCTTTTTTTCTCTCTTCTCCTTTTTCATAAAAAATGAAATAAAAAAAAACCGGGAAATTTTATCTCCTTTTTATATTTGAAAAATTTTTTGTTTTTATTATGTAATACATATATTATGACGTTTTTGTGTAATATACAAAAAATAACAGCGGAAAAAATAAAATTTGCTAAGATTGTTGCAAGTTACACTACTCTTATTATATATTATTATACATCCATACATATATAATATAATTACATAAAATTTAAATGACCAGCACTTTATTCTCAACTAAATTTTACAGTTAAGTTGATGAAAAATTTCTAAAAAAGTATGAACCAATCTTTAACTTTTTTCTGAAATTAACTCAAATTTGAATGATCACTTTGCTGATGGATGTAAGAGATTTCGTTAATAGAGTTAATGTAGTTTAATGGCAAATTTCTCACAAAAATAGTTTTATTTGTTTCATGAGAATGTCTTGAAACAAGTATGAAATTTAGTCAATAAATTGTGACATATTGTTGCAAATTTCAGAGCATGTATATTTTACTTTCTCGAGTATATGCTCCTCAAAACTAATTATTTATTGAATCAGTAGTCAAGCTTGCTAGAAAAGAAACTTAATTAAAAGAGGAAAAAACTATAAATCGGTTTCTTATACTTCTTGTGTCGCCAACTCTATACAAAGTGAAGCTTACCAGACTTTTTGTAAGTGCTCTGTAGTAACAAGAGATACGGTCTTAAATAAACCAATTATAATAATGTTAAAAAGACAACTCAGATAGAGAAGAATTTGATCTTAAAATCAAGAACTATTTTGATAAATCATTAAACATTCACATATATTTATCCATTATCTACAAAATTTATAAAACAATTTTCAATAAATCATTACTTGAAAATCCTTTATTACAACTTGGACATCTTCTTAATCTTGCAGCTAATCTTTCTTGAGTACAATTTGAACAAAATACATGACCACATACAGTTATAGCAGTATCTTTCCAATTTTTTGTACAAACTGAACATTTTGCAATAGATCTTAAAGCTTCTAATTGTTCTTCATCTTCTTGTAATAACAGATTAGTATTATTTGTTTTATATTTTATTAAAGTTGATTCTGTTGTTGTTAATTTTTTATTTAATTGATTTATTTGAATTTCTTGTTTATTTTTTATTGTGGTTAATTCATTTATTTCATCTTGAAAATTTGAATTTTTTTCATTAATTCTTTTAATTTCCGATTTGTAAGATTGATTTAATTGATTTAAATTTTTTATTGAATCTTGTAAATTTAAATTTTCTTGTATTGAATTTTCTTTTATAATTTTATAATCAATTAATTGATTATTTAAAACTTCAATTTTATTTAAATAATTAATTTCTAATTCATTTAAATTTTTAATTAAATCTTGTGTCTTGGAAATTTGTTGTTTTAAAATTTTATTTTCATTTGTTAATGAATCTTTTAATCTCATTGATGCAAAATATTTTTGATCAGCTTTTGTTTTTTCTATTGTTAATTTTTTTATAACATTATCTTGATCAATTGTTGAATTTAATTTTTTTAATGTTAAATCTCTTGTTTGTTTAAAAGCTAATTCTAATTCTTTAATTTCATTTTGTAATAAATTAATTTGATCTTCGGTGGTTGTTGTTGTTGTTGTTGATGATTTTATAGATTCTAATTCTTCTATTCTTTTTGAATATGTTTTATTTAATTCTATTAATGCTTGATTTGTCTTTTGATCTTCTATTTGAGTTGTTAAAATAGTATTTTTACTTAATAATTCATCTCTTGTTGTTCTAATTCTAACTAAATCTTCTTCATTTTTATTTAATTGTTGTTTTAATTTTTCATTTTCTTCTTTTATATCTTTTTCAATTAAATTTTTTATATTAATTTGATTTTTTTCTAATTCATTTAATTTATTGATATTTAATGAATTTAATTTATTTACTTTACTAATTTGATCTTGTAATAATTGATTATTTTTGATAATTTTTTTATAATTAACACTTTCTTGTAAATCTGATTCTTGTAGGTTATGTAATTTATTATCTAAATTTTCAGCTTTTTTAGATAATTCTTGATTTGATTCAGATAATTCTGTGATTTGTTTATTTAATATTTCATTAGTTGATTTTAATTCATCTATTTCATTATTTAATTTTTCTAATTCTTCAGTATTTATAGATTGTGATGTACCATTTGTTTCTATGGCTGGATCCTTTTGATCTTCTTCATTTTTCACTTTTACCTCCTCTGACTCTTCTTTAATTTCTTTTCGACTATCATCAACTCTTTTTAAAGTTAAAGATTCATTTCTTTCTTTTTTATCTATTAAATCAAGTATTTCTGATTGTAAAATTTCAATCTTTTCAGATAATGATTTTTTATCATTCGCTAGTATTTCATTTTGACTTTTTAAATGACTTATTGTTTTTAATGAATCAAAATCTAATTTTTCATTAATTTTACTTGATATAGCTTTTGATAATTTATTTTTTAATTCAATTAATTTTATTTCAACTTTGTTATTACCATTTTCTTCAAATGATACTAAAATATTTTCATCTTTACCAGATGATAAATCAAATAATAATAAAATTTCATCATACCATGCTGTTAATACACTAACTATATATTTCAGAAATTCAGATTCTTTTGATAATTTTTTAACTTCACCTTTTAATTTAATTACTTGTTGTTTATATTGAATCATTTGACGCCAAATGGCTTCTTTTTTGAAATATACAACATCAGCTTGTGTTAATGGGCCTTCTTTACTTAATTCTTCAAGTGGTTTTTGCTTTTTGGGTATTGATTCTATAGATGAATCAAGTTGTCTTTTTCTATCATTTGTATCACTCATTATTTGATATCTAAGGTGTTTAGTTGGTTATATGTACAGGAGAAATATAAAGTTATATTACAAATGAGCTAACTATGATGTAGGGTGAAAAGTAACTTGTAATGTGATTGTGTTGACTAAGCTTGGTTCTAACAATAATTAAACTGGTTGTTGTTTTTTTTTTCATATTTTTTTTTCGGTATATGAATTTCAACTTATAATATTTTATCCAGATTACACGTCTAATTTTATAGTATTGTGACCATAGTAGGTTTAGTATAGTTATTCAGTTAACCAGCATATTTCAATTGAACGAACCCCATATCTTGTTCACATCCTTTCTATCTGTGCTTTTCTTTGCTCACACTGGCATTGCTGATTGAGAATTATATCTCAAAATTTTGTGGAAAAACGAAACACTCTGATACGTTTTAACATCTATTCTGTCAACTGACGAGCAAATATGAGAACAAATTGACAAGGATCTGCAAATCTTTCACTATCAATCTGCATACTCGTCAGCATATGAAACATTTGATGAACTTATCAACCATAATCTCATCTTGATTATAGATTGATTGCCTAAGGAATAAATTCTTTTTTTTTACTTGAGACCCAAATTTAACGCGATTAGACAATTGTTACAATAAAATTTATTGCAACCATTAAAAGATAATTCCAAATGTCACAATGAATTTACAATTAGTGACTATCTTCATTTTAATAAATTATTGTTTAGCTGTTAAAGATTATTTATTTAAATCATGTAATCAAAATGGATTTTGTCATAGAAATCGACATTATGCTAATCAAATTTCATTAGATTCAAACTTCCAATCACCTTATTATATTGATTTTAATCAAATTAAAATTGATGGGGATAAATTAAGAGGGACAGTATTGAAAATAGGATTTGACGTGAAGTTCCCATTTGAAATTAGTGTTATTGAAAACAGTTTTAGATTTCAATTGGATGAAATTAGAAACCCAATTGAACATTTTGTTAATCATAACAGGTATAATGAAACTTCAAAATGGGCATTTAATAAAGACCTTTCAAATGATAAAGCAGACTATAAGATAAATGACGATCAAATTTTAATGACTTATAGTGATAATCATGAAGTAATTATCAATTTGAATCCAATTAAATTTACTTTTTACTATAAAAATGAAGAAGTATTATTAATAAATGATAAACAATTTTTATTGGTAGAACATCAAAGATCAATTGAAAATAACAAACTACTACCTCAGGAATCTTCATTTAATATGTTTTCTGATGATTTTAAAGACTCTAAATCAGACAAACTTCCTTTAGGACCAGAATCTATTGGTTTAGATTTCACTTTATTAGGTTTTAACAACTTATATGGAATCCCAGAACATGCCGATTCAATGCTTTTAAAAGATACTTCAGGAAAAGAACCTTATAGATTTTATAATGTTGATATTTTTGAATATGAAACTGATTCAAGATTACCTATGTATGGTTCAATTCCTTTATTGACTGCAGTTAAAAAGGATGTATCAATTGGTATATTTTGGGTGAATAGTGCTGATTCTTACATTGATATAAAAAAGGGTAAAGATTCAACTATTCATTGGATATCCGAAAATGGAATACTCGATTTTATTATCTTTATTAAAGATACACCAAAAGAAATAAATCAAGTATATGGTAAAATCACAGGTTTCACTCAATTACCTTTATTATCCAGTTTAGGCTATCATCAATGTAGATGGAATTATAATGATATTAAAGATGTGTTAGAAGTAAGTGCTAAATTTGATGAATTTGAAATCCCTTTTGACACCATATGGTTGGATATAGAATATGCAGATAATAAAAAATATTTAACTTGGGATCCTCAAAATTTTGGCAAACCAGATGAAATGTTGGAAGTCTTAGAAAGAACTGGTAGAAATTTAGTTGCTATTATTGATCCTCATATTAAAACAGGTTATTTTGTTAGTGATGCTATAATTTCTAAAAACATAGGCATGAAGGATAATGAAGATAACACATATCGTGGACATTGTTGGCCAGGTGAATCTATCTGGATTGATACTTTAAATCCTAAAAGTCAAAAATTTTGGGATGATGTACATAAAACTTTTATGATATCTGATAATCATAAAAATCTACATTTATGGAATGATATGAATGAACCATCTGTTTTCAATGGACCTGAAACTAGCGCACCAAAAGATAATATACATTATGGACAATGGGAACATCGATCAATTCATAATGTTTTTGGTTTAACTTATCACGAAACAACTTATAATTCAATGCTTTCAAGATTACCTGAACAAAGACCATTTATATTAACTAGGTCTTATTTTTCAGGTAGTCAACGTACTGCAGCTATGTGGACTGGTGATAATATGTCTAAGTGGGAATATTTAAAAGTTTCAATTCCAATGATTTTAACTTCAAATATTGTTGGGATGCCATTTGCTGGAGCGGACGTTGGAGGATTTTTTGGTAATCCTCTGAAAGAATTGTTGACGAGATGGTATCAAGCTGGTATTTGGTATCCATTTTTCAGAGCTCATGCACATATTGATTCGAGAAGGAGAGAGCCATATTTAATTGGTGAACCATATACTTCATATATAAGGGATGCAATCAAATTGAGATACTCTTTATTGCCTATATTTTATACTGCTTTTTATCAAGCTTCAATTTCAGGCTCACCTATTTTGAAACCTATTTTTTATGATTATTACAATCTGACAAATTCAAATATTTTTGAGATTGAGGATGAGTTTTTCTTAGGAGATTCAGGTATCTTGGTAAAACCAATTACTGATGAAGAAGCTAATGAAGTTGAGTTTGTTCTTCCGGAAAATGAAATATTTTATCAATTCACAAATGGAATCATTGGAGATAAAATTAATAGCTCAAAATTTAAAGTTGGAATAAACGATATACCGATGTTACTCAAAGGTGGTTCAATTATAGCGAAAAAGGAAAGATATAGAAGATCGTCAAAACTAATGAAACATGATCCATATACATTGATAATTGCTTTGAATATTCAAGGTTACGCTAATGGTCAATTATATGTCGATGACGGAGAAAGTATTGATTCAGAATTTAAAATGATAAATTTTGAATTTGAAAATGGAAAATTGTCAGTGAATTCTACAGGTGACTTCTCATTACCAATAGAAATTGAAAAAGCTATAATTGTTGGTGCAAATGAAGTGGATCCAGAACTTGGTCCAGTGACAATAGAAGATGAAAAACTTGTTATTAAAAATCCTCGAGTAATTATATGCTAGATAATAGTAAACATCAAAAGTTATTTTTAGATTTACGTCATAGTGTTTTTGACACGACATGGATTTTCCGTTCGTCTCTTTTTTTTTTTTTAATTTATTATTTTTATTTGACCTCATAAAAGTAAATCAATTAACAACTAAATCACCAATTAAATCTACGGCTTCAACAACTTTACATTTCATTTAACAAACTACTCGCTCATTTTATAAAAGGTATCTACTCGGATGTACTAGCTCACTCAAAATAGCAAAACCAGTTTAGTTCTTCATTATATATAATTAAATTAATTGTCTTACTTATTATTATTTTTATTTCATATAACTAATTCAAATCATGTCTTCCTTGAATCATCCAATTCCACCTAATTCAACCCTAGTTACAACTGCAAGTTCAAATCAAAGTGGGTCAAATGATTTTGTCAAAAAATTATTTCTAATGTTACAAGAAGATAGTTATAAAAATGTAGTCAAATGGACTCAAAATGGAGATAGTTTTGTTGTTTTGAACACGAGTAATTTTACAAAAGATATTTTACCACGTCATTTCAAACATTCGAATTTTGCAAGTTTTGTTCGACAATTGAATAAGTATGATTTTCATAAAGTCAAAATCCCTAATGATGCCAAACTGACTTATCCATATGGTGAAGATGCATGGGAATTTAAACATCCAAATTTTAAAATTAATGATCGAGAATCATTAGAAAATATAAAAAGAAAAGGACCTACAGCTAAAAAAAGTACAAATGGATCAAAAACAAGTCTGGCTCCAGCTGAAGAAAAAGAAATTAAAACTGAATCAACTAATGAATCTAATGGATCTCACTCATGTAATTATAATCAAATAAACACTGCTCAAAATCAATTAAAAGATCAAATAAATCAATTAAAAGATAGCAATCAAATGTTGAATCAAGAAATAAATATTTTAGAACGAAAATATAAAACTTTAGTTGAACATATAGTTTCAATAAATTCATTTAATGAAAGATATCATCGTTCTATTAGTGTGTTGATGAATGTTTTACTACAATCTGGAATCAAAATACCTCCATTGGATTTCCCACCTCCTGCAAATGTTGGAGCTTTCAAATTGCAAGATTCACCAACATTTCCCAATCTATCAGCAACTTCATTACCAAGTATATCTCAACATTTACAACAATCATCTCCTAGATTGAATCAATCACCTATCGTGCCACAAATAGTACCTCCACATATTAACAGATCCATATCAATACCGCATCATACACGAAATCATGGTAGTGTTTCGTATTCCATTACAAGTCCTGTAAGTGGATTAGCTTCAATAAGTCGGCATCTGTCTATTCATCAACCAAATCCCCCTTCAGATCAAACACCCACTTCAACTCCCAATATTAATCAGGAACTTGTACAACCATCACCAAAACCAGTATCTCCATTAACAAATTCTACGGCATCACCAAATGCTGCTGGAACAGCACCTTCAGCTGTAAATACATCATCAGCAACGGTTAACACTACAACAGCAACTATCAATACAACAAACATACCAAACCCAAAATTTAATGTTTTATTAGTCGAAGATGATAATGTTTGTATCCAACTATGTAGAAAATTTTTAGTAAAATATGGTTGTCAAGTTACTGTTGTTACTGATGGATTAAACGCAATATCAACTGTTGAAAATACAAAATATGATTTAGTATTAATGGATATTGTTATGCCTAATTTAGATGGTGCAACAGCTACAAGTGTTATAAGATCATTTGATACAAAAACACCAATTATTGCAATGACTGGAAATATTGAAGATAATGATTTAGTTACATATTTACAAAACGGTATGAGTGATATATTGGCAAAACCTTTTACAAAAGATGATTTATATTCAATCTTATCTAAACATTTATTAAAAGAAGAACCAGAAACTAAAAAGCAAAGAATAGATTGAAAAAATAAACTCTAAATTTTAAGTTTATGAAATGCTAAGTCTGAAAAAGATGTTCCCCAAGGATCGGTTTTATTAAAATTGTTTAAATATCGTTTAATTTCAATATCTTTAAAATAAACAGAATTATAATCATAATTTATTTCTGGTTCTTTGTATTGTTTTCTTCTTTTGATTACTTTTGTAAATCCATCATTATTGGTGCTATCATTTAAAAGGTGTAATAGAATTGACATCGAAGGATATAATTCATTTAGCTTCTGTTTGCTCAATCTATCAGTATGACTTACAATATCGTTTCCTATGAAATATACTGGTTTCTCAGTATTTATAATTTGTTCCATTATTTTTAATGGAAGATGTGGCATATAAAATAAAGTATTTTCATCTTTTGGATAAGGATAAGTTTCCTCTATTTTGAAGTTTCGTAGTAGCTCTTTGTCTTTCTCGTTGAAAATTGGATCATAAATTGAAATTTCCTTGATATTTAATAATTCTATTAATAGTAGTAGTAAAGCATATTGATATCTTGAGTTAGAACTTTCAATTGGTGAACCTAATGCCAAACATCTTATTCTTTTGAATTCATGATTATGTAATGAATGTTTTATTTCAGTATAGAACTTTGAGTTTTTAATGATTTGTTTTAATTCATCAATCTTATTCATTCAATTTGTAAAATAAATTGAAGTAATGTGAAAAAAAATTAAAAATTAAGATCTTAGACTAACTTAGTTTTTCATTTTACGAGATCAATTTTATGATCGTACTTACTTACTTAGAAGTCATACAAAATACCACCATTCGTCAAAAGATGCCTGAAAGTTAAGTTGATTAGTAAATCCAGCGAAAATATTTCTTGCTTGGTAAGAATGATTGCTCATGGAGAGGCAACACTCAAATTCAATCATTGTTTGTTTCAATAGTTAAAGATTTATCGTGAATCATCGCTATAAAATAGACACAAAATATTTTTTTTATTTACTTTTCAAATAATACACATTAATCCATTTCAAATTCAAATATAACATCTTATAAATTTTCAAATTAAACTAAAAAGCATTTGAATCCTAGTGTTACTAAATAATCAAATTAATTTTCAAAATCGACTCATTTCAATATAAATACAGGTTCTTTTCATAACAATCACCAAAATACCTACTTATCTAATATCTCAAAGAAATCTTCAAGAGTATGCGACTGTCGAGACTACGAAATATTGTGAATAAAAAATCCTTAATAACAGTCGCTGGACCGATGGTGCGATATTCTAAATTACCATTTCGAGAGGTTTGTCGATTTTATGATGTTGACATTGTTTATACTCCTATGATTTTAGCAAGAGAATTTGTTAGAAATGAAGTTGCAAGATACTCCGATTTTACAACTAATGATAAAGATACCTGTGTAATAGTTCAAGTTGGAGTTAATAATGTCGAAGACTTTATGAAATTTGTGGATATGATACTACCTTATGTTGATGGAATTGGAATAAATTGTGGATGTCCTATAAGAGATCAAGTAAGAGAAGGTATTGGGGCAGCTTTAATGAGTGAGCCAAATTTGGTTGCAAATTTAATCAAGACAGCAAAATTGAAGTATGGAGATAAAGTTTTCATTGATACAAAGATAAGGATACATAAAGATATAAATGAAACTATTGACTTTGTGAAAATAATTCAAGAAGCAGGAACTGATATGATTACGGTTCACGGTAGAACAAAAACTACTAGGTCTTCTGTTCCTGTGAATCTAGAAGCTATAAAAACATTAAGACCTCACATTAAAGTTCCAATGATAGCGAATGGTGATTGTTTTACATTAGATGACTACAAAAGAATAGTCGAGTACACAAAAGTTGATGGTGTAATGTCAGCAAGAGGAATACTAGCGAATCCTGCTTTATTTAAAGGATTCAATAAAACACCTTGGAGTGCAGTTGAAAAATTTATGGATCTTACAACAAGTTATGGTTTACCATTTAAGATATCACAACATCATGTTTCACAATTTTTAGAAAACATGGATGTTTCTAAAAGAACAATAAAACAATTAAATGATTGTAAGAATATGATTGAAATGATTGATTTACTTGATAGTCAATTCATATTGAAGAGATCAAATGAAATACAATTTGCAACAGCTATAGATCCACAATTTAGGTAGACTATATATTCATTATACATGTACTTTTAGTTTTATTATCAACCTTATAGATACCCACTAATTTAGCAGCTAATTCAAACATATTATTTCTCAATGAAATTACTACAAATTGAGCATTCTTAGTTCTTTCCTTTATATAATTTGCAACAATTGACACATTTCTAAAATCTAAAGCAGCATCAATCTCATCCATAACATATAAGGGAGTCGGTTTGTACAGATGTAAAGCAAAAACTAATGCCAATGAACTTAAAGTTTTTTCACCACCTGATAAATTTGAAATGTTTTTCCATGATTTCTTTGGTGGCATGACACTAAATAATATACCTTCCGAAAATGGATCTAAACTATCAACTAATTCTAATTCGGCATTACCACCCATAGTTATCATTCGATACATATCCTTTAATGTCATGGAGATTTTACTGAAACCTTCCATAAATTCATCCAATCTTTTTCTTTTCAAATCTTCACAATAATCTCTCTTTTCATCTCTTTCTTCAATTGCTCTATTGAGATCAGATTTTCTATCATTATATTCAGATATTTTAGTTCCGTATTCTTTTAAAATTTCAACATCTACTTTCACCGTTGACATATATTTATTCAATTCTTCAATTTCAGCAGCAACTGCTTCTAGATCAAAATCTTGTAATTCTTCCTCACTTAGTTTCTCCAATGCATTGGATTTATACTTCATTTGCTCTTGTTCATCTAACCAGTAGATATATGGTTCAGGATCTCTAATTTCTATGGAATCTAATTGCAGTTGATTTTCTTCAATTAAATGATGAAGCTTTTTTAAACTATGTGTTACTTTTTCCAACTTATTTGTAATTTCTACTTCAAACAGTTTAAATCCTGCTAACTCTTCTTCTTTTTCTTCGATTGCAACTCTAGTGACTTCTAGTTCTTCATCTTGATCTCTCTTTTTGATTTCAACTTCATTTATCTCTTTTTCAAATTCTTTGATTTTTTTTTCTAGCTCCAATTTTTGTTCTTTAATTGTATCATAGTCTTGTTCAATTGTGACTTGTTCATTCTTTGCATCTTCTAATGCCTTTGTATGTCTTTTTATATCACTTTCCAATTTCTTAACTGCCATTCTGTCTCCACTTGTCTTCTCATTAACTATCGAAATTTGTTTCTTAATGGAGTCAACTTTTGAACTTTGAATTTTTAAATCAGTTCCACCTGCTTCCATAATTTTCTTCTCTAAACTAGATATTTCATTTTCAGTTTCAATCATTTCTTGCTTTATTTTATCTCTAATTTTTTCCAATTTCTGAAGTTCTTTTGTTTTAGTCTCAATTTGTTCTTCAAATGGATTATTCAGCTCCATCTCTCTTTGTTCAATAACCAAATTTTTACAGATTTGAGTGACTTCTTTCATTTCAGATGCTAGACCAGCTATATCCATCTTCAACTTATCTACTTCCAATCTTGTTTCAGGTTCAACTGCTTTAACTTTTGATAATTTTATCATATCTTCTTCATATTCATTTTGTTCCTTTTTGAATTCAGATTCCATTCCTTGTATATCGTTACGTGCTTGTTCCAACTCTTCTTCATCAATATCTGGTTCATTCGTTTGCGCAGAAATTAAACGCAAAGCTCCTCTCATAACTTGACCACCTCCACCTGACATTGTACCAGCAACATCAATAACTTTACCATCTAATGTTACACATTTGCATCTTCTTGCACCATAAGCTACTTTCTTAGCTTCGTTTAAATCTGGAGCAACTAAAGTATTAAACATTTTACTATAAAAAGCTGGGGCAAATTTGGGATTTATTGGATTTATTAAATCAAATAATCTTTTAATTTTGGATGGATCTCCTGGTATACTGATAGGGGAAAGATCATAATTTCTCAATTTGTTCAAACATATGAAATTAGCATACCCAAGTCTATTCTTACGTAAATAATCAATACATGCTTGTGCTGTTTCAACTGTTTCAACAACCATGGAATCTAAACCTGGGACAGCGGTTGAAACGGCTACATCGTACTTATCATCAATACTACCAAGATCACCCAATTTTCCATAAAATCCATCGATTCTACCAGATTTGCCTAGTTTAGTCAAAGCTGTCAAAACATTATTTTGATTTTGTCTATTTTGAAATATTTGTGACGTATCATGATATTTGTTTTTCGCTCTATTAATTTGACTTTTCATCTTCTCTAGTCGTTGTTTTCTTGAATCTGTTTGATCTTCACCTAACGAAATTTGTTCTTCAATTGCTAATAATGTTTGCTCTTTTTCTTGTAATTCTGCCTCTTTCCCTTTCCCCTCTTGTTTAATTGCCATTAGTTTTTGCTTATTTTCTTCAAGTTGAGTGTGAATACTGTTTTTTTGGGACTCCAAAATTTTAATATTTGATATAATTAATTCAATTTCATTTTCATTTTGTTTTAATTTTGTTGTCCAGGGTTCTAGTTGTTTCTGTAAATCCTCAATTTTTTGGGTATAATCTTTTGTTCTTTCAGTCAATCTTCCTCTAATGAATTGTAATGAATTCTCTTCGACCTCTAATGATGAGTTCAATTTTTCAATTTCTGATTTGTATTGTATAGATGAGTTAGAATAGGTTGATAAGCTTTGATTGGATGCATTTAATAAATGTGTCGACGAACTAATAGCCTTTTGAGCTTTTTTCAATTTATTTTCGAAATTTTTTGATTTTTCTTCTAATGATACATTCTTTTTACTCAATTCTTTCCTTTGTTTGATTAACCTATCTAACTCATTTGAAAGGGTTTTGATAACTTTTTTAATTTCAGATTGTTTATTAGTCTCTATTTCAATCGATTTCAAGACCTCGCCATTTGCAGATTTCTTTTCCTCCAATTGCTGTTCAAGTTCATCAGCTTCTTTTTGTCTCTCCTCAATCTTATTTTCAAATTGATTTATATTATACTGATATTGAATACTTGTATGATAATTCAATTTTTTCTCCAATTCTAAAAATCTAAGAGCTTCAACTTTTTTCTCATCTAATGATTCTTTATCTTTTTCAACCAAACTAAACCTATCGGCTTTTTCCTGACACACAGTGTTTAATTCCTCTATTCGAGCCATACTATCTTCTATCAATTGCTTGTACTTTGACGTTCCAATTATATCTTCTAAATATTCCAAAAGTCCATCTTCACCTTCTTTCTCTGCTTTAGCTTTCATTTGTGCGATGGACTCAACCTCACCTTGTAAAATTAAAAATCTTTTATGATCTAAATCTATGCCTTGCCTCTTTAATAATGTAGTAACTTCAGTATAATTACTTTTTTTTCTGTTTATATAATATTGTGATTGATTATTCATGGTGGCCCTTCTTGAGATTATTAATTCAAAATTCTCAACAACTAATCCAGAATCATCATATATCATTTCAAAATGAATATCCACCTGACAAAATTCAGCTCTTTCACCACCTGAATTATGTATAAGGTCTGAAATTTTACCTTGTCTCATTTTATTGGCTTTAAATCCAAATACAAATAACATTGAATCAATAACATTAGATTTACCACTACCATTTGGTCCAACTACCGAAGAAAATGAAGTATGAAATGGTCCAATTATTTGTTCTCCTGCGTATGATTTAAAATTCGTTAAAACTAATTTATTTATAACTAATCTTGGTTTTGATTGAGATATTTGAATTTCTGGATCTGGACTTCCTTCTGGTGTATTTTTAATATTATTGAAATCGCTTTTATCAAAAATTTGATCATCTGAACTTTCATTATTTATTTCATCTTGAGCATCAACATTTTCATGACTTTCGAGTTGAGGTGACTCTATTTCTTTTTCGATCAGGTCGTTGTAATTTGTATCGACCATAGTGTCGACTACAGTATCGGCCACGGTATCTGTAATCTCATTACCTTTATCAAGTGATTGATCAATTATTCTTTCCTGCTTATCAGGTTCATCCTTATTATCACTATCATAATCACTATTGTTTATAAAAGTATCATTTTCTTCATCATCTGAAATTAATCTTTTCCTTTTCATCACTTTAACATATGTTTGTTATTCAATGAATTATGGTTGTAATTGCAAAAATGATCTTTTTCATTTTAAAAAAGGTAAACAAAAAAACATAATAATAATAAAAAAATGGCGTTCTACAAATTAAAAAAAACAGTGTCATTTTTTGCTTAGTGTCGTTAAAAAAGTGTCATTCAATCAATATATAATTTATACAGTTTTTTCATTATCTATATCATCATCTTTATTAACAGGTGTAGTATCATCATTAGTGGTATTTTCTGCGAGTGGTGGTAGACCTCTAAGACTCCTTTGTATTCTTTTCAATTGTGATAGTATTGCAAAAGTTTCGCTGTTATTTGAAAATCCTTTACTTTGATTTTGATTTGTAACATTTAATGGATTATTATTATATTCACTAGCATCGATGAATTCTGTCAAAAATGATTCGGCTTGATCTTGCAATATATCTGTCACCTGATTTACTCTAACTGTTGTAGGTGAGTTCAAGGTAGATGGTATTACCCTTCTTGATCTAGTAGTATTTGACATAGTGTTTCTTGATGAGGTTGAATAGATGAATAGATGAGTTCTTTTGTGTACGATTTTTCAATCTTATGCAAAATAAATTTGAAAGAAAAAACTTTAAAACATTTATCAACATTGTACTAAAATCAAATATCCACCAGATCATGCTTCAACAACTAATCAAACCACAACTTTTGAATATACAGAGAACCAAACCGATAGCACCAATACTAAATAATTTTTTCATTACTCCACCCTCCTTTTTTGGTTTCATACAAGCAAGATTCAAGTCCAGAGGTAATACTTATCAACCATCAACTTTGAAAAGAAAAGGAAAATTTGGATTTTTAGCAAGACTAAGAACAAAAGGAGGACAAAAAGTTTTAATTAGAAGAAAAGAAAAAGGCAGATGGTTTTTAACTCATTAGTTTTAAATTTTGAAAATTTATAATGGTATTAATGATAGGTATAAACAGTTGTAAATAGATTAGTAGCTTCAATTCAATGAACGATTATGATTTAAAGGATTAAAGCTTTTGTTATTTCAACCTTTTCTTTTATTGGAATCAAAGTAGTATTTCAAACAAGTTGAAATCGATTAGTAAAATAGATTTTTCTTCACACTTGCATCCCGCCATTACCTCCTTATCTCATTCAATCCAATAAGTTTTTCAAATCATCAATATTCAAACCTATTTCTTCAGTAGTATCTTCAATTTCACCGTCATCAAAATTTAAATCATTATCAGAATTGATAGGCGTTGAAAAAAAAACTTCTGGATCTGCATTGATGGGTCCTTGAGGAATGTATTCAATTTCATCCTTCCAATGTTGTTCCACTAATTCGTCAATATCGGATTTTCTTGGTTGTCTTTTAATGGGATCCATGTAATTTTGATAAATTCTTGGGATATGGCTAGCATGCAATTCTGTTGGTGGTGGTGATTGATTCAAATTCGATATAGATGGTTTTCGATCAAACGTTGATTTAATTAATGAATCAGTTTCAAATTGGTGTAATTTTTGTTTTTTTATGGGTGATAATTCAGGTACAGGGGATATCCTTTTCCGTATTGGAACAGAATTATTATTTGATGATATTTCTTCTACTTCTGTTTTTAATTCTTGTTCTAATTCTTCTTTTGGTTCATCGCTAGATGATTCGGTGAATATTGGAATTGTGGAATTTGATTTGATTAATGTAGGTTTAATTGTTGCTATGGTTGATTGTGATCTATTTAAAGTGTTTGTATTTTTACCACCAAGTGGTACTCTTTTGAATTTCTGATTATTGCTGATGACATTTTTAGATGGTGCTTTCGTTACTTCGTTCTCAGTATTATCAAATACTTTTGACATTAGTGATGATTAATGATTTTATATTGATGTTTATGTTAATTTATTATGTGTTAGAATATGTTTATATGTTATTTATATTTTAGTTTTCTATTTCTTAAATTTAAATTTGAAATACAAATTTATTTTGTGTTCTTATGATCGCGTATTATCAAAGAGTATTATCATATCAATGGCATGGCCTTTGAATCACAATTTGTATATGTTACATCTACCTCGACTATCAGTGTTTCATTCTGGATATATCTAGTTGATTGGGTGTTAGTTCTAGTATTGGGTCTTGGATTTTTATTCTATTTCCATAAACTATTAGGATTTATATTTTCATTTTTATTCAGGTTATTATTATGGAAAACTTATAAAGTAAGAGTTCATGTGGATTCATTGAAATTATCACCATTAGGTGGTAGGTTGTTTATTAAGAACTTAACAATATCATCAGCAGACACTACAATTTCCATGTTAAATATAACAATGACTTGGAGGTATTGGTTTATACGTTTAACTAAATTATCCAATTTTTATTGGGAAGCAGATTATGAAACTGGTGGAGTATCTCAAAAGCAGAATGATAATTCTCCTTCAAGATTTTTAATAGTTGTGGATGGGCTTGAAATTTTTATGTATAATAGAACAGCTGCTTATGATGATATTATATCTTCTTTAAATAAAAGTAACGAAAAGGAAGAAGTTGATTTAGAAAGTACGAAATCACCTCCAGCTGCGGAAAGACGCTCACGATCATTAATGCTACTTTTACAAATATTGCCAATTGAATTAAAGGTTAAGAAAGGAGCCATTGTTATCGGAAATATTACTACTCCTACAATTCTTGTGGCATCATATAAGGTTGGTTCAGGTTTAATTGATATAGCTAAAGCTCCAAATCCATTGGATCCATATAGATTATTGCATGACTTTCAATTTGACCACTTTCAAATTTGGATGAAACCAAATATCGGATATGATAAAGATAGATTTAGTAAGAATCATGATCCACCTAAAAAACGCAACTACAAAGTATGGTATGATTTTCTTAAAGCTACTAGATGGATACATAAGAGATTGAATAATGAGGATTTACCACCTGATTATAATTGGCATGGATTGAAAAGGTATGTTGGAGAAGTTGAGGAACAAGAAGTCGTAAACGATGAACAATATGCTAAATTCAGTTTAATACTAGATTCACCCATGACAAGAATAGTTTATTATTATGATTCATTGGGTTATAACAAAGATAATTCATCACTACCAGAACAAGGGGTGGAAGTAGAAATCTCGAATGGAACTATACATTACGGACCCTGGGCTGATAAACAAAGAATTCCTTTACAAAACATGTTGTTCCCATCAATTTCCAAAAATTCTGCACCTAGAGAACGATGTGGATTTCGAAGAGACTATGACGGTTTCAAATTTGCAGTGATAGTTCGTGATGAATTAGTTATTAGAGTTCCAACTAGAGAATCAAGTAAAGATAAAGGAAACCACAAAATTAGACCTTTTGGTTGGTTGGAGATAAAGGTTGCAGAAGGTTCCAACATTGGTCTGTTTACTTCATTTATGACAGAAAACGATAAATGGCCAAATAAGTTGAAAATTATCTTCAATAATCCAGAAATTAGAAGTTCAGTTAATCATGATGTGCTATTTGTCGCTGATTCTCATGAAATTAATGCAGATATTGCGTTGCCTTTACAATGGAATGGTAAATGTTATTGGACATTTAATCAAGTTAGTTTGAATTCAAAATTATTTGTGCTTAGAGAACATTTACTTTTATTTTCTGATTTATTTACTGATTTTGCACTGGGAGAACCTCAACCTTATGAGTATTTTAGACCATTTCATTATAACATTAATTGGAAATTAATCAATTACGAATTTTATTTAAATGTTAATGATCTTAACATTATTGATAATCCTTTAGATTTTGAAAACAATAAATATTTGTCATTTCAAGGTGAAGAAATCAATTCTGAAATTAATATACCAATGTATGGAAATTTTTCCAAAAAAACTACAGTGTCTTATAAGATTTGGACACCTTTTTTTGATTTAGTACTAGATACGCCACCTTGGCATACAGTTAATGCTTATCTTAAAGAAACTAATGTTGTCGGAAAAAGTGGACATTTTGTGATCGATGGATCTTACACTTTTTATAGTGCAGTTGAAATCAACACAGCTAATTTGGTAGAAATAAATTGTATTGCAGATGAATTAAGTTTGAAATTTTATGGATTTGTTATTAGATATCTTTTTACATTAAGAGAAAATTATTTCGGAGATCATATTCACTTTAAAACATTTGAGGAATATAATAATGAAGAAGAAAGTATTAAATCGGATACTGTAGAAGTAGAAGATTCGTATTGGAAAATGGTAAAATATGAAAATGATGTTGATGTTTTATTTAAATTTCAAGTTAGAAATGGGTTAATAATTTTACCAACTCATTTGTACAGTTCAATAAACCACATTGGTCTCAACTTTGATATGTTAGATATAGACATTAGATTTTGTAATTATTATATGGACATGCAAGTTGATTTTAGTCCTGTATCTGGAGTTTTGGTAAAAGGAAGTGATTGTGGAATGATGAACGTAGCTGACTATGCCAAGAGGTACTTACATTCCCATGCTGATATGTCTGTTGATGGATTTGGAGTCCACGCTCATCGAATGTTTGGGATTCCTCCAAATGAACTCACTTTTTGGTGTAAGTGGGATTTTTACGGTGGTGATTGGATTATTGATAGTCAACCTTATTTTGTGAAAGCATTAAATTCAGGTATTTCAAATTTTGGAATTGGATTTCTGGACCCTGAAAATGCTTTGGATGAAGCTTTTCCACCAGCATTTGATGCCGCAAATTTTTCATTTAGATGTCCTAAGATTTTGATAAGATTAAGAACTGACAGTGGCTGGATAGAATTAAAATTATTAGATGTAGTGTTGGGATATAATGATTTGTCAAACATGAGATATTCAAATAAATTATCGGTTTCAATTCCAGAGATTCAAGTCAATGTTTTCAATACTGAAAAAGAAAATTTAGCCAATTTGAAAACTTCTTTAGTTTTTTCTAATATTTGTCAAAAAGTTGATATGGTTGGTCGAAGGGATACGCAACAGCTTCATGTGAGAGATAACGATGCGCCATTTCATAGATGTCCATTTATTTTATTTGAAGAGTACCGAGACGAATTTTATGATGAGAATAAAGGTAGTTTTTTAACTTCTTTCACACTTCCAGATGTTGCAATTCCTTTAATGGATGATGCAACTACGCTGACCTCAACAGAAGATGAAGAAACAGTACTACCAGCATTAGATTATAATGATGATGACTTTAAACCTTCTTATGACGTGGATCCCGATACTGAATATGATAATTTTATTTTGGAGCTAGGAGATTTGCTTTTAAAGATGGATCCAAAAAGTCTAACAGTAATTTTAAATTTAATGAAAGAGTTTCAAGAATTTGATATAGACTCAATTATGGACGAAATTGGTGTTAAGACAATAAAAATGCTCAATAATTTTTTAAAATCCTCAAAATCAGTGAAAAATTTAAGAATAGTGAATCATATCTTAAAAGTTTGTGTTGAATTAGATGACGAAAGTAGTATAATCTTAACTAGTAACGATTTGTCCGTTGCATTATCAAGTAGAACGGAATACGCTGAAAATCTGGGTAATATTCACACAGTTGAAGAATTTTCATTAGCACTACATCTTAGTTCAATTGGTATAGATTTAAAAGATAAATTTAAACTCTCAGTTGAAGAGATAGAATTATGGTTGGAAAAAGTAAATGATCTTGTAGGTTCTGTGAAATTTGATTTTGTTGATTCTGAAATTGATTTGAATCATGATTGGTCAATCGAATTTGCTAAATGGAAAAATACATTTGAAAAAGAACTAATTGGATTGGACGAATTACGTTCAGAAAGATCTAAACATGCAAGTTTGGTTTATGCACTATCAATTGCCTCATCTGAATATTTTATTGATCATGATCCTGATGTTTTAACGAGGCCTGCTTATGTTTTGAGAGCTAAAAAGGAGCATATTAGATTTTTCGATGGTTGGAAAGTTGTTGCTAGATTGCGTCATATTCTTCGAAGTTTACCTCCATCATGGTGGGACCTGATCAATTTAGATTCAAATATACCGGAAAATGCTTATGATCAAGTAACTGATATATTTTCAAGATGGAGAATGTGGGAAGCAAATCCTCAGCAAAGAATATATATGTTTAAATATATGTTTGGTGTGAAGGAGAGTGATTTAACTGAAAATTTGAATTTTGAGTTTTTGTTATACGAATTTGAGTTCAGGAGCAAATGTCGAAAAAGTCCTAGCTATGTAAATGTTGAAGATTTGACGATTAGCTGTGTAAAGGATGAAGTTGTTTGTCTTATCAATACTTATGATGGTAAAATTACTGTTAAAATGCTTGATACTGTTAAAAAGTTGATGAAAGAATTTCCAACAAACGAGGTGAAACTCGAAAACAAAAAGGAAGAAAAAATTAAAGCAAAGTCGTTAAACTTATTTATTAAAGTGATTCATTTTAAACAATCGTTGTTTTTAATTTCATCTTCATTAGATATTAGAATTGAAAGCTTTTTATGTCAGATGTTGGAAAATTTGGAAGTTGGTGCAATAAGTGTTGATGAAATTCATGCAAATTTAAAAGCACATGATCAAAATATTATTAATCAAGAATTTTACAAATTAAATTTTGTTGCGTCTAAAGCAGATAAATTAATTTTGGATGTTGGTTTAAAAACTTCAAAAACTAGAATTTATGATTGTGTTCATACCCTTGGAAATATGATCGATAATGATGTTCCATACCTCAAAGAATTTACACCCGGAAGTCAAAAGAATCAAAATTCACCTTCCACTCCATCTATACCATTCATTATATCGTGTAACGTCAAGGAATTTTTATTTAGCATGGATACATTAAACCCATTGAAAATTTCATTAGTAATATTAAAAACACAACTAAAAGCAACACCAAATTTAATAAATCTAAGGATAGCACGTCTAAAAAGCAATTTGAATTATGAAAAAGATTATATTTTAGAGTTTCAAGGTTCGGACTTATGGACAAACACTAGTCTTAAAGATCTTAGTTCCACAATGATGATCAATTCAAAATTATCTTTAGGATATTTTAAAATTCAATCTTTCAATTTAATAAGAACTATGTCATTTATTAATAAGGACTTGAACAAAGCTAAACTAAAAATAGAGAAGTTGCAGTCGATAATACCTAAACCTGAATCAAAAATTTCAACGGAATCCAAAGATTCCAAAACATATTTATTCAAAATCAATTTTCAGAATAATTACTTAGAGTTGTCAAGTCTTATGAACAAAATAAATACCAGCGTGGCTCTTGAAGGTACTGAGTTTAATGTTTCGAATGTTTCATCATTTAATGAGGTACCAATATTTGGAGACTTTTCAGTACTTACTACCAAAATCAATTTATTAGCTAAAAGTATTCCACTTGAAATTTCAAATCTTCTTGAGTTAAATTTTGCAATTAAAATTTTTAATGATCAAGAATCCACTCGTCAAAATTTACAAATTGAGTCCCAATTCTGCAGAGTTTGTTGTTCCGAATTGATTATTGTTACAATTTTAGAGATAATGTATGAAGTTTTAAGAATTCTCCCTGAATTTAAAAATACAACACGGGAGGATCATGAGTCATCATCATCATCAGCAATTTCATCACCATCAACTACTGAAACAACCACAGAAACACCTACAAGGAATAGTTTCGAAATGATGATCTATTCCAGATTTGCAGCTTTTCAATTCTTGTCTTATAACTTTTGTTTTGGTTGGCTATTCAACGAGAAGTCGAAGGAAATACCTGGTATAATAGTTGGTGCAGAGAAATTTTTTGCAGCTACGGAAGAAAGTTTAGGAAAATTTACATTGGTAGGATCATACATATCAGTAGCAAATGGTCATCAATCGTCAAATTTTTTCAGTACTGTTTCTGAAAGAAATAGTTTAAACAGAGCATTTCTTCCTATTTTGCAAGTGGTATACATTATAGAAAAAGAGTCTAAAGCAACAAAACATTTGAAAATTACTGTTAATGGTGACGAAATAGATGTACGTTTTTTATCCACTTCTATTGGTACTATTATTCAAAAAGCAGCCAAGCTGGGTACAAATGTGACACATATTATTGATAAATTTGAGGAAGAGCTTAAAATTCAAGACCCTGATGTCAAAGAGGATACAAATGATTCAAATAAGACAAATTTCGATCTACCATACCAAACTATTGAATTTTCATCAACATTTGCTGGTTCAAATGTTATGATATATAAGATTGAAGAAGAGCAAGAGGGAAATCCTTCTTTGTTTTTACATGCACCTGCTATAAGAACAGCTTTCAAATATTTCAATTCAGGTGAGAAGAAGAAACTATATGGTGAGTTGTTGACCTCATCAAGTGAAAATACGTTAAATCCTAAATGTGTTCCTGTTTTATTAGATTTAGCTGCAAGTGTTAAAGATTTGATGCATGAACCATCTAAAGTTGACAAAAAACCAAAAGAAAATGATTATGATTATTTTGAAAAATTGTTGCAAGATATGGAATTACATATTGGAGTAAAAATAGAGAAACAGACACTAACTTTGAGTTGTGAACCAACTGCAAAAGTTGCAGCAATAGTGGGATTGGAGAATATTTATATTCAAGTGAACACACTAGATGCAAGCACATCATCATTGACTGTTTCAATATTATTGGATTGGATATCAGCATCATTACAACATATATATTCGAGAGATATTAGTGCTTCAATGAGAATAGAAAAATTAATATTGCTGAGCTATGTTGAAGTTGGTGCTAATGCTCAAATTTCATCTTCAGGCTCTTTGACCAATGTTGCTGCTTATGTTAATGTAAAACAGTATCAAGACGTTGATTTATTTAAAGATATATGGTTTCCAAAAGAATTATTTCAATTATATGAGCAAGAAGATAAATTTGATGAGACTCCTTTACAATTAGCTGAGCATAAAAATATTTCTTCCAAATTTAAACAAGTATCTACAACTTATGCATTTCCTTGGGTTGTCGTATTTGCTATAAATACAATCAATTTAGAAGTGGATTTGGGTCAATCTTTGGGACTTTGTAATTTAATTATAACTAATTTTTGGGCTCTTTCAAAAAAACTGGCTGATTGGTCACAAGATTTAAAACTGGGTATTGACTCAATCGAATTAAAATCTACTGGTAGATTAGGAGGCTTTATTTTAATTGAAGATATGAATTTACATACTGCTATCAGTTGGAAATTGGTTGATGGAAAGACACTTGATGTTCCTTTAATATCTGTTTCAGGTGGTTTAAATAAATTTCTGATGAAAATATCTTTTGATTATCATGTTATCGCTATTGCAACATTAGATTCTTTTTCAATGGATATGTACAACCGAAAGAGTGACGATACAATAAAAAGGGATCATTTATTTATTGCTACGAAATTCAAGACAGTCGAGATTTATATAACTTCTTTAACAGCTTCAAATTTTGTTGACATAAGTAATACAATATCTAGGATGATTCAAGATAATAAAAGATCTTACAAGGAAACACTTCGAGATTCATCGAGAAAGTCGGTAATTCAAAAACCTAAAATGGATAATTCTATATTAGAAACTATCAAAAAATTGGAAACTATTATTCATGTAGCTGCTGGTAAAATATTAGTTCATGTATCTCCATCATCTTTAAACAATTCAAAGGTATTAGTTGTAAAACTAGATGATTCAAAAGTTGAATTTCAGCAAAATGAATTTGAAAAAAGATTATCAAATGAATTGGGTATTAAATTTAATGACTTGAAAGTATCATTATCGAATGTACCAGAAACTGATGAATCGTTCATTCAAAATTGTAGTGTTGAGGATTTTAGAAAGATTGCCTTAAAAGCAAAAGGTGGTTCAATCTTTGTTTTCCCTTCTTTTAAAATTTCAATGAGAACTTTTGAGAAAACTGATCAAAATCTTATCGAATATTTATATCAATCGACATTTAATGGGACTGTTGATATTCGTTGGAATTTAGGTTCTGTCAACTTCATCAGGGAAATGTATTTGATTCATTCCAATGCATTAGCGTCAAGAATGGAATATCGTCAAAAAAGACAACAATTTGAGGAATTCACTCACAATAGTACCACAAGCACTAATACAACATCTACTTTAAAACAACAATTGAATGCAGAGGACCCAACTAAGGATATTGATGATGCAATAAAAGAGACTATGGAGAAAGTTGAAAAAACATCAAAATATCGATATGTTGCTTTAGCTCCACCAATAATAGAAGCTCCACAATTAAAAGAGTTGGGAAATGCTACACCACCATTGGAATGGTTTGGTTTGAATAGAAGGAAGTTTCCTAATTTTACACATGAGTTGGCTATTGTAAATTTGCAGAAATTGATAAATGAAATAGAAGTTCAATATTCGAAGATGTTAGGAAAAGCATGATGAAGTGATTTAAGTTTAGATTGTGTATAAAGCAAAATCGATATTTTATTAATTACTCTATATTACATATTATATTTACATTGGTTTCGAGTATTGTATTAACTCTTAGATTTTCTGTTTTTATTTTAGTGGTTTCAAATCATTGCTGATTACATTGAGGTTGTTCTGGTTCTTTCTCTGGTTGTGGTGGTTTATGTAGTTCAGGCAACTCTTTAACTATGGTAAAATCAGTATATAATTGAATATTTGCTTGATGAATTTTCTCTTCCTCCTTAATCTTTCCAGGTATAAGATTTTTCAATTTTTCAATATCTCCCTTTTCGACAAACCAATTATCTTGAGGAAATTCTATATCAACCTTTATATATAAGTCACCTGTTTTTTCTTTAAACCATGATTGTTTTGACTTAGGCATACCTTCTCCTGTTATCTTTATATAATCGCCAGGCCGTATGACCTTCTTAGAATGTACTTTTATTCCTCTTCCGTCTAAATGTTCAATAGTTTTTTCAAAACCAGTCAATGCATCGACTAGAAAGATTTTGATATTCATTATTAGATCATCTCCTCTTCTCTCAAATTTTGAATGTTTTTTGCATTGATAGTCTAGTATTATATCACCAGTTGTTTTACCAGGATATTCATCACTTTCTCCCTTTTTAACAATTGATCCTTCATTAGCTGAACCTTTAGGTATTTCAAACTCTAAAATTTTAGTTTCTTCAATTATTCTAGCTCCCTTACATGTCTTACATCTATCCTTTGTTCGATAGATTTTACCTGAACCATGACAAGTAGTACAATCTACATAATCTTGAGCAACTAAACCTGGTGCAACTCTTCGAATTTTTCGAGTAAATCCTTCTCCGTTACAAATTCCACATTTTTTACTTTCCACATTCAATGATCTTAAACCACTTCCCTTACATGTAACACAAATTTTGTTTCTAGTAGATGCAGTTCTAATTACTTTTCCAATATAAAGTTCTTCCAATGTTACTTCCACCTTAATATGTGCATCTTCTGTTTTATTTTTTGGTTTCGTATCGCTCCTGAAAAAGTCATAAAAATCATTAGCTCCAAAGTCATTTGCTGAACCTCCATAAAATTGTTCAAACGGTGAATCGGTTGTTCCATAAGTATCATAATTCTCACGTTTGGTTTCATCTATCAATATTTCGTAAGCAAAGGAGATTTTTTTAAAATGTATTTCTGATTCTTCTCTATCTTCTTCTGCTACTTTATCAGGATGATATTTCAATGCCAACTTTCTATATGCTTTTTTGATTTCCACAGATGTAGCAGAAGAGTCTATTTCTAGTATTTCATACAAATTTTGATCGTCCATTTGCATTGTAGTAGCATTTCTCAGATGATGATATTTTGAATGCAAATTGAAAATTTTATATGATCTACTCTTTAAACATTTTTCTGCAACAAAAATGAAGTACAAAAACAACGATTGAAACAAGATTTAATGGGGTTGTAAAATGACGCAGAAAACAAGAAGTTGTTGAAGATAATTCTGAATCAATTGCTGCTAAATGATGAGGTTAAAAACGCTAATTATTAATCTCGTATGTTTTGGTAACAACTATTATGATTTTTTGTGGAATGCTAATACTCAGTTTGTAAATGGATCATTGTAATCTTATTTGTTGAATTGTTTTATTTTGCGCATAGTGTAACTTCAAAAAAAATAGAATAGTCATTTTAAAGGTGTATAAAGTTTTAACTTTATATCATACACCCTACCATAATCATGCGGCCATAAAAGTTCTTCAACAACCGTCCTTTGTTTCAAAATGTCTCATTTCAATCATTCCACAAAATTGATTTCAGTTCAGGTTAAATCTGGATGGGTCAATTGAAAGAAAAGTATCAACATACAATCACTTCAAAAAAGTCAAATACGACCTGATATTGCCAAAGACTTAGAATCACTGAGTGTCACCTTACAATCTATGGAAGGGAGTCAATCAGCGGTAAATTTCCTACTAAATTCGCACAATGTCAAATTGAAAGCAGCCTATAAGTACTTATTTCTTGATTGAAGTAGACAGAAGTTTCAAGATATTATAACATATGTTACACTAGGGAACCAATGATTGTCGCCTAATGCTTTGGATTTTAAAGGGATTGACAATTTACAAAAGTCACTATCGACGGCAGCATCAATATTACCAAAAAATACCTCAACAACTTCAGGAAAAGATAGTATAAGCACAACTTCATGAGGCGGACCTTTGAAACCAGTTCCTTGTACTGAATATTGCAAAGGTCCTTAGAATCTAAATTTAATCCAAGAGATGTCACAATACAAGCTCAAAATTCAGAAAGTCTATCATCACCAAGTTTAGAAGACGTTTGTGATGCCTTCAATCGATTCAAAAATAGAGAAAACCGAAAAAAGTTCAAAAGTAAAGTGAGTAAGTGCGTATCCAAGAATACGGGAAAAGAGAAATATAAAAAATTTAAGAAATTCATTAATACCTACAGCGTGAGAGCTCCATGAGATTTGTCCAATTCTAAGGCAAGACAATGTAAAGGAGAGCAATTTGAAATCAACATTTGTGGGAGCAAATAAATGAAAACTCGAGTTTAAACATCAGATGAAAATGCATGAGAAGGTAAAAGACTTTGGCGAAGAATATTGAAAACAAGATAGAAGGTTGTAGCAAATGTCATGCCTGAATGAAAAGCTGATCATATTGAATTAATAGTGTATCCTATTCTATTAAATAATAATCATAAAAGCTTGATGTTCCTTTTCATCTATCTATCAATCTTGTTACAAACCTTTTCAATATAAATTTCTTTGAAGGTTCTTTCGCTCTTATCCAATTGAACAGGGTCAATTGTAGCAGTATATCATGATCACAGCTGGTGAATCATAGCGCACTCTTCTTACGAGGTGAGATGAGATAGATGTTTCAGTCTCATTTACTTGTTGAGATAAAACGTTTACGTTGGTCTATCTCTGTAGTGATAGATTTGTAATTAAATTACTACACCAAAGACTACATTTCTAGTAAATATTGTTAATACATCTACAACAGAATTTTAATACAAGCGCTTAAATAGTGCTTGATTGGATATGAAGAATCTCATGTATAGTTCCACCTACTAATCATGGAAAACTTGTCAAACTTATCTCATAGAAAGTAAATGTCATAGCTATGAAGTGATGAAAAATCAAATTTAAGAAAGTTTGAAGTTTCAAATTACTCACACAATTCGAGATTTCAACTGGCATTCAAGTGAAACAAGACTCTGGTGAATCTTTCTTCAAAAAACCTAGACTGAAAATTTACCTTAATACCAAGCTAATATAGATGAAACAACCTAATATGCAACATTTGAATTAATGTCATTTAATTTTTTTTTTCCTTCGTCATAAATGGTGTCATGAAAGAGCATCACAATTTGGTTTCTAATTTTGTTATTGGCTTGGACTGCACTGCAACATATATAAAAAAAGTTTCGGAACAATACCTTTTAGCGATTATTCAAAATTTTCAGACATTGCAAGCTCTCGACGTTCGAAGGCCCAATTATTATTGTTAATCCAGAACCAGAAATTTTACCACTAGATTCATTAATGTGCTGTTTAAATTCAGTTAAATCTTCGTTTGACATTTAAAAACTTATTTATAATTATTTGTAGTTTGTCAAATAACGTCCCAATTCTCATTGAACTGACTGCTAATTAATGAAATGTGATTTAATTGATGTGTAAGAAAATTTGACTACGAATCTAACAAACGCTAATGTATTAGAAAAAATATAAATATTCAGACTCTTTGTAACTTTGATATGTTGTTTCAGGTTTCACATTTTTGCAACCGTACTTATATGCAGTATTGTAAGAACTTTTTTGGTCTAAATATAGTACCAGTTTCTGACTTTGATCTGCTATATTAAAACGCATAATCTCATATACCTTCAGTATGTCTCCTTATTAAGAAGTATTTAAATACGTAACATATCGTTTTCGAAAAAAAACTTAATCATCACATCAGATTCATGAAAAAAAACTTAAGGTGGAAGAAAAAACCGGTTTAAAGCTACGTTGTTCATTAGATCGAGTATCATCTGCTAGTGTGTATAGACAAACTATTGCATGTATTCTAGCGATATCTCTGTAAAAGTTGTACGAAGATGAGGTTAGAGCATCGGGAATTTTATTGAACTACTCCTCAAATAAAAACATGCAAAAACAACGATTATTTTATTTACGTATTACGATTATATATTTCCAGTAATATCAGCAAATAAAATGTTACTACTTACTTAAAAATGGAATATGCTCATTTCTCTTGATAACTTCTAAAACAGACTTCTCAATGATAAAAGTATTAAAAAGATCCATTTCATAAAGTTCCTCAATTGAGTATTCGTTTTTTAAACCAATGTCTAGTTGTTTTAAATGATTGTGATTGACAAGACCTTTTTTATCAGAAGTTGACTCAATTCTTTCAATTGAAATTTTATCACTTGTGAAGAGATATGAAGGCCATTGACAAGATATAACTTGAAAATAATCAGGCGTGTTTATTTGCAAGTTATCCCATGTACAAAACTCATGTTTTACTTGACTCATAAATCGAGGCCACCAAGATAATCTTAAATTCGAATTTATAAGATAAAGTTTGGCAATTTCTGCAGCATACTTATCGTTAGCAATTTCGGTACATATTAACAATTTATGTAAGTTTGACACATCAATCAGTTTCAAATCTAAAGTTGGTGATGATAGAACTAAATTTCTCAATTTTGGTAAGTTTGCATTGCATAATATCTCCTCAAAATTGAACTCTTGAAAAATATAATGATCCGCAGAATATGTTTTGTTATGATAATCTAATGACAACGAGATAATTTCTTTTGTATCAAAAAATTCATTTAATGTGAATAACCATTTTCCAGGTTTCGACCGAGCGTAAAAGGCTTGACTATCCCAATGATCAGAATATTTGAGCTTTCCCCAAAATGTTAAATCAAGTTTCTTCAATTTGCAGTTTATTTTATTTAATCTACCAAGCAATGATGGATCCATCAAGTCAACGAGGTTTTCAAATACAAGATGTAATTCTTCAAGCTTTTTGAATGAATTGATTTTATTAAATGTATTAATTGATCCAATTAAATCAGTGTCGCAGTTGTACCTCATTCCTGAACTATGGGATGGAAGAAAGTAAAATTTAAAACTTTTGAGATTATCATATAAGAAATTATATGACACTTGATAATTACGCTCCAAAGCTGCAACAAAATCACGTAGATAATAAAATACACCCCAAGAAATTACACCAACCATTAAATCATGAGAACTGTCTATGTTTTTTGAATCAAGTTGGTTGTTTGACATAGCAAAACTAACATAATCTAAATTTTTAAAATACTTAAAAATTTTCCTTAAAGATGGAGCTCCTTCAGGATACTCTCTAGATAATGAGTTTCGAGGATAAAACACTGATTCCACATCTTCAATACTTAGATGTTGAACATGCTGATATCTATCGATTTTTTTCATAATTATGTTGTTATAAAAACAACATAATGAAATTACGGTAAACTTTCTAGTAAAGTCATTCAAAATGTCCTTATGAGCTCTCCACCTATTGCCGGATGTGTGTTTTGGCTTATTTGCTTCAGTAGAGGAATCTTTTATTGAATTACATTTGACATAAATATGAATATTTTTGTATAACTTTTTTTGACCTATTTTGTGAAATTGAGAATGTAATGGCATTAAGGCTATTACCATGTGATGATTTATTTGTTGAAATATTATTTCCAATACTTCAAACGGAAGATCTACAAGCTTTTCCATGTCTTCTTAAAATGTTTGTTAATTGGGGCAGTAATGCATTTAATGTTGTTTGTTTTCTAATTTTCTGTAATTTTCAATTGGTCCTTGTCGTTATACAGCTAAACATATTTAGGAAACTTTAACATGCACGATCCAAATTGGCTGCAAATTAATAAATACTGGAAAAATGATTTCACACAATTATCTACCGAAGTTTTGAGTCAAGACTTGACGTGGCATATTTCCCTAGCTCTCAATCCAGTTAAAGGGTTATAGTACTTATTAAAATTTATCAGAAATATTAAATATACGCAAACCAGCACTCTCCCTAAGTATCCACTATTATAATGATGTAATTTTTGGCCGTACTCTGATATTGCAATTCAGAACAAAATCTATATTAGAACACCAGATAATTTTTTGGTTATTATTTCAGATAGTCCCGAGATTTATGTTGAATATTTTAATCATCCTGAATCTGATTGTATTTACCACGGAATAATTACATATTACGAACTTTCGAATGTGGCTAGTGAGATTTTAAAACCGAAGTTTTTTTTTTAAGTTCTTATTTTTTGAATTCGCCAATGTTCGAAATATTCCTAATTAAATAGTTTTGCATGAGACTAATAGCAATTCGGAACATAGAATTTTCCATCCAGACCCTTAATTCTATCAATTTATTATTAGAATGGAGAGATGTGATCGGACCCATCAAAAATGCTAAGACGAGAGAATATACTAAGAACATGATTAAAGGGTTATTAAGCATATGTTTAGGAAGTAAATTAACTTTGCAGCAATGGTCAAAAATCAGAATGTTTTAATTGATTCAAATGTATGGTTGGTATACAACCAATAAGCTTCAGCAATTATATTAGAAGAAATTCTGCAGATAGAGGAATAAATGCTGAAGAAGCTATAAAGTATTTTAATGAAAATTTAAAAGCCAAATGTGGTTTAACATTAGATTATTTTGAAACATGGGAATACGCAAAAGCTGACAAATTGCCTATTAAAATTTTACAAGCTCAACAAGATACTTGGAATATGTCAAAGATGTTGAGAATATCTACGATAGATTAGGTACTGATGAAAAAGAATTATATTGTATCACTGGAACAGATAAAAGATTTGATGGATATAATTTCTTGGGTAAACATCCAGAAGTTGCTCTCGACTGGTTTGATAAATATTTGGATATACTTAGAGTGAATTAAACATTTTGCTAATAACCTAATTCTCATTTGCAGCCAATTGTCATTTGAAAAATTTATATTACCTGGCTTTGTATTAGTATTAATTCAACTCTTTTATAGCACAATAAGCTAGCTATGTGTAATTCGTACCACAAACATTCGAGTATCCATTAAGATCGGAATATTTTGACTTTCAGCACCAAATTGAAAGTCTTGCAACATCGTTATTTTTAGTATTACCTTGATTCGTAGTAGTACTCATGTAATTTGTATAAGTTGTATTAACTTATACAGTTATCAATGTTATCTATATAAGTTATATACATGTTTTAGGTGGGATATAAATTCTTATATTTTGATTATTAGTAAGATCTGATTTATCTTGGTTTATCTATCAATTGGTTTATTAGCATATGACTTGATTTACCTTATCATAAGCTTTTAATTTTTGTTTAACATAATGCCTTTATTTATCCGTTACTTCCTGATGAAGTAACTTGTTAAGAGTCATTGAGCCTCAGTAGTTCCAAATATGGATGTAGTGCATATTATGTAAGAGAAAAGCTCATTTTTAAATTTATTATATGACGCGTTGATTTCTTTCATATTTGATTGGTGAATTAGATAAGTATTAAGTATTTTGTATAATATTTAAATAACTTAATAAATTGGTTAAAAAAAAATAAAAAACATCTAGCTTCATCATCAAGGTTCCCTCCAGTTCAATAGGGGGGAACCTACTGATATAACAAAGACTCATGAAGGTTCAGTTTAATACATTCACATATCAACATTCATCTATTTAAAATAACTAAATCTACAACATAAAGAACAAGATTAGAAGTTTATAAATTTCAATTCAAAAGCCTTACTCATTACCATTGAATTCTCAAAATCAAATTTTTCAACAAAGTCAGCAATAATATACTTGTATAAAGGTACACCATTGTGCATCTGCTGTATGGCACGGAACCATTGAATAAAGAAATTGAAATGCATTGAATATTTATCTTTGGTATATCTGGAATGAAAAATGATATATAATACAATGACCACCATTGGACCATAACATTTTTTTCCTTTCTCGTGTTTTTCAACACCACAATTAACACAGGTATAGCCCAAAAATTTTTCTTCATATACTAAATTCAAATAATTTCTTTTCAAATAAATTCTGTCAATGCCAAACAAAGCACCAAACATACCAAATAAATCAAATACCCGACCTATCAATTCAATTCCGTCCAATTTTATATCTGCTTGTTCCAAATGTTTAGATAAAATTGTTAATGGATGCAACTTGTTATCAGTCAACATGTCAATTAATTTTGTAAAGTATGATATATTAATACCATTTAACCCACAATTATTTTCCTTAAACATGGCAATATACATATTAGTGTAATTTTTATACTTTTGTTCATCATATTCCAATTTATCAAATTTAAATTCTTTAAAGACTAAATCACTAGTTGAATGAAAAGTAAATTTAATTGCTTGATATTGAATTAAATGATTATGTTTAACATTGTTAATGCAGTTGATTTTTGGTAATTTACAAATCTTACATACTTCATCTTGAAATTCATTATTTATTGTTGTTGAATTTGAATTGACAATTATTACTTCAGCATAAACATCAACCTTCAGCCATGGGAATTTAGCAAAAAGATTACCCAAGTGATGGAAAAGATTGTAAATTCTTTTAATATTGTGGATCTATTTTTCTCATTGACTGATCCACAATATTAAAAGAATTTACAATCTTTTACATCATTTTATTAGCATCAGGTAATCTATGACTTGATATTGAATTTAATCTTGACTTACCAACAGATCTCATCAGATGAAATTCCTCCAAATCAACTTCTTCCAACACATACCTTTGTTTGTTAATATTTGTTTCATCATATTTATTCCAGTAGTCGATGTTATAAACTTTACAAATTTGTTGGTATATGGTCATTTTTTTGCTGAGATAATATTGATAACTTGAATCTTTCAATAAATAAGAATAAGCAGTACCAGAACCTCTTAATCTTCCAATTGCTTGGATAGTTTCATTGAGATATGGAATAAACCCGCTAAAGACAATGAATTTGATGTTTTCAATATTTAAACCATGATAACAAGCTAGAGTGCCCAATACTATATGATGTTTGTTGATATCTTTTAAGATTTGATGGCTATAGTAGATGCTATATGTTTGATTGATAGTGTTCAAATACCTTGCAGCAATTTGCGTTCAATTCCAGTTCTGAAACTCATAGGTAGCGCCATAGCGTAAAAATGAAAGTGAATGCGGCGTTGCAGTTTTAAAATGAGTTCTAGGAGCGCGAAGTTTTTTTTTTTTTTAGTGAGAAAAAATAGAAAAAACGCAGTCCTCGTAAATGAGCTACTAAGTAAGTTGAGCTCGTATTTAACCGGTTATTGAAGTAGTTCTGGTATTGATAGTAGCAATAACT